>NC_044032.1:157444685-157747201 GCF_901765095.1 Microcaecilia unicolor | reverse complement strand
TACAAGAGGACTTTACAAGACTGGGAGACTGGGCATCCAAATGGCAGATGACGTCTAATGTGAGCAAGTGCAAAGTGATGCATGTGGGAAACAGGAACCCTAACTATAGCTATGTAATGCAAGGTTCCACATTAGGAGTCGCCGACCAGGAAAGGGATCTAGGTGTCATCGTTGATGATGCTGAAACCCTCTGCTCAATGTGCAGCGGCAACTAAGAAAGCAAATAGAATGTTAGGTATTATTAGAAAAGGAATGTAAAACAAAAATGAGGACGTTATAATGCCTTTATATTTCTCCATGGTGCGACCGCACCTCAAATATTGTGTGAAATTCTGGTTACCGCGTCACAAAAAAAGATATAGTGTAATTAAAAAATGTATAGAGAAGGGCGACGAAAATGATAAAGGGGATGAGAAGACTTCATTATGAGGAAAGGCTAAAGCAGCTAGGGCTCTTCAGCTTCGAGAAGAGACAGCTGAGGGGAGATATGATAGAGGTCTATAAAATACCGAGTGGAGTGGAACAGGTAGACGTGAATCAATTGTTTACTCTTCCCAAAAATACTAGGACTAGGGGGCACACAATGAAGCTACATAGTAGTAAATTTAAGACAAAACAGAGAAAATATTTACTCATTCAATGTGCAATCAATGTGTAGTAAAAGCAGTTAGCGGGGTTTTAAAAAAAAGGTTTGGATAGCTTCCTGAAAGAAAAATCCATATTATTAAAATGGACTTGGGGAAAATCCACTGCTTATTTCTAGGTTAAGCAGCATAAAATGTATTGTACTGCAGGGCTGCCGAGAGACTGAGCTGGGCCCAGGTTAGGGCCCCAATGCCCCCTCCCTCCCCCCAGGATCGCCACTGCCACAATTGCAAATACCTTGATTGGCGGGGATCCCGAGGCCCCGGCAGCAGAAGAGGTCTTTCTCCAGCGCTGCTCTTCACTCTGCCGCATGGCCTGCCCCTGCACCTGCTTTTTCTCTCAGTCACAGGTGCTCGTTTCAAAACCAAGCATGCACGGCCTGAGGGGAAAAGCAGCCACTTGGCAGGCAATGTAGCAGAGTGAAGAGCAGCATTGGAGGAAGACCTCTTCTGCTTGCGGGGCCTGGGGAGACCCCTGCCAGCCAAACTAGAGGCCCTGGCCCGAAGTCCTGCTGTGTCTGCTCCTCCCCTGCCTCCAAGTGGTGCCCGTCACCGGAATATTCTCTCTCCTGCTCCTGTTGGGACGCGATCACCCGTGTCCCGTCGGAAGCAAGATAGAGAGAGACCCCGGAGTTGGGCCCCCCCCTTGGAGGCCCGGGCAATTTTGCCCCCCCCCCCCCCCCCCCCAGCCCTGTTGTACTGTTTTGGGATCTTGCCAGGTACTTGTGACCTGGATTGGCCACTGTTGGAAACAGGATGCTGGGCTTGATGGACCTTTGGTCTGTCCCAGTATGGTAATACTTACGTTCTTGTGTCCAATCACAAATAGTTGAGCTCCAGGATGAACAATCAAGCTATTTCTGTTGTATGAAGTGAATTTGAAGCAGATGTTTAAAAACAGCTGCTGAAAGAATTCCAGGATAAAGTTATATAAAAAGGTACAGACTGGAAGAAGGCTATAACATTTCAATATGTTTCAATATGCCTTGGGGCATAGGCCAGTCTATCACTGTAAAGTGGAGAAATAGGCTAAGGAAACTGCTTAATAAAAGTCACCATGAGTCCTACGGTTATTGCTAACAGAGCTACAGGGATCTCTGGCTGAGACTAGGGAATATGCTGACTGTGTAACCATTTCAAGATTACACCCAAAACATGGCCTGTGTGGGAGGGTAGCAAAATAGCCATAAAGGAGTGAAATGCTCTCTCTCTCTCATAACTGAGCAAGACAGGCAAGGCGGTAATTGTCAAATGTTGATTAGGTGCTGTTGAACCTGCATTGGCTGTAAATGAGAACCAGTCACTACATGTGTTGATAGCTTCCCACTCATTTCTGCACTTCCCAGCTTTCAACTGCATGGGATACTACCAAAAATATGCTAAGCATGCCTCTGATGTCATCCCTAAAAGGACTCTTATGCTGGCTTATCTTGAACTTCAAAAATGTAATCTAAATTAGATTTTCTTTCAGAAACTCATGAAATGTCATTGCAAGAGATCTATTATTTCCATATGTTACACCCAAAACATTATCTGCGTACACAGGTTACCACTGTAAAATTACACTGCATTCTGACTCGGATTTAAAATTTCTGCATTTCTTTTGATGCAGTAGAACATTTTCTGTTCATATATTTGAAATTTACGGTAGGGATGTTTCAGGCTCTTTATTAGATCTCTCTCCCTTCCTCGCTGCACACAGGTGCATCACATCAAATGTGAACATCTAATATACAGAAACAACTCACATGGAACAGCACTATCTCTAGAGATAGGATGGAGAAATAGGCTGAACTGAAAAATTAAACTGCAGTCCCTCATTTAATAATTCCATTTATTCTGTGCATTTGTACCTCTCCAGAGGTGAAGTAAGAGGTCATTTTTAATATGACTCCTATTTTGCCATTCCAAACCAAATTAGATGCTGCTATACTGTTCACAGGCTAGCGTCACTCCATCACCACCAGGTGCAGCATGCCAAAGCTGCCCAAACCCCTAGTTTCTGGAAGGAGACTTTAGTTAGTCCTGGGGATTCTTTCTTCATGATGCCTTCTGGAACCTGTGGCGCTGCCCGCATGACTTTTTAAAATTTTCATTTAGCTCAAGACTCTTCATTGGCAGCTCAAGGCAATTTAAGAACATAAGAATAGACATACTGGGTCAGACCAAAGGTCCACCCTGCTTCCAACAGCGGCCACTACAGGTCTCAAGTACCTGACAGAATCCCAAATAGTAGCAAGATTCATGCTACTGATCCCTGGGACATGCAGTGGTTTACCCCATGTCTCTCTCAATAGCAAACTATGGATGTTTCCTCCAGGATCTTGTCCAAACCTTTTTTTTTTTTAAACCCAGATACACTAACTGCTGATACCACATCAGCTGGCAACGAGTTCCAGAGCTTAACTATTCATTCAATTAAAAATATTTCCTCCTGTTCGTTTTAAAAGTAGAACTGTTCCTTGAGGGTCCCCTAGTCTTTGTACTTTTTGAAAGAGTAAAAAATAGTTTATACTTTACTAATATTTGCTAGACCGCTGTTACTGATGGACAGCGCAAAGCAATGTATAGCCTACATCAAGAAAAGGAAAGGAGCACCATTAATTGACAGGAAAGAAACAGAGACACACCAATGACAAAAGGGGAGCGAGAAGGAAAGCACTAAGGAAAGATTAGGGAAGACAAGGGGAAAAGTATGAAAACATGGCAACCTAATTAGTCTGGATCCCTATAAGCCTGCTTGAATAGTCAGGTTTTTAACTCTACCTTAAAACTCAAATTCAAAAATAATGCGAACAGGGAGTGGTAGACTTCTTTCTTGCACTGCATATTTGGAATAAAGAGCTTTGTCTAGTCGACTCATAATGAGCAAGTCTAGGTCCAGGGAGGACAAGGCAGTGATCATTCAAACAATACAACATACAGGCTGGTGTGTAGGGAATTGTGAGGCTAGCTAAATATTCTGAAGAGCCGATTCGATAAACCTTAAAAGTCAATACTGCTATTTTGTAAATGATCGTTTGCTCCACAGGCAACCAATGGTACCTTTTCAGTAATGGTGTAGTATGTTTACTGCGATGAGTGCAGCTAAGCAACCTAATAGCCACAATTTGAAGAGTCTGCAATTTCTTTAAAGAGGAGCACTGTAATCCTGCATAAATGGCATTGCAGTAGTCCAGGCAGGACATTAGGAAGAAAAGGAGGAGTGCATGGAATCTGTCTGGGTGAAAAAGGAGACGAATACTGCGTAATCGATGAAAGACAAAGAAGCTGATTTTCGATAAATGAGAAATCATATCCCCTCCCCCATCAGCTGTATCTTTTCCAAGCTGAAGAGTCCTAACCTCTTAAATCTTTCCTCATATGAGAGGAGTTTTATTCCCTTAATCATTGGTTGCCCTTCTTTGAATTTGTTTTAATTCTGCTATATCTTTTTTAAGGTACCACAACCAGAATTGCATACAATACTCAAGGTGTGGTCGCACCATGAAGCGATACGGAAAAATTAGTTCTTACCTGATAATTTTCTTTCCTTTAGTCCCAACAGATCAATCAAGAGATGACTGGGTTATGACCCTCTACCAGCAGGTGGAGATAAGACAGAACACCAGAGCTCTGTCATAAAGGACACTGTGCAGTAGCCTCCCTTTCAGTATATCTGATAGTAAAGCACTACAGAGACAATGAAACAAAAGAGAAACCTCCTGCCTTTGAAACCAAAAAGGAAGAAGCTGTGAAAACTGTGGCACACAAAGAGGACAAACCACCAGTTTTCTTGACCCTGCTTCTTGTTTCCCATGAGAACGGCGTGTGCATCCATAGAGATCTAAAAACAACACACACAAACAATATGCCTCCATGGAACCCAAGGGTGGGCCTCTGAATTGATCTGTTGGGACTAAAGGAAAGAAAATTATCAGGTAAGAACTAATTTTTCCTTCCATTACATCCCACAAATCAATCCAGAGATGAGTGGGATATACCAAAGCAGTACGCAAGTAGGGTGGGACAAGGCAATCCCTGAAGAAAGGAATGCTGCCCCAAAGGCCGCAGCCTCCTGAACAACAACATCCAAATAGTGATGCTGCAGGGAAGTGAGAGCAACAAGCCAAACGCATAGCGGTCCAAGTCAACTACAGAACTAAATGGCCCCAGAAAAGGAAGGTGCATGAGCCCTCATACAGAGCACCTAGAAACCTAAAAGAGGGTCCCTAGCACCCAAGAGGTATTCTGAAGAAAAGACATCTGTGAGTCACCCAGCAATCGCAGGTAGAAAAGCCATTCACCCTCCATGAACCCACTGGTGCCCTCCAAAGCGAATACCATAGACCTGTTACAAGAAATTATTTATTTTGGGGAAAATAGCTCTAGAGCAACTCACCTCTCTTTATAATTTAAGAGCAGGTGCTGTATGTATAAGTTTTAGGGTATTAATTTCTCCACCAATCACCAAAGGTGATAATTGCAATAAATTAAATATATATAGCTTCAATATACTCAGAACACAAAGAGACCGTATTTTTAGCTTCAAAAAGGTTGATTTAATATACAATTGCACACGAGAGGTAGGTTTTAAAAGATCTTTACAGGTAATCTGTGCATAAAATAGAACAAAGTAGCAGGTAGGTTAACTTACAAGTCCTTGTTACAAGCATGCTGTGGTCCAGCCAATTGATGAGCACATGTTTCAGGAGCAAGGCATCAGCAGACCCCAAAGAGAGCAGCAGGTCCCAAGAGGAGGCAGGTTCCAAGAGGAGGCAGGTCCCAAGAGAGTAAGCTGGGCTGTTTCCAGGCCTTTTATAATGTTAGCAGAGAAGCATGGTGTGTGCATGTTTTGCAAGGCATTATGGTTAATGTAGTCTGTTCACATGACCACATTATAAGTCCTTCCTTTCTGCACATGTCTGAAAGCTGATGGGAGGGGCAGGTATACCTTTGACAAGCAAATGTCCTGTTTATGGTTTCCCCTCTGAAGTCTTTGTCTTCAATGGGCTCTCCAGACTTTCGGTCTCTTGGGTCTTTGGTTTTCAGAGATGTCCTGATGAGCGTCCAGGTACCCACCTTAGCCATGCTTTTGTTCAGTCCTTTTAGGTGAGAGGGCAGAGAGAGTTATATATCTCTCTTTTGTCTTTGTTAAGTGTTTGTAATTAACTATCCCTGCTATCAGAAGTTCCCAGAAAAAGGGATGGAGAGAGAGAGGCTTGAAATGAAACTATTTTCTCTGCTGCAGTGTCAAATATATAAAAGCACAAATATATTGGTGTATATATAATCCAGCAAAATATAATAAACTGATACCATTACAGACCCACTGATATCCAAATGGTGAAGCAAGCAACTGTGACCTGAACGTCCTCCCTGTGAAAAAAGGAAGAGAGACCAGCCAACAGAGGAAGGCGGGACCACTTGAGGAAGGATGGATGGAGCAATTCCGAAAGAAATGCCCACCATCAAAAAACATTAGGAAATATCCCAGAAAGGTAGGGCCCGCAACTGCACTGCCCATCTTGCAGAGAACAGGCAGCTAAGGCTCACCCAGATGCCTGTAGGCAAAAGCCAAAGAACACAGTGACACCAATTAGGCTGTGAAATAGAGTCACCAAAGGAAAAAGGATGCCATACATATAGTTTTCCAGTAAGGACCCGATGACATAGCATAGCTTCAGAACTGAAGAAGTTGAGCAGTCAAGGGGAAGAATCCCTAAAGACAGAAGCATCAGGTGAGACAGACTGCCACCTGCCGCCACAGTAACAACAAGCTGACCGTAGGCGAAACAACCCATCAGAGGCCAACTCCCCTGTGTCACACAGGCAGATACTGCCCAACCTCTCTCAATGAGCAGAGCCGAAATGCCTTCCCACCGGCTACTGCAACATCTCAGTCAAGGAGCTGAACTGAGAAGCATCCCCGGCAACCACTGCTGCTTGACAACCAAGGAGCTGAGCTCCTGTGCCTCCCAGGAGGCCACTGCTGCGGGTCAGCCAAGGAGCGGATCAATGTGTCCCCTGGGCGACTGCTGGTGCATTGTAGCCCAGGAGTTCAGCTCATATGTCTCCTGCCTGTCAACAAAGCAGCCAGGGCAGGACGTCGCACAACAGGCCGTTGAAGTGAGACACCAAAGGAGGTGGAGGATGGCAGTGACTGCAGTCGAGCAAGAAAGCCAGGCTCTGCAGTCGAAAAGGACAGGAGGCTGACAGCTGAGCACTGTAACCGGCTACCAGAGCAACCAGTAACAGCCAGCAGTGGCAGCTATGCAAACTAGTCTGCCAACGAAGGAAAGCTGAACATCTGTCAAGAAGCCTGCATGCCACAGACGGGTGTTGCCCCAAGAATGACCTGAAGACACCTGCAGGAAACCAAGAGACAGACCGCTAAGAGCAGAACCATGCAAAACAGGCGACTGAACCAGAGAGCCGAGAGCTGAACACCGTCCACATGTTCATGAGCTGGCACGTGGAAGAAAGGTGAAGACAACCTCTGGATCTCTGCTCTGCCTCTCAGATGGCTGCTTTAACAATTACACTATACCTCTATATGAGATGTTTGTGTGGCCATTTTATATAATATGAATGTTCCTCTGTTGCCCCACAGATGTTCATGTCCCTCATTTTGCCCAACTCATAATTTAGACATTTCAGTTTGTAAAATGGATGTTCATCGGGATGTTTCCAGCACATGGATGTCCATTTCACATGTATTCTACAACTGGCTCTATCCTCTTCTAAAATACATGCAAAATGGATGTCCATTATGACGTTCTGATTGGGACTTCACATTCTGAGTTGGATGTCCTTTCTAAAATGCCCCTCCACATTACTTGTACCACTGAACTGGGGTCTATGAGACTCTGGCCCTAAACAGAGGTATCTTTATGAGATTTTTTTTTTTACTTATTGTAATATAAATGAACCCATGAGCTGTTAATATCACTTAATGCCCCTTTTACTAAACCGCGTTAGAATTCATGGTGCGGCAATGCCAACAAAGCCCATTCACTTTGAATGGGCTCCTTCAACATTGCTGCGCAGAATCCAAGTAGTTTGCTCACTTAACTTTTCCACTTTATTGTTCTCTAAATAATGCCCTTGAAACTTTAGCTTTAAGGAAAGCTGTAGACAACTTAAATCTATTTTTACTTGCTGCTGCTTGCGATTGCAGAGGATATTTTTTGAGCAAGCTACACATACTATATATTGAGAAGGTTAAAAACTTGGTTGTAAGATACCTAGAGTGCATGAATTTACTTGACAATATACCCCTGATGCACACATTCGCAAAATGTGGCCACGTCAGGTCTGTGTTGAGTTTTAATAATGCGTCAGAGTTGTCATATTGATGTTTATTTCCTTTGTTCTCATTCACCCTGTTTCTGCTGACCAGGTTTGTTGTGTATGACAGCTTAAAACAGGAAAAAAAAAAGAGGGTTTCTTGTATTACAGTTGCTCCCAGATTGTAGACAGAGGAGAATGCTTAGTAGGTGAGTCACTAACCACAACATTAAAATATGCAGCAAATCTGAAGGCAAGTTCAAATCAGTAGAGGAAACAGACTCACTAATAAATTTAAAAAAAAAAAACTGTCTCATTACAGAACTCCATGAAATATTAACAAGATATCCCTGAACAAGTGGAATGTCTCATTTCCTCTTCATCCAGCTGTGGAAATGGCTCTCAGCCCAGTCAACAACTAGGTACTTTTGAACAGAAATCCAACTGGTGGCTTGAACTAGGGAAATATGCAGAGCTGCCCTCACCAACAGGCAAGAGCAGACAGTAAATATGGGAAAACTACTTAGTATGCAAAGTCCTGAATTTCCAAGAAAATCCCAATTGGTCATATATCTCAGGATGACAAAGAGAGGTCCTTTTACTAAGCTGCGGGATAAAGGACCTGTGTTAACAGCGGGGACATTTTTCCTGTGCGCCATGGCCCTTTTTACCACAGTGAGTAAAATGCTCCCCACCCCTAAAATAGCCATGCGGTAACATAACTCTTACTGCGTGGCAATGCAGCAGGCAGCACTTACCACCACCCACTGAGGTGGCAGTAAGGGCTCCCACGGTAACCCGGTGATGCCCGATTACCGTTGGGTAAGCGCCGTGCTACAAAAAAAAAAAAAAAAAGGCGCCGGAAATGGCACGTACTTGATGCGGAGCTACTGCCGAAAGCCACGTTGGGCTGGCAGTAGTTCCAGGATAGCATGCAGTACGCCCGCATTGGGCTTACCGCTGCATCGTAAAAGGATACCACAGTTAGGTGAAGCAATAAAGCAAGATTGTCCAAGTTCAGCCTATGTTTTCAAGTTATTCCTAATGAATATGCATGAGAGAAATCTGCATGCAATGGATATAGCAGGCACCTAAATCTCTCATGCATATTCATTAGGGATATCTTGAAAATTTGGACACGTCTGCAATTTAGAGACCTCTGGACAAAAACACACTTTATATAGGCGAAATGAAGAAATCTGCTCCTATTTTGCAAGTTTATTAAAGTGCATCATTTTAAAAATGCTATTGTTCAGTCATTCAGTTTTAAATGCCTTCACCCACAATTCCCCTGAGAGGAACCATAACAATAAGATTAAGAAGGGTGGGTTGTATGTCAAATCTCAAATCCATATCCAAGAGTAGCTTACCAAACCATAATAGCCATGATATCACATACACATTTAATGAACCAATCAGATTGCATGAGAAAATCTGCGACATGCTTCCAAACTTGGTTGCTTCCTCTACAACAAACCTCCACTGGTAATAGATGAACTACAGCAAAAAGAAAAGACAGCTAAGTTTCAATCTATGCTTGGCTGATAGGAGTCTCTCTGCATCTTGACCAGAAAGTTACAAAGTCTGGCCATACTAAGGAGTCAGAGGAATTACAACACTTTAAGGAATTTCAAAAGACAGTGACTGCATTTTACATACTATATTACAATGCACCAAGAATACAGTTTCAACTAATCACATGGAAGAGAGGCACAAATCATCTTTAACCTTCCATCTCACCAGATAAATTACAGCAAAGCAGCAGCACATCAGTCAAAACTGAGAAGATTCATTTTCAATATGTTCAACCCAGATCATTAGGGGATGGCTCATGTTATCCTTAGGGGCATTCAACACCATTAATTTCCTCCCAGTCACTTTTCAAAATGCACTATTTTAACTGTCCTATAATGACCTATTGATAACTTTCACTGGAACAAACTCGTGCAAGAGCCTTTGAGACCACATACAATGTGTCACCTCATGAAGCATGTAAGCCGCATTGAGCCTGCCATGAGTGGGAAAGCGCAGGGTACAAAAAAAAAAGGGATGTTGTCATCTTGATTATTCTAATATAATTCCAATAATAATGACAAACTGTTAATGTTCGTCTTTCCCACTGTCATTAACTTGCTCATGCAATACAACAACAACAAAAAAAGCCACAATCAAGCCCTGGCTAAATATCTTTCGATTAATTGTACAGTATCTTTGGATACTTTAATTAGCTTTGAGTTTGATGCAATTTACATTTAAAGTCCTGTTTTCCAGCACATTCTGAGACTGTAAATCACTCACTTTGCTCTGCCCCCCTCCCTCAATCATCCATTGCACAGTCACCTTGCTATGCCTCCTCCCCAATTCTCAGCCAAGATCTTCAGCAGCAACAGCTTTGCTCCCTCTCTTTCCCTGCATCACTTTAGTCTTCAGGAGAGAGCCCCTGGTTCACTCAATTTACCCTAAGTGTGCCCAACTCTCTGGTCTGAGGGTGAAGTTAGCTAAGATGAGTATAGAACTGGATAGAATTAAAGGGGCCTCCCCCCCCCCACCCAATAGCATGAGTTAAGCAATCTGCTGACTCCCACACAAGGTCCATATGGAGTAGGAATAGATGGATTGTGGTAGAGTCTAGTAAGTGAGAGACGTGTCTCCCATATGATAACACTTCAAAAAGCCTTCATGGCATTAGAAGTAGCAGATATGCTCTATGAGAATCTGATACAGACAAAGCTGAAGGAGATCACCACAAAAATAACCTCCAACATAGAAAACAGAAGATCTCAAAAGCACAGCACAGTCCTGATAGTGTACTCAAACACAAGAGGAAATGAGGGGGCAGAATTGGAGAGAGAGAAAAAGATCTGGTTACTATCAGGATCCTTGACTAGCCAAGTTACAAGCCACACTGCTAGGACTGCTGAAGAAGTAGGAAAGCAAAGGGAGGTCAATGCCATAGCCCACTTGGGTACAAATAACTGACTAGGACCCTGATGGTGAACCTGACACGCGTGCCATTTTCGCTGACACTTGGCGGATTTCAGCATTTCCTTGATTTGTCCAGGTTTCTTGACAAATCCGCCCCGCACTCCCCGACAGAATCCTCCGATGAGCACGCGATCACCTCACCTTCTTAACTCCTCTGCTCTGATGCACGCGCGACGGCGATGCAGGCAGGCTAGAGGCAGCGTCTGTGCTTGTGCGCGTGCCAGCCAGCGCCTGCCTGCTCAGCATCAGCTGGTGATAATCCTGCACGCACTGCACGCTGCACGCTTCACGCAGGCGCAGCGGCTTACTTCTACTGTCTGCAGCCTGCCGCCTTCTCTTCAGCCGCTGCCATAATAATCGCGAGTCGACGAGAGCACGAGGCTGCAGCGGGACGGTCTGGTCTCTGTCTTCTGACTCTTCTCTTGTTGTGCCCTGCCTGCCCCTTGCTTAGCCGCCGCCATAACAGTGAGGTAAGATTCTTAAGAATGGGCTCCCATGATAAATTGTTTGGGATAAATATAAGTAATATAACAGCAGGTTATGCCATGATAAATATCGCGAAATTATGGTTTTTTTCTCGAAGTGACACACCACCCAAGTTATGCTCAGTTTTTTGGCGAATTTTGACACACCAAGCTCAAAAGGTTGCCCATCACTGGACTAGGAGGAAATGAGTTCCTTTATTATAATGACTTACAAAGTTAAGGCAGGGTCTTAGGCAACATGCAAAGATAGTAGCAGCTTTGAGGAGGTAGTGCGTGTTTTTGTTAAGGGGAAGGGTAAGCAGAGCTGGTAATGTCAATAGGTCTGAAACACCGATGGGATTCAACACAGCACGGGTGAGTTTAAGCACAGGTCTGTAGTCAAGCACTGCCACACCTCATCCCCTCACCAATAGAAAATTTACATTAGGGCGGGGGGGGGGGGGGGGAGGTCAGGATGGCAGGGCTCAATTGTGGGCTTGTGCTCAAGGCCCCTCAATGCACTGAGGTTCTGCAGTTTCAGACTGGGTAGCGGTTGTGATAGCTGCAACAGACAACGCAGGGCCCAGGAAAGAAAAAAAGGAGGGAGATGCTGGTCACCTGTGAAGTGTGCTGTTGGTAGGGGAAGGAGAGATGCTGGCCACTTTGGGGTGGGGGGCTGTACAGAGAGGAAAGGAAAATGCTGGACTACAGAATAGAGCCTTCAATGACCCTAGGAAGTAGGGTTTAAGGCCTCGAACCACCCTGAGGAAACGTTTGCATATTTAATACATGGCTGAATAAATGAGGTAAAAAAAAGGGTTATGAATATCTTGGGGGCAGGGAGTGGGGAGGCAGAAGTGATAAGTGAAACCTATAGGACTGTATTAGAAAGATGGCCTGCATCTCTCTAAGAGACCAAAGCTACAAAACCATGGATAAAAAAAATCTGCATTCATTTTTTTAAAACAACAGCAGTATGATATAACAGTGATTTTCAAACCATTCCTCAGGACACACTTATCTATAACGAGTATGTATAAGATATGGATAACCTGAAACCCTGACTGGCTACGTGTGTCCTGAGGAATGGTTTGAAAATCACTGTGTCCTCAGGACCGAGTTAAGAACCACTGCTATACACTACACTAATGATATGCAAATTGGAACTATGATTCCACACTGATCCCAAACCTCAAGGCAATAGCACAGAATTTAGCATATTCTGCAGGTCGACTGCCTTTCTATGGTTCAACAACAATCAAACGGATTCTACATAGGTTTCCCCAGAGTCTACATTCCAGATCAGCAATGATCTTCTTCCTTGGCCTCCCAGGGAGAAATTTCCTTAGATTTAAAACCTACTCTTTCCTGATTGCTCTAGGAGTTCCATTAGGCAGCCACCTGGGGTGGCAGCTTCCAGAGAGGCAGCAAAGAGCAGTTCCAGTTCAAGCAAAACATTAGACCCTGACAGCCATCCAGACTCAAAGAAACATCAATGTTTATTTTTACATGCTGGGAAGGTGAGTAATTTTCAAATAACCTATGTAAATGATTTTGGACATTTCCCTCATAATAAAGTTTTATATTTTAAAATCAATATCTAATTATGTATTTTCACAGACTTGATCTGAAAGGGGTGGCAGAGTTATCGTAATTTTTCAGTTTAATTAACAGATTATCAGGAAGGGCAGAGGCCTAAACAAAATCAAGGTGTCATAAGGCTGAAAGTTTATCTAGGGCACTTAGCTTTGCATCCTCAGGAACACAATTTCTTCTTAGATGTCCTTGTAAGATCATAAGAATGTAAGCGTTGCTATACTGGGACAGACTGGAGGTCCATCAAGCCCAGTATCCCGTTTCCAACAGTGGCCAATCCAGGTCACAAGTACCTGGCAAGATCCCAGAACAGTAAGGTAAAATTATGTATCATACCTGATAATTTTCTTTCCATTAATCATAGCTGATCAATCCATAGACTGGTGGGTTGTGTCCATCTACCAGCAGGTGGAGATAGAGAGCAAACTTTTGCCTCCCTATATGTGGTCATGTGCTGCCGGAAACTCCTCAGTATGTCGATATCAAAGCTCCATCCGCAGGACTCAGCACTTAGAGAATTACACCCACGAAGGGACACTCTGCCCAGCTCACCACCGCCGAAACGGGGGAGGGGAATTAACCCAGCTCATCCCCACACAAGTGGGGGAGGGGAATCCGTCCAGCTCATCCCCGCAGAGCGGGGGAGGGACACCACACCCGCCGATGCGGGGGGATCTGGCTTATCCTGCAACCGCAACCGCGGGAGGAGCTGACTGACCCTAACACCGCCGAAGCGGGAAGGGTACAAAGCTGCCCTACAGCCGCACGAAGCGGGAGGGAGTGCCGGTAGAATTTAAATCTCAATCCAGCCCCGTAAAACGGAGGGGAGAGGAATGCCGGAGCTCACTGTAACACAAACTCGTCTCAACTCTTGAAGAATCCAAGTGAAAAAACTTGAACACGAAGTCTTTCTGAAGTAACTGAAGACTAAACTTGAACCTGAAATGCAACCAGAATAAAAACAGTACAGATATCTGGGAGGGGCTATGGATTGATCAGCTATGATTAATGGAAAGAAAATTATCAGGTATGATACATAATTTTACCTTCCATATCATCAAGCTGATCAATCCATAGACTGGTGGGATGTACCGAAGCAGTACTCACCCAGGGCGGGACATTGAAATCCCTGACCTCAACACTGAAGCTCCAAACCGGGCCTCCGCCCGTACAGCCACAGTCAAGCGGTAATGCTTGGAGAATGTATGAGCCGAAGCCCAAGTTGCCGCCTTGCATATCTCTTCCAAGGAGACGGACCCGGCCTCTGCCATCGAGGCCGCCTGAGCTCTAGTGGAGTGAGCCTTCAACCGGATAGGCGGCACCTTCCCCGCGGCCACATAAGCCGCTGCAATGGCTTCCTTGACCCATCTTGCCACTGTAGGCTTAGCAGCCTGCAGACCCTTACGAGGACCTGCAAACAGGACAAACAGATGATCCGATTTCCGGAAATCATTGGTCACTTCCAAGTATCTGATGATGACTCGTCTCACATCCAGATATTTAAGAGCAGAGTACTCCTCTGGGTAGTCCTCCCTACGAAAGGAAGGGAGACAGAGCTGTTGATTCACATGGAAGCGAGAAACAATCTTGGGCAGGAAGGAAGGCACTGTGCGAATAGTCACTCCTGCCTCAGTGAACTGCAGAAAGGGCTCTCGACATGAGAGCGCCTGGAGCTCGGAAACTCTTCTGGCTGAAGTGATAGCCACCAAAAAGACTGCTTTCAACGTCAGGTCTTTCAGAGATGCCCTCGACAAGGGTTCAAAAGGCAGCTTCTGCAATGCTCTTAGCACCAGGTTGAGATTCCACGCAGGCACCACTGAGTGCAGAGGAGGGCGCAGGTGATTAACTCCCTTGAGAAAGCGTACCACATCTGGCTGCGAAGCCAGGGAAGCACCCTTCAGGCGGCCCCTGAAGAAAGCCAGAGCCGCTACCTGGACTTTAAGGGAACTGAGCGACAGGCCTTTCTCCAGACCTTCTTGCAGGAACGCCAACACTGAAGAAATTGGAGCAGTGAAGGGAGAAAGTGAGCCTGCTTCACACCACGCTGCAAAGATACGCCAAACCCTGGCGTAAGCAGTAGAAGTAGAGCGCTTCCTCGCTCTCAGCATAGTGGCGATGACCTTGTCTGAGAAGCCCTTCTTTCTCAGACGCTGCCGCTCAATAGCCAGGCCGTAAGACCAAAGGGGGAGGGATCCTCCATCACCACGGGACCCTGATGTAACAGGCCCTGCTCCACTGGCAGCCGCAGAGGATCGTCGACTGAGAGCCTGATCAAGTCCGCATACCAGGGACGTCTGGGCCAATCCGGACCCACCAGGATTACCCTGCCGGGATGCTTTGCCACCCGGTCTAGCACCCTGCCCAACATGGGCCAGGGCGGGAACACATAGAGAAGCTCTTGAGTCGGCCACTGTTGGAGAAGAGCATCTACTCCCAGAGATCGAGGGTCCCGTCCTCTGCTGAAAAAGCGCGGCACTTGGCAATTGGCCGATGACGCCATCAGATCTAGGCTCGGCTGGCCCCAGCACTTCGTGATGTCCAAGAACGCCTGAGCAGATAGCTGCCACTCTCCGGGCTCCAAGGTATGGCGACTGAGAAAGTCCGCCTTGACATTCATGACTCCGGCAATGTGGGCCGCTGACAGCTGCTCCAGGTTCGCTTCCGCCCACTGGTATAGATTCATAGCCTCCTTGGCTAGAGGGGCGCTCTTGGTACCTCCCTGGCGGTTGACATAGGCCACAGCCGTGGCATTGTCCGACAGGACCCGTACAGGCTTCAACACCAGTACCAGGATGAACTCCAAAAGCGCCAACCGAATGGCTCTGAGTTCCAGGAGGTTGATAGACCACTTTGCCTCTGCAGGAGACCAGAGCCCCTGCGCTGTCCTTCCCAAGCAGTGGGCTCCCCAGCCCGACAAAGAGGCGTCCATCGTGACGACAATCCACTCCGGGGTCACCAGAGGCATTCCCGCAGACAACTTGTCTGTCTGCATCCACCAGCTCAGCGCCTTGCGCACTGCTGGGTCCAAGGGAAGGCGCACAGCATAATCCTCCGACATCGGAGTCCAGCGCTGCAGCAGAGATTGTTGTAGTGGTCTCATATGAGCCCTGGCCCAGGGCACTACTTCCATCGTGGCCGTCATAGAGCCCAACAGCTGCACATAGTCCCAAGCCCGAAGAGGAGAGGCTACTAGGAACTGGTCCACCTGAGCCTGAAGCTTGACAATCCGATTGTCTGGCAGGAACACTCTGCCCACTTGGGTATCGAATCGAACTCCCAGATACTCCAGGGACTGAGTCGGGCGCAGCTGGCTTTTCTCCCAGTTGATGATCCATCCCAGGGAGCTCAAAAGAGCAACTACCCGGTCCACAGCTTTGCCGCACTCTGCATAAGAGGGGGCTCGGATCAACCAGTCGTCCAGATAAGGATGGACTTGTACTCCTTCCTTTCGCAGGAAGGCCGCGATGACCACCATTACTTTGGAAAAGGTCCGCGGAGCAGTAGCCAACCCGAACGGGAGGGCTCTGAACTGGAAGTGTCGGCCCAGGACTGCAAAACGCAGAAAGCGTTGATGAGGAGGCCAGATGGGAATATGCAAGTACGCTTCCTTGATGTCCAAGGATGCCAGGTACTCCCCTGCCTTCACTGCCGCTATAACAGAGCGGAGTGTCTCCATGCGAAAGTGCCGCACTTTCAAGGCCCGATTGACCCCTTTGAGGTCGAGGATAGGCCGGACAGAACCTCCTTTCTTTGGTACCACAAAGTAAATGGAGTAACGCCCCTTGCCAAGCTGACTTTCTGGCACCGGAACGACCGCACCCAGGCGGATCAGATTGTCCAAAGTCTGCTGCACTGCCACAGCTTTGACCGGAGACTTGCAGGGAGAGAGTACAAACCCGTCTCTTAAGGGTCGGCAGAACTCTAGCTTGTAGCCGTCTCTGATGACTTCCAGCACCCAAGCGTCTGAAGTTATTGTGGTCCACTCGCCCAGAAACGAGGACAGCCGTCCTCCAATCTGCACTGGGGCGTGGACCAAGGCCCCGTCATTGGGTACGAGACCCTGGGGGAGGACCGGAGGGAGCACCTCCGGGACGGCGGTCTCTGCGAAAGGAATGCTGCTTGGGGGAGAAATTCCTCTTAAAGGAAGAGGGGGCAGAGGAACCCGACCTGCCCGGGCGGTACCGACGGGCTTCCTGAAACCGTCCTCTGGAGGTACTGGGACGAGTACTAGCCCGAGCCCTGACCTCTGGTAACTTCTTGCCCTTAGACGTGCCGAGATCGGTCACGATTTTGTCCAGCTCGACCCCAAAGAGCAGCTTGCCTTTAAAAGGCAATCTAGCCAGGCGGGATTTAGAGGCGTGGTCAGCAGACCAATGTTTCAGCCAAAGCCACCGCCGCGCAGAGATTGTCTGAGCCATGCCTTTCGCTGAGGCCCTCAAGACATCATACAGCAAGTCTGCCAAATAGGCTAAGCCCGATTCCAGGGCCGGCCAATCAGCCCTCAAGGAATGATCCGAGGGGGAAGCCCGCTGCACCATAGTCAGGCACGCCCTGGCCACATAGGAGCCGCAAACTGAGGCCTGCAAACTTAAAGCAGCCGCCTCAAAGGACGACCTTAAGGCCGCCTCCAATCTTCTGTCTTGGGCGTCCTTTAGGGCCGTGCCACCTTCCACCGGCAACGCCGTTTTCTTAGTCACCGCAGTGATTAAAGAATCCACGGTAGGCCACAGATAGGCCTCACGTTCACTTTCAGTCAAAGGATAGAGGCGGGACATAGCCCTAGCCACTTTAAGGCTCGCTTCAGGGACATCCCATTGAGCCGAAATTAAGGTGTGCATGGCATCATGCACGTGGAAGGTTCTAGGCGGGCGCTTCGTCCCCAGCATAATGGCAGAGCCAACAGGGGCTGAGGGAGAGACGTCCTCCGGAGAGGAAATCTTCAAAGTGTCCATGGCCTGTATCAACAGGTTGGGCAAATCCTCTGAGCTAAAAAGCCGCGCTGCAGAGGGGTCATCCACTCCATCCGAGCGGGAATCCATCTCCTCCAAGGAATCCGCAAAGGACCGTTGGGAGAACTCAGATACGCTGCCCTCATCTACATCGGAGACAAAGTCCTCCAAGGCCTGGGAATCAACCCGAGGGCGTTTACCTCTGGGAACCTCAACCTCTTTACCAGACGAGGGAGCAGGGGCAGCGTTTTGCATAAGGAAGGCCTGATGCAGCAGCAAAACAAACTCGGGGGAGAAACCCCCCAGACTGTGCACTTCCGCAGCCTGGGCTACAGCCCTAGACGCACCCTCAACCGGCGCTCGCAAGAGCGGGGGAGAGACATGCTGCGCATCCAAAATGGCGTCCGGCGCGACACTCCGCGAAGGAGCCACGCGGGAAGAACGGCGCTTAACTTTAGCCGCTTTTGTGCCGTCGCCCAAATTAAGGGCGTTCATGGCATTAATGTCTCCAACCTCAAGGGCGGCCCAAGAAGAAGCCGTCCGAGCCGCGTGGCCGGCCAAGATGGCGGAGGCGAGGAGCGGGGGATGGGCGTTTATGGCGGGAAAAACCGCCACGCCGGAGGAAGGACCGGGACATTCATCGGTCACGAAACTGTCACCCAACAAAGGCGAATCAGGCTTTAAGACCCCCGCATCCCCTCTAGAAGCGCTCAAGCGATCCGGGGAGCGACTCTTTGCGCCCCCGCCCTCCGACGCCATATGCCACGAGGAGAAGAATCGGGGAACCCCCTGCCCGCTATAAAAAGGTAAAAATTACCTGCTTGCCGCTCCGAGCTGTAACGACCTGGTGTCCCAGTGAGTAGCTGCAATAAACGTTTAAATAAACGTCGAAATAAACGCCTTTAAGGACGTTCAAAAAATTTTTTTTTTTTTTAACGGAGCCAGCGGGAGGGGGGAGAAAAGGAGGGACCTGGCGCCACCAGGTTTGCACTTGCTCAAGAAGAGCCCTCAACCCCAGGCACTCAACAAAACCTAAGAATTAGGCTTGGAGGCCTAGCCAGAGCTGCTGCTGTGTGTGACCACCACCTGCTGAGATAGAGAACCAGGGTTGCCAGGTGGAAAATTTTTTTCCAGCCCGATCGAGCCCAAAAAACAGCCCAAAACCCGCCCAAACACAAACCCCGCCCCTGACACCCCCACCCCCGCGTCATCACGCCCGCCCCCGCCGTCATCAACCCCGCCCCCGCCGTCACTGGCCCCGCCTTCCACGTCACCGGCCCCGCCTCCCACGTCATCGGCCCCGCCTCCCCGTCATCG
The DNA here is from genome assembly GCF_901765095.1 of Microcaecilia unicolor. Taxonomy (NCBI): domain Eukaryota; kingdom Metazoa; phylum Chordata; class Amphibia; order Gymnophiona; family Siphonopidae; genus Microcaecilia; species Microcaecilia unicolor. The sequence continues at coordinate 157,727,977 of NC_044032.1, read as the reverse complement.
GCCCCGCCTCCCACGTCATCGGCCCCGCCTCCCCGTCATCGGCCCCGCCTCCTACGTCATCGGCCCCGCCTCCCACGTCACTAACCCCGCCCAAAACGTCATTAACCCCACCCAAAAACGTCACTAACCCCGCCCCCCCGCGGCCGAAAAAACCGCACTGAAGGCCAAAAACAGCCCAAAAAACCGCAACCCGCCGCGGGCAAAAATTTCCCGCGGCGGGTCGCGGAAAACCGCCCAATTGGGCGGTAAAACCGCCCACCTGGCAACACTGTAGAGAACATACTGGGGAGTTTCCGGCAGCACATGACCACATATAGGGAGGCAAAAGTTTGCTCTCTATCTCCACCTGCTGGTAGATGGACACAACCCACCAGTCTATGGATTGATCAGCTTGATGATATGGAAAATAGATTTTATACTGCTTATCCCAAGTTCATCTTAGTAATGGCTTATGGACTCTTCTTTTAGGAAATATTCCAAACCTTTTTAAAACCATGCTAAGCTAACTGCTTTTATCACATTCTCTGGCAACAAATTCCAGAGTTTAATTACACGTTGAGTGAAGAAATATTTTCAATTTGTTTTAAATTTACCACTTAGTAGCTTCATTTCATGCTTCCTAGTCCTAATATTTTTTGGAAAGAGTAAACATGTAATTCATGTCTCCCTGTTCCACTCCACTCGGTATTTTATAGACCTCTATCATATCTCCAAGCTGAAGATCCCTAGCTGCTTTAACCTTTCCTCATAGGGAAGCTGTCCCATTCCCTTTATCATTTTCATCACCCTTCTCTGTACATTTTCTAATTCCGTTAAATCTTTTTTGAGATGCGGTGACAAGAATTGCACACAGTATTCAAGATGTGGTTGCACCATGGAGTGATACCGAGGAATAACATTCTCATTGTTGCTTTCCATTCTTTTCCTAATAATTCCTTACATTCTATTTGCTTTCTTAGAACCTGCAGCACACCGAGCAGAGGGTTTCAATGTATCATCAATGAGGACACATAGTTCCTTTTCCTGGACAGTGACTCCTAATGTGGAACCTTACCATCACGTAGCTATAGTTTGGGTTCCTCTTTCCCAATTGCATCTGTTTGCACTTGCTCACATTAAACATCATCTGCCATTAGGATTCCCAGTCTCCCAATCTCGTAAGGTCCTCTTGCAACTTAACAACTTTGAATAACTTAGTATCATCCGCAAATTTACTCTCCTGTTTACAAAGCCACGCTAGCAGCTGTCGGTGTAGTAATGTCGACACAGCCCCATTCTCTTTGAATAGGTTGTGTCGGCATTGCCACACTTCTTTATAAACAGGGGAGGGGGGTAATTACCTGACTAGTTATTCTCATCTCTTGATCATTTATAAAATATGTTAGAAAAGCAGCGGTTCTAGCACAGACTCCCTGGAGAACCCCACTATGTACTCTTCTTAATTGAGAATACTGAGTGGAACTGAGAATTGAGTTGCACAAGATTTCTATTCCACAAATACCCGAACAGTTCTATGCAGATTACAGTGTTCTAAAAGAGAATGGATAAACCCATAATTCAAGAAATTACAATCTAGGTTTTTTTGTAATACTTATTTGCTAAAGTTTTTAATGCTTTTCTAAATACCAAATAGTCCGTAAGCACACAAATCTGAAAAAGCAGTGCATGTCATATTAACTACTTGATAGAAAAGTGAAGAATCATTTTCCACAATTTAATCTGTCTTTCTGATGGAAAGGGTAATAGCATCTGGTTACAGGTCATATAGACCAGGCCATTATAAAGAAATGTAATACAATCACACATACAAGATGGAGCTTCACCATTCATAATTTTATAATGATGCCACTTTTCCATACCCTAAAACTTTGGGTAGATTAAAAAAAAAACCTCTAAACCAGCTTAATACTTAACCACAAATGTCTATATCACACAACAACTGCCTATATCACACAACCCAACCAGCATGAGACATTACCTCCTATTCCAGGACTTCCTAATTTCCTCAGGAGTACTTCATGAGGTACTTTGTCAAATGCCTTTTGAAAATCCAGATACACAATATCGACTGGCTCACCTTTATCCATATATTTATTCACCCCTTCAAAGAAATGTAGTAGATGAGAGAAATCTTGCCTCACCAAACTAAACCCATGTTGGCTTTGACTCAATAATCTATGTTTGAATATGCTCTGTAATTTTGTTCTTTATAAATAGTCTCTACCATCTTGCCTGGTACTGACATCAGAATCACCTCTGAAACCCTTTTTAAAAATTGGTGTTGCAAGGGCCACCCTCCAGTTTTCTGGTACCATGCTTGACTTTAAAAATAAATTACATATTACTAACAACAGCTCTGCAAGTTCATTTTTCAATTCTGTCAGTACTCTGTGACGTATACCACCCAGTCCTGGCAATTTGCTATTCTTCATACATAAGTACATACTGTAAGTAATGCCATACTGGGAAAAGACCAAGGGTCCATCGAGCCCAGCATCCTGTCCACGACAGCGGCCAATCCAGGCCAAGGGCACCTGGCAAGCTTCCCAAACGTACAAACGTTCTATACATGTTATTCCTGGAATTTTGGATTTTTCCAAGTCCGTTTAGTAGCGGTTTATGGACTTGTCCTTTAGGAATCCGTCCAACCCCTTTTTAAACTCTGCTAAGCTAACCGCCTTCACCACTTTCTCCGGCAACGAATTCCAGAGTTTAATTACACGTTGGGTGAAGAAAAATTTTCTCCGATTTGTTTTAAATTTACTATACTGTAGTTTCATCGCATGCCCCCTAGTCCTAGTATTTTTGGAAAGCGTGAACAGACGCTTCACATCCACCTGTTCCACTCCACTCATTATTTTATATACCTCTATCATGTCTCCCCTCAGCCGTCTCTTCTCCAAGCTGTATAGCCCTAGCCTCCTTAGTCTTTCTTCATAGGGAAGTCGTCCCATCCCCGCTATCATTTTAGTCGCCCTTCGCTGACCTTGCATGACGTAGCTATAATTCGGGTTCTTTTTTCCCACATGCATCACCTTGCACTTGCTCACATTAAACATCATCTGCCATTTAGCCGCCCAGTCTCCCAGTCTCGTAAGGTCCTCTTGTAATTTTTCACAATCCTGTCGCGATTTAACGACTTTGAATAACTTTGTGTCATCAGCAAATTTAATTACCTCGCTAGTTACTCCCATCTCTAAATCATTTATAAATATATTAAAAAGCAGCGGTCCTAGCACGGACCCCTGAGGAACCCCACTAACTACCCTTCTCCATTGTGAATACTGCCCATTTAACCCCACTCTCTGTTTCCTATCCTTCAACCAGTTTTTAATCCACAATAGGACATTTCCTCCTATCCCATGACCCTCCAATTTCCTCTGTAGCCTTTCATGAGGTACCTTGTCAAATGCCTTTTGAAAATCCAGATTCACAATATCAACCGACTCCCCTTTGTCCACATGTTTGTTCACTCCTTCAAAGAATTGAAGTAAATTGGTCAGGCAAGATTTCCCCACACAAAAGCCATGCTGACTTGGTCTCAGTAATCCATGTCCTCGGATGTGCTCTGTAATTTTGTTTTTAATAATAGCCTCTACCATTTCCCCGGCACCGACGTCAGACTCACCGGTCTATAATTTCCCGGATCTCCCCTGGAGCCTTTTTTAAAAATGGGCGTTACATTGGCCACCCTCCAATCTTCCGGTACCATGCTCGATTTTAAGGATAAGTTGCATATCACTAGCAGTAGCTCCGCAAGCTCGTTTTTCAGTTCTATCAGTACTCTAGGATGAATACCATCCGGTTCAGGAGATTTGCTACTCTTCAGTTTGCCGAACTGCCCCATTATGTCCTCCAGGTTTACCGTGAAGTCAGTAAGTTTCTCCGACTCGTCCGCTTGAAATACCATTTCCGACACCGGTATCCCACCCAAATCTTCCTCGGTGAAGACCGAAGCAAAGAATTCATTCAGTCTCTCCGCTACGTCTTTGTCTTCCTTGATCGCCCCTTTTACCCCTCGGTCATCCAGCGGCCCAACTGATTCTTTTGCCGGCTTCCTGCTTTTAATATACCGAAAACATTTTTTACTATGTTTTTTTGCCTCTAATGCTACCTTTTTTTCATACTCCCTCTTGGCCTTCTTAATCTGCGCCTTGCATTTGCTTTGACACTCCTTATGCTGTTTCTTGTTATTTTCAGACGGTTCCTTCTTCCATTTTCTGAAGGCGTTTCTTTTAGCCCTAATAGCTTCCTTCACCTCACTTTTCAACCAGGCCGGGTGTCTTTTGGACTTCCGTCTTTCTTTTCTAATTCGCGGAATATGTATGGCCTGGGCCTCCAGGATGGTATTTTTGAACAGCGTCCACGCCTGTTGTACAGTTTTTACTCTCTCAGTTGCCCCCCTAAGTTTTTTTTTTACCGTTCTTCTCATTTTATCATAGTCTCCTTTTTTAAAGTTAAATGCTAACGTATTTGACTTTCTGTGTACAGTTACTTCAAGGTCAATGTCAAAACTGATCATATTATGGTCACTGTTATCAAGCGGCCCCAGTACCATAACGTCCCTCACCAGATCATGCGCTCCACTAAGGACCAAGTCTAGAATTTTTCCTTCTCTCGTCGGCTCCTGCACCAGTTGCTCCATAAAGCTGTCCTTGATTTCATCAAGGAATTGTATCTCTGTAGTGTGTCCCGATGTTACATTTACCCAGTTTATATTTGGATAATTGAAGTCACCCATTATTATCACATTGCCCATTTTGTTCGTGTCTCTGATTTCTTTTATCATTTCTGTGTCTACCTGCTCATCCTGGCGAGGCGGACGGTAGTACACTCCTATCACCATTTTTTTCCCTTTTATACATGGAATTTCAACCCACAGTGATTCAAAGGTGTGATTTGTGTCCTGCTGAATTTGTAATCTATCTGAGTCAAGGCTCTCGTTAATATACAATGCTACCCCTCCACCAGTCCGGTCCACCCTATCATTACGATATACTTTGTACCCCGGTATGACAGTGTCCCACTGGTTATCCTCCTTCCACCAGGTCTCAGTAATGCCTATTATATCCAATTTTTCATTTAGTGCAATATATTCCAACTCTCCCATCTTATTTCTTAGACTCCTAGCATTTGCATATAGACATTTCAGAGTATGTTTGTTGTTCTTATTTGCATGATGCTTAGTACCTGACACTATTGATTTGACATCTTTTGTCTGATCTTTAGTTGTATTTAAGGGCACCTGGCCTACCACGGTCTGTTGTGCAACCTCACTATCCAGAAACCCTATCTTCCCTGTTTGTGAGGTATCTTTGCAAGATACCTTTTCCCGAACCATGCGCTTTTGAGCGACTGTCGGCCTTCCCCCCCATTTCTAGTTTAAAAGCTGCTCCATCTCTTTTTTAAATGCCAACGCCAGCAGCCTGGTCCCACCCTGGTTAAGGTGGAGCCCATCCTTTCGGAATAGGCTCCCCCTTCCCCAGAATGTTGCCCAGTTCCTAACAAATCTAAAACCCTCCTCCCTGCACCATCGTCTCATCCACGCATTGAGACTCTGGAGCTCTGTCTGTCTCTTGGGCCCTGCACGTGGAACAGGTAGCATTTCAGAAAATGCTACCCTAGAGGATCTGGATTTGAGCTTTCTACCTAAGAGCCTAAATTTGGCTTCCAGAACCTCTCTCCCACATTTTCCTATGTCATTGGTACCCACATGTACCAAGACAGCGGACTCCTCCCCAGCACTATCTAAAATCCTATCTAGGTGACGCGTGAGGTCCGCCACCTTCGCACCAGGCAGGCAAGTCACCAGGCGATCCTCACGTCCACCAGCCACCCAGCTATCTATATGCCTAATGATAGAATCACCAACTACAACAGCTGTCCTAACCTTTCCCTCCCAGGCAGCACTTGGAGACATATCCTCAGTGCGAGAGGATAGTACATCCCCTGGTGGGCAGGTCCTGGCTACAGGAGTACTTCCTACTTCACCAGGGTGATGCTCTCCTTCTAGGAGACCTCCCTCCTCCAAGGTAGCACAAGGGCTACTAGACTGGAGGTGGGACCTCTCTACAACATCCCTGTAGGTCTCCTCTATGTACCTCTCTGTCTCCCTCAGTTCCACCAAGTCTGCTACTCTAGCCTCAAGAGAACGGACACGTTCTCTAAGAGCTAGGAGCTCTTTGCATCGGGCGCAAACATATGACATCTCACCAACTGGGAGATAATCATACATGTGACACTCAATGCAAAAGACTGGATAGCACCCCTCTCGCTGCTGGACTGCTGACTCCATCTTAGTGTTTTTGAGTTTTCCAATATTTTAAAACTTGCTACAGTATTAAGGATATTGGCCTAATATAAAAGTGTCTTTTACTTTATATAGTGTATTGTATGATTTCTCCAAAGACAAGCAGGCCAATATTCTCACTGATGGGTGACGCCACGTCGGCCCGGAGGACTTTCCAGCAAAGTCCATGACAAAGTCTAAAATTTCCCCCGTCGCGCGGGCGGATGCAGTGCGCATGCGCGCGTCCACTTTCCCGCCCGCCGCACGGGCACATTCCTCAGTTTTTTCTTCTCCGCGTCTGAGGTGACACGGAGCTCGACGATCTCGTCTTCGTGTTCCTCCTGTGCCCGGAGGTGAAGAAAGAAGAAAAAAGCGAAGTATCCTTTTTTTGTTATCTTAGATTGTTTTCGTTTATTAAGTTTCCTTTATTTTAGTCTGCGATTTTATTTAAATCGCTCGGTCGGGTATTTTTTCCCGTCTTTTTCTTTTGTTTTTCTGTGTCATTATTTTTCTAGACACAATCGCGTCTTTTGATTTGGCAGGGACAATTTTTCCCGAGATGTCAACGAAGACGCCCAGCGGCTTCAAGCCTTGTGCCCGCTGCCATCGGGCCATCTCTGGCACTGATACACACTCGTGGTGTATTCAGTGCCTTGGGCCGGACCACCGCTTGGAGAGTTGTAAATTGTGTCTCGCCATGAGGAAGCGGACACTGCTCTCTCGAGACGCCCAGAGAGAGAAGATTTTTGGGCCCGGTGCTTCGGCGTCGGCGCTGTCGACGTCGTCTAAGTCGGCGCCCTCCAAACCGGCGCCGGGCAAGTCGGTGCCGGTGAAGTCGGTGCCGTCGAGGATGATGTCTTCGGGGCCGACGTCGTCGAAGTCGACGTCGAAGGAGGCGTCGGCACCGGGAGACAGGGGACAGGCTGCCTTTAGACCCATGCACGCTGGGAGCAGTGATGCATCGAGTGGGTCTCCACCCGCCTCGGCGCCTCCTGCTGTGCAGGCCCCCCGGGACCGTCCTGCGTCGGACCCGGCCCCGAGGAGACGTGTGGATTCCACGTCCTCCTCTCCGGTGCCGAGGAGTCTCGATGACATGCGTCGGGCGAAGGCCAAGAAGCATCGTCGTCGATCTCCTTCGAGACACGGCACCGGGAGCTCCGGGTCATCGATGCACTCGATACCCGAGAAGCGTCGGTGCCAAGAGGATCGCTCTCCCTCTATTACTGAGGTTCCGACGCGTGGGGTCGCTGGCAGCCGAGTCCCCACTCCCCAACCTCAGCAGACTTTGCCTCTGGCACCTCAACCGACCCCGCAGCCTTTTCCGACTCCAGCTGTGGATGAGAGTATGCAGGCCATGTTCCCTTTTTTCTTGAACATGATGCAGCAGTGGCAGTCGGCATCGAGGTTGTCGGTGCCGACGGCGTCGACGGGGCCGGTGTCGATGCTTTCAGAGGCACCGGTGCCGACGGCGTCGAAGGTGTCGACATTGCCGATGCCGGATGTTCCTGCATCAGGCCTTCAGCCTGTGGTGAGGTCTGTCTCACCGGTGCCGTCTCCGGTGCCGGTGCCTTTGACCTCCCAAGTTGACTCTCCCGAGGCATCGGAGCAGGAAGCTTCCCCGGAGCCTCAGGGACCATCAACTTCTCGGCACCATCATAGAGGCCATCAAGCCTCTTTGTCGAGACGGGCTCAGATTCGGGCGGCTCTGTCTGAGCTTTTAGCCCCATCTGATGGTACCTCATCCGAGGATGATGAAGGAATGCATGGGGAGTTCTCTGGCGAGGATTCTCAAGGCATTCCATCTGACTCCACTCCCTCGCCACAAAGGCAGCTGTCTCCTCCCGAGAGCTTGTCTTTTTCATCTTTTGTTCGGGAGATGTCTGAGGCCATCCCCTTTCCCGTGGAAATTGTGGACGAGCCCAGAGCCAAAATGCTTGAGGTTCTGGACTATCCATCTCCACCTTCATCTTCTGCCACAGTTCCTTTTCATGAGACTCTTAAGGAACTTATGCTAAGGAACTGGGAGAAGCCTTTTTCAAGTCCAACCGTCCCTAAGAAAGCTGAGTCCCAATATAGGATCCACGGGGAACCCAGTCTCATGCAGACCCAATTGCCTCATGATTCAGCGGTGGTGGATTCTGCCCTCAGAAGAGCCAAGAGTTCCAGAAATTTCTCCTCGGTGCCCCCGGGGCGAGAATATGCAACTCTGGACTCTTTTGGGAGGAAGGCGTATCAGGCTGGTCTGCTCGCTTCCAAAATCCAGTCTTACCAACTCTTCACGAGTGTGCATTTACGGAACTCTGTGAGGCAACTTGAGAGTTTAGTAGATACACTCCCTGAGGAGAAAGCTGAACCCTTTCGCCAAGTGATCAGGCAGCAGAAGGCGTCGCAAGTTCCTGTCCAGGGGCATTTTTGACACTTGCGATGTGACATCTCGCTTTTCCGCTCAAGGTATAGCGATGCGCAGGCTCTCATGGCTGCGTGCCTCTAACCTGGAGGAAAGAACTCAGCGGAAAATAGCAGATATCCCATGCCGGGGGGATCACCTTTTTGGAGAGAAGGTTGAAGAGATGATTGATCATCTCTACCAGCGTGACAACGCTATGGATTCTCTCTCCCGCCGGGCGCCTTCTGCAACCACTTCCACTGCTAGGAAGTTTTTTAAGGGAAAAAGAAGTGCTCCTTTCGCTTCTAGGAACCGAAAATACACTCCTTATTCCCGTCAGCCGGTTCAGGCTCGACCCCAGCCCGCTCGCTCTCGTCAGCAGCGGGCACCGAAGCAGCCCCCTGCAGCTCCCCAGCAAAAACCAGGGACGGGTTTTTGACTGGCTCCAGCAGAGCATAGCCGAAGTCAAAGTACCTGTGCCGAACGATCTGCCGGTCGGGGGGAGGTTAAAATTTTTTCACCAAAGGTGGCCTCTCGTAACCTCCGACCAGTGAGTTCTTCAAATAGTCCGGTGCGGGTACACCCTCAATTTGATTTCCAAACCTCCAAATTGCCCACCAGGAGCTCAGTCTTTCAGCTCCTACCACAAGCAGATACTTGCAGAGGAACTCTCCGCCCTTCTCAGCGCCAATGCGGTCGAGCCCGTACCACCAGGGCAGGAAGGGCTGGGATTCTATTCCAGGTATTTCCTTGTGGAAAAGAAAACAGGGGGGATGCGTCCCATCCTAGACCTAAGGGCCCTGAACAAATATCTGGTCAAAGAAAAGTTCAGGATGCTTTCCCTGGGCACTCTTCTTCCCATGATTCAGAAAAACGATTGGCTATGCTCTCTGGACTTGAAGGATGCTTACACTCACATACCGATACTTCCAGCCCACAGGAAGTATCTTCGGTTTCGGCTGGGAACACAGCACTTTCAGTACTGTGTTTTGCCTTTTGGCTTGGCGTCTGCACCCAGGGTTTTTACAAAGTGCCTGGCAGTTGTGGCAGCGTCGCTACGCAGACTGGGAGTGCATGTGTTCCCTTATCTGGACGATTGGCTGGTGAAGAACACCTCCCCGCAAGAAACTTTGCAGTCTATGCGGATGACTATTCAGGTGCTAGAGATGCTGGGCTTTGTCATCAATTACCCCAAGTCCCATCTCGTCCCTGTGCAAAAATTGGAATTCATAGGAGCTCTGTTGTGCACACAGACAGCTTGTGCTTATCTCCCAGGACCCAGGGCAGACAGACTTCTGTCTCTGGTTTCCAAAGTGCAAGCATCTCAGCAGGTCACAGCTCGGCAGATGTTGAGATTGCTTGGCCACATGGCCTCCACAGTTCATGTGACACCCATGGCACGTCTACACATGAGATCGGCTCAATGGACCCTAGCTTCTCAGTGGTTTCAAGCCACAGGGAATCTAGAGGATGTTGTCCGACTGTCCACCAATTTTCGAAATTCCCTCAGTTGGTGGACCATTCGATCCAATCTGGTCTTGGGACGCCCATTCCAAATTCCTCAGCCTCAAAAAGTGCTGACGACGGATGCATCCCTCCTCGGGTGGGGAGCGCATGTAGATGGGCTTCACACTCAAGGAGCTTGGTCTCTTCAGGAGAAGCATCTCCAGATCAACCTCCTGGAATTGCGAGCGATCTGGAACGCTCTGAGGGCCTTCAGAGATCGGCTAGCCAACAAAATTGTTCTCATTCAGACAGACAATCAAGTGGCGATGTATTACACCAACAAGCAAGGGGGTACCGGATCCCGTCCTCTGTGCCAGGAGGCCGTGCAGATGTGGCTATGGGCCTATCAAAACGGAATGTTTCTCCAAGCCACTTATCTAGCCGGTGTAAACAATGGTCTGGCCGACAGGCTGAGCAGAGTTATGCGGCCTCACGAGTGGTCCTTGAACATGACTATTGCCAAAAAGATCTTTCGAGTTTGGGGAACTCCATCGATAGATCTTTTTGCTTCCCAGGACACTCACAAGGTTCCTCAATTCTGTTCCAGACTCCAGGCCCACGGCAGACTAGCGTCGGATGCCTTCCTCCTTTTTTGGGGGACAGGACTCCTGTACGCTTATCCTCCCATCCCTTTAGTGGGGAAGACTCTCCTGAAACTCAAGCAGGACCAGGGAACCATGATTCTGATAGCGCCTTTTTGGCCCCGCCAGATATGGTTTCCCCTTCTTCTGGAACTTTCGTCAGAAGAGCCATGGAGATTGGATTGTTTTCCGACCCTCATTACTCAGAACGAGGGGGCGCTTCTACATCCCAACCTCCGTTCTCTAGCTCTCACGGCCTGGATGTTGCGAGCATAGAGGTTGCCTCCTTTGGTCTCTCTGAGGGTGTCTCCAGAGTTCTGTTTGCTTCCAGGAAAGATTCCACACATAAGTGTTACTCCTTTAAATGGAGGAGGTTTGCCGTCTGGTGTGACAGTAACGGTCTAGACCCTTTCTCTTGTCCTGCACAGACATTGCTTGAGTACCTTCTGCATTTATCCGAGTCTGGTCTTAAGACTAACTCGGTCAAGGTTCACCTTAGCGCTATCAGTGCTTATCATTCACATGTTGATGGCTTGCCGATTTCTGGACAGCCTTTAGTCATGCGTTTCATGAGAGGTTTGTTTTTGTCAAAGCCCCCTATCAAACCTCCTCCAGTGCCATGGGATCTCAATGTCGTTCTCACCCAGCTGATGACAACTCCTTTCGAGCCACTGGATTCCTGCCATCTGAAGTACTTGACCTTGAAGGTCATTTTCTTGGTGGCTGTTACTTCAGCTCGTAGGGTCAGTGAGCTTCAAGCCCTGGTAGTTCATGCACCTTTCCTTGTCTTTCATCATGACAGAGTAGTCCTCCGCACCCACCCAAAGTTTCTACCGAAGGTGGTGTCGGAGTTCCATCTGAACCAGTCAATTGTCTTGCCAACATTCTTTCCCCCTCCTCACTTGAGCCCGGGCGAAAGCAAGTTGCACACTTTGGACTGTAAAAGAGCACTGGCCTGTTACGTGGAGCGGACGCGCCCCTTCAGAAAGTCCGCCCATCTGTTTGTTTCTTTTAATCCCAACAAGAGGGGAGTTGCTGTCGGAAAACGCACCATCTCTAATTGGCTAGCAGATTGCATTTCCTTCTCTTACGCCCAAGCCGGGCTGACTTTGGACGGTCATGTCACGGCTCATAATGTTAGAGCCATGGCTGCGTCGGTGGCTCATCTAAAGTCAGCCACCATAGAAGAGATTTGCAAAGCTGCGACGTGGGCTTCGATCCACACATTCACATCACATTACTGCCTTCAGCAGCATAGCCGACGCGACAGTCGGTTTGGGCAGTCGGTGCTGCAGAGTCTGTTTGGGGTTTAGAATCCAACTCCACCCCCCTAGGCCCATGTTTATTCTGTTCCAGGCTGCACTCTCAATAGTTGAATTTGGTTTCAGGTCAATTTTGTTTTTTGTCCTCGCCGTTGCAGGACCCAATTGACCATTCTTTGTTGTGTTGAGTGAGCCTGGGGGCTAGGGATACCCCATCAGTGAGAATATTGGCCTGCTTGTCTTTGGAGAAAGAGTAGTTACTCACCTGTAACAGGTGTTCTCCGAAGACAGCAGGCAATATATTCTCACAACCCTCCCACCTCCCCTTTGGAGTTGTATTCCTCTAATTCTTGTAATTAACTGAGGAATGTGCCCGCGCGGCGGGCGGGAAAGTGGACGCGCGCATGCGCACTGCATCCGCCCGCACGACGGGGGACATTTTAGACTTTGTCATGGACTTTGCTGGAAAGTCCTCCGGGCCGACGTGGCGTCACCCATCAGTGAGAATATATTGCCTGCTGTCTTCGGAGAACACCTGTTACAGGTGAGTAACTACTCTTTATATAGTATTTCCTTCTTAGATGGTAATGAAATGTATTTAAAACTCTATAAGAGCACTCCTTACTTGTTACCCTAATTACAATAACTGACTATAAATGAGGAGTTGTCCTAGGGGTGGGTGGGTGGGAATACTAAATTAGATCCTGCAGTGGCTGTTAGATTCTATCTGTTAATGCTGTGGTACAAGGCTTTTAAAACTAAGTGGAAAAGACTATGGAGATTAGCTGTTTTCTGTTAGCTGTTGAAATTTGCTTTTTAAGTTTGCCTAACACTAACCTACAATTCCTCCTTTAAACCCCAATCTTTAAGTTCCCAAAGCACAAGCAAAGTAGCGTTCACTTACCAGAGAAATGTCCTCTTCTCTCAGAACTTCTCAGAAAGAAAGTTCAGTGGGACCTTCCCTCTTTATATACTTTTGAATCTAAGGGGCCTCTTTTGAGCAACCTATGCAAGTATTCTACTTCCCCCACACCTTAATTATCACTTAATTGAGGTCACTGGATGAGCTAACTCTCCAGCAGCCAAGGTAAAGAAAAATAACTGCCGTTTAGAACAAAGGAGTTCCTACCTCTAGAAAAGGTTTCAGTTTAAAACTAGGTCACTGGATGAGCTAACTCTCCAGCAGCCAGCAGCCAAGGAAAAGAAAAGTAACTGCCGTTTAGAACAAAGGAGTTCCTACCTCTAGAAAAGGTTTCAGTTTAAAACTAGGTCACTGGATGAGCTAACTCTCCAACAGCCAAGGAAAAGAAAAGTAACTGCCGTTTAGAACAAAGGAGTTCCTACCTCTAGAAAAATTTCAGTTTAAAACTATGTGGAAAATGCCTATTTCTAGAGAAAAGTTCAGTTTAAAACTGTGGGGAAGGGGTTTATACACTATGGCAACTAGTTAATGGTGCTTGCTTTTCTCTCTCTCTCTCTCTTTTTATTCCTCTAAACTAGGCCCTGCTTGCTTTTCCCCCCCTCTCTCTCTCTTTTTATTCACCCTTAATACTAAATTAGATCCTGCAGTGGCTGTTAGATTCTATCTGTTAATGCTGTGGTACAAGGCTTTTAAAACTAAGTGGAAAAGACTATGGAGATTAGCTGTTTTCTGTTAGCTGTTGAAATTTGCTTTTTAAGTTTGCCTAACACTAACCTACAATTCCTCCTTTAAACCCCAATCTTTAAGTTCCCAAAGCACAAGCAAAGTAGCGTTCACTTACCAGAGAAATGTCCTCTTCTCTCAGAACTTCTCAGAAAGAAAGTTCAGTGGGACCTTCCCTCTTTATATACTTTTGAATCTAAGGGGCCTCTTTTGAGCAACCTATGCAAGTATTCTACTTCCCCCACACCTTAATTATCACTTAATTGAGGTCACTGGATGAGCTAACTCTCCAGCAGCCAAGGTAAAGAAAAATAACTGCCGTTTAGAACAAAGGAGTTCCTACCTCTAGAAAAGGTTTCAGTTTAAAACTAGGTCACTGGATGAGCTAACTCTCCAGCAGCCAGCAGCCAAGGAAAAGAAAAGTAACTGCCGTTTAGAACAAAGGAGTTCCTACCTCTAGAAAAGGTTTCAGTTTAAAACTAGGTCACTGGATGAGCTAACTCTCCAACAGCCAAGGAAAAGAAAAGTAACTGCCGTTTAGAACAAAGGAGTTCCTACCTCTAGAAAAATTTCAGTTTAAAACTATGTGGAAAATGCCTATTTCTAGAGAAAAGTTCAGTTTAAAACTGTGGGGAAGGGGTTTATACACTATGGCAACTAGTTAATGGTGCTTGCTTTTCTCTCTCTCTCTCTCTTTTTATTCCTCTAAACTAGGCCCTGCTTGCTTTTCCCCCCCTCTCTCTCTCTTTTTATTCACCCTTAATACTAAATTAGATCCTGCAGTGGCTGTTAGATTCTATCTGTTAATGCTGTGGTACAAGGCTTTTAAAACTAAGTGGAAAAGACTATGGAGATTAGCTGTTTTCTGTTAGCTGTTGAAATTTGCTTTTTAAGTTTGCCTAACACTAACCTACAATTCCTCCTTTAAACCCCAATCTTTAAGTTCCCAAAGCACAAGCAAAGTAGCGTTCACTTACCAGAGAAATGTCCTCTTCTCTCAGAACTTCTCAGAAAGAAAGTTCAGTGGGACCTTCCCTCTTTATATACTTTTGAATCTAAGGGGCCTCTTTTGAGCAACCTATGCAAGTATTCTACTTCCCCCACACCTTAATTATCACTTAATTGAGGTCACTGGATGAGCTAACTCTCCAGCAGCCAAGGTAAAGAAAAATAACTGCCGTTTAGAACAAAGGAGTTCCTACCTCTAGAAAAGGTTTCAGTTTAAAACTAGGTCACTGGATGAGCTAACTCTCCAGCAGCCAAGGAAAAGAAAAGTAACTGCCGTTTAGAACAAAGGAGTTCCTACCTCTAGAAAAGGTTTCAGTTTAAAACTAGGTCACTGGATGAGCTAACTCTCCAGCAGCCAAGGAAAAGAAAAGTAACTGCCGTTTAGAACAAAGGAGTTCCTACCTCTAGAAAAGGTTTCAGTTTAAAACTAGGTCACTGGATGAGCTAACTCTCCAGCAGCCAAGGAAAAGAAAAGTAACTGCCGTTTAGAACAAAGGAGTTCCTACCTCTAGAAAAGTTTCAGTTTAAAACTATGTGGAAAATGCCTATTTCTAGAGAAAAGTTCAGTTTAAAACTGTGGGGAAGGGGTTTATACACTATGGCAACTAGTTAATGGTGCTTGCTTTTCTCTCTCTCTCTCTCTCTTTTTATTCCTCTAAACTAGGCCCTGCTTGCTTTTCCCCCCCCTCTCTCTCTTTTTATTCACCCTTAATACTAAATTAGATCCTGCAGTGGTTGTTAGATTCTATCTGATAATGCTGTGGTACAAGGCTTTTAAAACTAAGTGGAAAAGACTATGGAGATTAGCTGTTTTCTGTTAGCTGTTGAAATTTGCTTTTTAAGTTTGCCTAACACTAACCTACAATTCCTCCTTTAAACCCCAATCTTTAAGTTCCCAAAGCACAAGCAAAGTAGCGTTCACTTACCAGAGAAATGTCCTCTTCTCTCAGAACTTCTCAGAAATTTGTCAAATTACCACATTACATTTTCCATGTTTACAGAGATTTGTTTCAGTTTCTCTGACTCATCAGCATTGAATACTATTTCTGGCATTGGTATCTCTCCCACATCTTCCCCGACATAAAGTTGTCTATAATGGAAAATAATTTGTCTGCCATTTTCTGTACTGTGGTCTAAAAAACCTATTGCCATTTAAATGTTTATTTTACTTTCTTGTACTTTTTTTAAATATCTTTTCTTATTCAAATTTTGAGTTTATGAATCTTATGGGTTTCGCTATAGGTACTGCTGTTATCCTTGAGCTATTATGTCTAGAAATTTATAAACACAAATTTAAAAAAAGATTTGCAGAAAGGCCCTCAACTGCACAACAAAATGGGAGAAATATGTCTATGGAACTACAGTGACCCATGGAGACTCCACCTCCCCCTTCAAAAAAAAAAAAAAAAAAAGGAAAAGACTTTCCAGGAGTGGAGGTGCAAGGTGTACCTGCACAATAATCCAGAATCTGAATGTTGCAACTGCAGCCAACAATCCAGGTGAGAGAGTTCCAGCTAATCTTGCCACACACATTCAAAATCATTAGCATCACAAGAGCTCTTCACCTTTCACTGCCTGCTCATTTCTGTACCTCAGTTTTATAAACTAAAAGTGGTTTTGTCACCAGGCTCTTAAATTAAGGATACCAGTTTTTGGTTTGCAATCTGGGACACCAGGGCCTACCTCGGCAACTTTCCACCACAAAAATTATAAAAGGAATATAATTTTGAATTAGATTTTAAGTACATTTTTAAAGACCCTAATGCCAGGACTCAAACAGCACCAACGCAACTGATGAAAAGGCAGCACTGAGGTTTGCTTTACCTATTCTTTATCCTGAAATGCTTTCACACTGTCCAGCTAGGCTGAAGTAACAAACAGTTTTATGACATAAAGTAATGCTTTAACCCAGTGATGTACACACAAAAAAAATGTGTATGCGAGGCTTTCCCTCTGGTATGATTACCAGAGTCTTGATTTGCAAATCTGGAACACTGGGTGGGGCAAGGAATGCGGCAGGACCTCCCCAGGCAACTTTCCACTACAAAAATTAAGGAATATAATAGTCAAACTGTAGGAGAGGGAATCTGTAGCACACCCAAAAGAGCAACAAACCAAAAGTACAAGAAGCCTTCAAGGGTGGAGCCGTCAACTCAGTATTATATTAATCAGACCAGACACAGGGTCATGCAATGGTCACGTTTTACTGTGTGAGAGTATTTATAGCACTTTTATTTTTGTTCCATGCCATTTGTCAGTGTCTTTTTGGAGAATCCAGATTTAGCAATCTCCACTTATTGTTTGAGACTTTTGGATTTTGCGACTATTGCAAGACCCCTGACGTAGGCAGCTTCGCTGAAACACGAACCATGTCAGATCTGATTAATACTGAATTCACACATCCACCCTTAAAGGTCTCTTGTACTTTTTTGGTTTGTTGCTCTTTTAAGGAATATAATAGTACAATCTTTAAGTCACCTAAGACATAATACTGTAAAAGCACTACCAGGACTCAAACAACCCAACCTATGAACAAGAACTGCAAATATTACATCGGAGAACACCAGTTCATCTATTGGGACAACAGAATAAGGCAGACTGCTAAAGCTTCCTACACTGAAATTATAGTCTAGCAGAATAGCTCACTATTTCAAAACACAAAATCAAAGCTGCCATACCTTAAGACCATAGCTAACTGAAGCTGCAGGTTTAATTTTCTTAGATTATGGACTATCAAGAGCATATCTTACATCTAAATCTTCCCTATGTTCCTTCTGGCTGGGGTCAGTGGAACCTGCTGATATCACAGTGCGACCACTGGACCCAGCAAGGAAAAGCAGCAGTGTTCATATAAACTGCAGTCACCTGAAACAACTAGATAGGACTCTGCAGCTTTGAGTGTGCAATGAATCAAGTGGCTTAAAGAATACCAGAGCCTCTTTATTCCATTCTCTTCTTTAGTAACCAAGCATAAAGTAGTTTCATCAGTTAAAAATATTTACAGATTATTGTATGCATAATTTAAGAACATAAATAACGGTGCAATACAAATGAAATCTCAAAACAAACTTGCTTTGTACTTACCTTGTATTATGACCAAGTTCCAAACCAGAGAACAGAGTTATCAAAGGTCCCGATTTTGAAGTTATGTCCTTCCCCGGCACCACCTATTAAAATCAACCCCTTTCGGGTGCACAACTTGTTTCTCCTGCAGCTTCTCTGTGCTGCTTCTTTCAGCCCCCCTCCTCCAGGCTTACATTACTGTGACAATTTTCTTACCATGCTCTGGTCGCGGTTCCTCTGTTCTCCAGGGTTTTCCCTCTCCTCCTCTATCACACAGCAGATCCCTCCCCCTCACGCTGTGTTTTTTTTTTTTTTTTTTTTTTTAGTTTGTTTGTTTTTTCAACTTTCCTGTCAGTGGTGCTCCTCTTAAAAGTGTCCCCCACACCCTAGGGAACTAATCTTCTTGTTCTCGTTTGCAGCCGGGTTTGTTATGCAGTATCAACAGTAGTTCTCAGTAGCAGCAGCCGTAACCCTTCCTACTTGCAAGCGGACACTAGCCACCAGTCCCACCACTTCAGAAAGGCTGCCGAGGTTTTAATTATTCTCTGTCCTGAAATGATAAGCATGACACACTGTTCAGCTATGCCGAGGTAAGAAAAACAAAAACAGTTTTAGGACATGACGTAATGCTTTAACCCAGTAATGTAAAAAATCATGTGATGCTTGTCCCTTTGATTTGGAAAGGAGGGGCGTAGCCACGGGTGGGCCTGGGTGGGCCTAGGCCCACCCAGTTTTGGTTCAGGCCCACCCAGCAGTGGAGGCAGCGGAGCGGAGGGAGCAGGCTGAGCTCCGATCCCGCATCTGCCTCCCCAGCCCGCCACTGCCCCGCCCCACCTTTAAATATTACAGTTTTGCTGGAGTCGCGGGTAGCCGGCATTGAAGATATTGGCAGGCTTACGCCGGTTCCAGCAGCGCTTCCCTCTTCCCTCTTCTGACGTATTTCCTGTATCTGCGAGGGCGGAGCCATCATCCGACTTGAGTTGCAACGAGGGAAGAGGGAAGTGCTGCTGGAACCGGCGTAAGCCTGCCAATATCTTCAATGCCGGCTACCCGCGACTCCAGCAAAACTGTAATATTTAAAGGTGGGGGAGGAAGGAAACAGGGCAGACGGGAGAGGAGGGTTGCTGGACATGGTGGAAGAAGGGGAGAGGAGGGTTGCTGGATGGAGGGAAGGGGAGAGGAGGGTTGCTGGACATGGTGGAAGAAGGGGAGAGGAGGGTTGCTGGATGGAGGGAAGGGGAGAGGAGGGTTGCTGGATATGGTGGAAGAAGGGGAGAGGAAGGTTGCTGGATGGAGGGAAGGGGAGAGGAGGGTTGCTGGACATGGTGGAAGAAGGGGAGAGGAGGGTTGCTGGATGGAGGGAAGGGGAGAGGAGGGTTGCTGGACATGGTGGAAGAAGGGGAGAGGAGGGTTGCTGGATATGGTGGAAGAAGGGGAGAGGAGGGTTGCTGGATGGAGGGAAGGGGAGAGGAGGAGTGTTGCTGGACATGGTGGAAGAAGGGGAGAGGGCAGGGGAGAGGAGGGTTGCTGGACATGGGTAGATGGAGGGGAGGGTAGGGGGGAGAGGAGGGTTGCTGGACATGGAGGGGGAGGGAGGTGTGAGGAAGGAGATGAGATAACAGAAAAGGAAGAGAGTAGAAAAACTGCACATGGATGAAGAAAATAGGCAAAAGCTGGATCCACTGGACAGTCAAGTTTGCGGAGGACCCAGCTTTTACTTACGGATGTAGGACAAGAAATGAAGAAGAAAGGCGGAAAGTAAACAAATAAATGGAAAGGAAGCCCTGGAAACGGAGTTAAGAGGACAGATAGCAGCAGAATCGGATACTGGGCCAGCATGATCAGAAAAACAGTCACCAGACAACAAAGGTAGAAAAAAAATCATTTTATTTTCATTATAGTGTTTGGAATATGTCCACTTTGAGAATCAGGTGCTCAACATTAAAAGTTTATATTTATTTACTTATTTATGGCATTTTATCCCACATTAAACATGAATTAAATTGGAACCTGGGATCATTTAATTTTTTTTTCCTGGAGACAGTAATGCATTGCCCCCCACCCCCAGGCTCTCTCCCTGGCTATATCCAGCTCTGCAATTTTGAGGGGAGGTGCACAGGTGGATGGGGGGGGGGGTGCAGAGGTGGACCAGGGAGAGAGCCTATAGTTAAACATTTACCAGCACACCACTGTCTAGTGCCCACCCATCCAACCTGTTGGCCCACCCAAAAATTGACTTCTGGCTACGCCACTGTTATAATACAAGACGAAAAGAAAGCCAGGTTTTTTTAGATGATTTGTATTGCACGCTTACTTGCTTAATTAAATTGTACATACATAATATGTAAGCATTTTTAAAATGATTTAGGGGTGTATTTTCAAAGCATTTAGACTTACAAAGTTCCATAGTAACCTATGGAACTTTGTAAGTCTAAGTGCTTTGAAAATATGTCTCCACACCACTTTACATTTGGTTACTGCAGAGGAGAATGGTATAAGGAGGCTCTGGACTATTTTTCAGCCACTTGATTCATTGCACACTCAAGTTAAAGCTGTAGAATCCTATCAAGTTGTTTCAGAATAGATTGTGAGTTATATGAATACTGATTTCCTCTTCTTTTGCTTGCTGGGTTTAGTGGTCTGTCGCACTGTGGTATTTGCAGGTTCCCCTGAGCCCAGCCAGCAACATAAAGATTTAGAATATGTTTGTGATAGTCTATAATCTGAGAAAATTAAACCTGCAGCTTCTGCTAGCGCAAAATTTCAGTGTAGGATTTTGTAGCTGGCCTTACTCTGTTGTCTCAGTAGATATAGTGGTGTTCTCAAATGGCATACCTACCATAGTTGACATCTGTGGTGGAGCACCTACCTCCTCAGAGCAAGGGATGCACCCAGCAGACACACAGCTGTTAGCTCTGCCGGTCCCCTTCCCCCTCTTTCAACATCCTGTTCCAGGGCAGGGGACTGGAGAACTGACAACCATATGCTTGCTTGGCGCACTCTCTTGCTGCCTACATATGGGATGGACCGCTCCCATTGCCCCACCCTTGGTATGTTAGAGGATGTTCTAGATTCTGATGTAATATTTGCAGTGCTGCCTTTTCATAGATTGGTTGGTGTTTGAGGCCTGGAAGTGCTTTTACAGCAGTATGTCTTAAGCAACTTAAAGAATGTACTATTATATTCCTTTACAATTTTTTTATAGTAAAAGTTTGCCTGAGGAGGTCCTGCCACATCCCTTGTCCCACTCCAGTGTCCCAGATTTTCAAACCAAAAATCTGGTAACCATACCAGAGGACCAAGCATCACATACTCTTTCTTGCATATCTCTGGGTTAGAGCATTATTTTATGTTATAAATGCACTTTTGTTTTTTCTTAGTTCAGCATAGCTGGACAGTGACACATGCTTGTCATTTCAGGATAGAGAATAATTAATGCATCCTTTCTTTTTTTTTTTCCTGTGCTGCCAGTGAGAGACTGGTGTCTGTCCTGTTGCAAGTAGAAAAGGTTAGGCAGCAAAACCAATCAAAGCGGTTTACAATAAACAAAAATTATGTAGAGGCAAGCAACAACAAGATGCAGATAGGAAAGAAAACAGGAAATCAAGTATTTAATCTAGCAGAAGGAGGGGTCAGTAGCTATTGTCCTTCACCTCCTCCAGTTATATCAGGGCTGGCATTCACAGCAACAAGAGATAGCAGAAGGCCAGGGAGCCAGAGTTAAGAAAGCCCATGAAGCACATAATAGGCTTTATGTCATGTTCACTGCAAGAACTACTACTACTTATCATTTCTATAGCGCTACTAGATGTACGCAGTGCTGTACACTTGAACATGAAGAAAATTCAAGAGTACCAGCCAACACCTCCAGTCACTTCTCCTGTTCGCACAACACAACTAGGCTGCTAGGCCTTGCCCCAGTCTACTGACTCCACCCCTTCTCTCCCAGTCACGCTTAGATCTACCCCTCTCTAACAGTGCTTCCATTTTGCCTGAGAGCCCCACCTTGCTGTACTGGCTCTGCCCTTCTTTTCTCAGCCATGCCTGGCTCTGTCCCTCTGTAACCGTACTTCCATCTTACCTGCAATCCTTACCCTTCAGTCACTGGCCTCCCTCTTCCTTGCAAGCCATGTCCCCAGCCTGTAATGAGTGGAGGGGACAGGGTGCAATATCTGACCCATGCAAACAATGATAGGACAGAGGGGCCATGTCACCCCATTCCTGCGAAGCAGCAGTGGTCACATAATCACTGCAGCTTCTGTCGGTGCTGGCTGCGTGCATGCTAGTTGTTGGTAAGTAACTGGTCAGAGGCTCAGGAATGAGACGTTAACCTGCCTCTTCCCCACAGTCTTCATTTATAAATAGCAACCAGGCAGCTGCTGCTGCCTTAATGCCTGTGCAGAGCACAAGCAACCCAGTTGGTTCCTGCAATCATCTCCCTTGGTTTGAGAGAGTGCCCTAATATACATCTGAAGTAGTGTCTGACAGGTTCAGCAAGAGAAGTGGGATTGCTATCACACCTTTCAAGGATACTGCTTTTGTGCAACCCCCTGAGGTCAGTGTAGGCAGGTAACAAAGGATAGAGTCTGGAAGGGTCAACAAACCTGTACACTCAGGTAAAGCTGGTTAGGGTTGGGAAGCTGGCTCTGTCCAGTTGATAGTGGCTGCTCCACAGAGTTCTGTCCCATTCATGGTGGTAGTCAGGCATGGGCAGGGCAGAATTAACCCTTTGGTGGGCCTTAGGCAAACAAGCGCATTTGGCCCCTTTCCCCAATCTTACTGTCTGTAACTCTTTCTTGCCCCACTGGCATTAGGACAGGTTACTTAAGTAAATTTTAGAGTTGTTTGTTTTTTGTGGAGTTAGGGATGCAACCAGTTTGCACTGGGAGATCAGTTGGCATTTAATCCACACACCAAGCGCTCTTGTTTCTCTCAATAGTATAGTCCAGTCCAGAATGTAAATTGTGAATGAAAAGGTTTACTTAAACTTGGATTTTTGCTCCCTTCCTGATTTCTCCTATTAGGCCTGGATTCTATATATGGCTAAAGTTTTGAGTGCAAATTTGGTAGTGCGGCCAAATTGCATGTGCAATTTAATTGATTAACAAACCAATGTGCACCAATAATCGGCCAATAACAAGCAATTATCGGCACTATTTGGAACTAATTTGAATTTATGTTCACAACTTTCTAAGTGTATTCTGCAAAGTAGTGCACTTAAATTCTAATGCGTGGATCTCAAAAGGGACATGCCCATGGGAAGGTCATGGGCGTTCCTAAAAGTTACGCGCACTGTAATAGAATATGCCCGATCCATGGCTAAGTGAGTCGTGGGCATTTATACCAGGTTTTAGTTGGCATAAATGGTTACACCTAAATTGTTTTGCAGGGACAGGTGCTATGCATATTCTACAAACTGTGCTTAACTTTAGGTAAGGTTTATAGAATAGTGCTAAGTGCAGTTTATTTCAGCGCTGATTTTTTTTGGTGCCATATATAGATATGGCTCTTATTGTATATATGTCACACAGAATGGTTTCTGCTTTTAAACAAAATTTAATATTAGACAAAGGGAACCTGAGTAAACACATAACACAATCTTTAAATTATTACTTCATTTATTTAAGGAATAAAGGGACCCTTTTGCTAAAGCTTTGTGTGCGCTAAATGCTAAGAAGCACATTTTATATCTATAGGTTTCCTAGCATTAAGTATGTAAGTATTGCCATACTGGGACAGACCAAAGGTCCATCAAGCCCAGCATGCTGTTTCCAACAGTGGCCAATCCAGGTCACAAGTGCCTGGCAAGATCCCAAAACAGTACAATACATTTTATGCTGCTTAGCCTAGAAATAAGCAGTGGATTTTCCCCAAGTCCATTTTAATAATGGCGTATGGACTTAGGAAGATATTCAAACCTTTTTTAAACCCCGCTAAGCTAGTTGTTTTTACTACATTCTCTGGCAATGAATTCCAGAGTTTAATTATATGTTGTGTAAAGAAATATTTTCTCCAATTCGTTTTAAATTTACTACTTTGTAGCTTCATTGTGTGCCCCTTAGTCCTAATATTTTTGGAAAGCAAACAATCGATTCACGTCTACCTATTTCACTCCACTCATTATTTTATAGATCTCTATTATATCTCCCCTCAGCCGTCTCTTCTCCAAGCTGGAGAACTCTAGATGCTTTAGCCTTTCCTCATAGGGAAGTCATCCCAACCCCTTTATCATTTTTGTCACCCTTCTCTGTACCTATTCTAATTCCACCATGTCTTTTTTTGAGATGAGGTGATCAGAACTGCACACAATATTCGAGGTGCGGTCGCACCAAGGAGCGATACAAGGGCATTATAACATCTTCATTTTTGTTTTCCATTCCTTTCCTAATAATACCTAACACTCTATTTGCTTTCTTAGCCCCTACCGCACACTGAGCAGCGGGTTTCAACATATCATCAATGATGACACCTAGATCCCTTTCCTGGTCGGTGACTTCTAATGTGGAACCTTGCATTATGTAGCTATACTTCAAGTTCCTCTTTCCCACATGCATCACTTTGCACCTCCTCACATTACATGTCATCTGCCGTTTGGATGCCCAGTCTCTTAAGGTCCTCTTGTAATTTTTCACAATCCTCTTGCATTTTAACAACTTTGAATAACTTTGTGTCGTCATTAAATTTAATTACCTCACTAGTTACTCCCATCTCTAGGTCATTTATAAATATGTTAAAAAGCAGCTGTCCCAGCACAGACCCCTGGGAAACCCCACTATCTACCCTTCTCCATTGAGAATACTGACCATTTAACCCTACTCTCTGTTTTCTATCTTTTAACTGGGTTGTAATCCACAATAAATGACTCTCCAATTTCCTCTGAAGTCTTTCATGAGGTACTTTGTCAAATGCCTTTTGAAACATTTCGCAACTTGATACAATCAGTGGTACTAAGCCACATAGACTACTGCACTGGAATTTATGAAGGATGCAAAGAACAAATCTTAAAGAAACTTCAGAACGCTCAAAACATGGCAGCCAGGCTTATATTTGGAAAAACGCGATTTGAAAGCGCAAAACCCCTCCGTGAAAAACTGCACTGGCTCCCAATCAAAGAACATATTGCTTTCAAAATCTGCACCCTGGTTCATAAAATTATCTTCAGTGAAGCCCCGGGATACATGACAGACCTCATAGACCTACCAACCAAAAACACATCCGAATCAACACGAACATATCTAAATCTCCACTAACCAAGCTGCAAAGGGCTTAAATACAAATCAACTTACACTTCCAGTTTTTCCTACATAAGTACACAACTGTGGAACGCATTACCAAAAGCCTTGAAAACAATGTATGACCATCTAAACTTCCGGAAATCACTAAAAACCAACCTGTTAAAAAAGGCATACCCTACCGATCCAACTTAAATGCCTGAACTCTGCAACACAATGAAACCAAAGTATCTAATGGACATAACACAACTCTTCCGCTCTACGATTCCCTAATGTGTCTGTTCCACATGAACCTTATCTTACCACAACATCACTTTGTATTTGTTCATACCGGAGTCGGCAAACGCCTCTCTGGTACTATGTAAGCCACATTGAGCTTGCAAATAGGTGGGAAAATGTGGGATACAAATGTAACAAATAAATAAATCCAGATACACAATATCAACCGGCTCACCCCTTCAAAGAAATGTAATAGATTGGTGAAGCAAGATTTCCCTTCACTAAATCCATGTTGGTTTTGTTGCATTAATCCATGCTTTTGAATATGCTCTGTAATTTTGTTCTTTATAGTAGTCTCTACCATTTTGCCTGGCACCGACGTCAGGCTCACCGGTCTATAATTTCCTGGATCTCCTCTGGAACCTTTTTAAAAATCGGCATTACATTGGCCACCCTCCAGTCTTCCAGTACCATGCTTGATTTTAAAGATAAATTACATATTACTAACAATACTTCTGCAAGTTCACTTTTGAATTGTATCAGTACTCTGGGATGAATACCATCCAGTCCAGGCAATTCACTACTTTTCAAGTTGTCAAATTGCACCATTACATCCTCCAGGTTTATAGAGATTTCATTCAGTTTCTCTGACTTGTCAGCTTTGAATATCTTTTCTGGCACCGATATCTCTCCCAAATCTTCCTCAGTGAAGACCGAAGCAAAGAATTAATTTAATCTCACTGCTATGGTTTTATCTTCCGTGAGTACCCCTTTTACCCCTCTGTCATCTAGTGATCCAACCAATTCTTTTGCCGGTTTCTTGCTTTTAATATACCTAAAAAAAATGTTTACTATGTGTTTTTGCTTCCAACGCTATCTTTTTTCAAAGTCCCTCTTTGCCTTCCTTATCAGCGCTTTGCATTCGACTTGCCATTCCTTATGCTACTTCTTATTATTTTCAGTCAGATCCTTCCACTTTCTGAAGGATTTTCTTTTAGCTCTAATAGCTTCTTTCACCTCATTTTTTAACCATGCTGGCTATCGTTTGGTCTTCCTTCCTCCTTTTTCAATACATGGAATATATTTGGCCTGGGCTTCCAGGATGGTATTTTTGAACAGCATCCACACCTGATGTAAATTTTTAACCTTCATAGCTGGTTTTTTTTTTCACCGTTCTTCTCATTTTATCATAGAGGGACATTTTCAAAATGATGTCTTACTTTGGACATTTTGCAAAAAAAAACCGGCCAAAATCTGAATAGGAAAGAAGGAGGGGCATAATCAAACGGTGCCGGCCAAATCGATGGGCGGCCATCTTTGGGGCCGGCTCCGCGAAGGGGCGGAGCCAAGCGTATTTTCGAAATATGCGTGGTGCCGGCCAAATCGCTTGCCGGGGATAGATGAGATGGCCGACTCCAATTTTCAGCCATAATGGCGAAATGTAAGGCGTTTGGGCGTGGGAGGAGCCAGCATTTCTAGTGCACTGGCCCCCCTGACATGCCAGGACACCAACCGGGCACCCTAGGGGACACTTCAAAAATTAATTAAAAAAACAAAATTAGCTTCCAGGTGCAAAGCACCCTTCCCTTGTATGCTGAGCCACCCAAATCCCCCCCAAACCCACTGCCCACAACTCTACACTATTACCATAACCCTAAGGGGTGAAGGGGGGCACCTACATGTGGGTACAGTGGTTTTGGGGGAGCTCCCATTTACCAGCACAAGTGTAACAGGTAGGGGGGATGGGCCTGGGTCTACCTGCCTCAAGTGCACTGCACCCACTACAAACTGTTCCAGGGACTTGCATATTGCTGTCAGGGAGCTGGGTATGACATTTGAGGCTGGCAAAAAAATGATTTTTTTGTGTGTGAGAGGGGGGTGGTGACCACTGGGGGAGTAAGGGGAGGTGATTCCCGCTTCGCTCCGGTGGTCATCTGGTCAGTTGGGGCACTTTTTTGGGACTTGGACCTAAAAAAAAAGGGTCCAAATAAAACGGACCAAATTCTCCTGATGGCCGGCTTTCTTTTTTCCATTATCGGGTGAAGCTGGCCATCTCAACGCACGCCCTTCAGGAGATCGCTGCCCATCTCCCGATTTGTGGCGGAAGATGGGCGGCGATCACTTTCGAAAATCAGCTGGATGGTCATTTTCAAAAAAGAAAAATGTCTATCTTTTGTTTTGAACAAGGTTTTGTGATTTGGACGTTTTGTTTTTTGGTCCACAGGTAGGGGGGATGGGCCTGGGTTTACCTGCCTCAAGTGCACTGCACCCACTACAAACTGTTCCAGGGACTTGCATATTGCTGTCAGGGAGCTGGGTATGACATTTGAGGCTGGCAAAAAAATGATTTTTTTGTGTGTGGGAGGGGGTGGTGACCACTGGGGGAGTAAGGGGAGGTGATTCCTGCTTCGCTCCGGTGGTCATCTGGTCAGTTGGGGCACTTTTTTGGGACTTGGACCTAAAAAAAAAAGGGTCCAAATAAAACGGACCAAATTCTCCTGATGGCCGGCTTTCTTTTTTCCATTATCGGGTGAAGCCGGCCATCTCAACGCACGCCCTTCAGGAGATCGCTGCCCATCTCCCGATTTGTGGCGGAAGATGGGCGGCGATCACTTTCGAAAATCAGCTGGATGGTCATTTTCAAAAAAGAAAAATGTCTATCTTTTGTTTTGAACAAGGTTTTGTGATTTGGACGTTTTGTTTTTTGGTCCATTTTCAAACAAAAAACGACCAAGTGCAAATTGCACAAAATCAAGCCATTGGGATTAGGAGGAGCCAGCATTTTTAGTAGACTGGTCCCCCAGACATCCCAGGAAAGCAATAAGGCACTCTAGGGGCCACTGCAGTAGACTTTATAAAATGCACCCAGGTATACATCTCACCATTTCTCCCTTATCGTGTCTGCTGAGCCCCCCAAAACCCAGTATCCCCAACTTTACACCGCTACCATAGCCCTTACAGGTGAAGGGGCACCTATATGTGGGTACAGTGGGTTTCTGGTGAGTTTTGGAGGGCTCACAAATTTCTCCACAAGAGTAACAGGTAGGGAGAGGTATGGGCCTGGGTCCAACTGTCTGCAGTGCACTGCACTGCACCAACCACTGAACTATTCCAGGGACCCGCATGCTGTTCTAATGGACCTGAGTATAACATCAGAAGCTGGCAAGTAATGCTTTTAATCACATTTTTGAGGGGTGGGAGGAGGTTAGTGACCACTGGGGGAGTAAGGGGAAGTCACCCCTGATTCCCTCCAGTGGTCATCTGGTCATTTAGGGCATCTTTTTGTGCCTTATTTGTTATAAAAACAGGTCTAGCTCAAAACGTCTTAGTGTTAGTTAAGGATGGGTTTGTTCTGTTCCATTATGGCTGAAAAATGTCCAAGTGTTAGAAACACCCAAATCCCACCCTTAACATGCCCCTGACACTCCCCCTTGTGATGTGAACACACTTCTCATGGACTTTGTTAATATGTGGCCTGGCTTCAGACCTACCACTGGAATAGTGGTGGGCTAAGCTACACAGGCTAGGGCAACTGGAAAAGTACTGACTAGGCCAAATAACAAGCTAATGATATCATATTTGAGAATCTGCAAAAAGCAGGTCTGAACAATGGGTCTTAACACAACCAGGTACAACTTTCTAATTGAATATAGCACCTATAATGAAATAATAATGGGTAAAAGGAATAAAATGAGGTTTTTAAAGTGGGACTTATTTTCCATCAGATGGCACAGAGATCATAAGATGTTATGAAAGGTATTACAAAAGAAAGATGTGAAACTGGTATCTTAACAGAAAGATATTTTGGTAAACGACAAAAAACAAAATGTTCCAAAAAACATGTTGACTTTACCGGATATGGGGCAATCTCTTGAAATAGCTAGAACGGAAAGACAGATGGTACAGATGCGCATCTGGCCGGATATGAAAGTATGATCTCAGAAATTGAGAAATATTAGAAAAAAAAGGTACCTCACAATAGACTTCTATTGGGATTTGTGGCTATAAAAGGGATAAGATTTTGAGAGAAAGTTGGAATCCTCCCCAACGCTTCTTCTCGGACGGCAGGGCCCTGTGCTGTTGAACCCAGAATCTGTTTGATGTCTGTACTTTGAAAAACTTGGTAAGAATAAAGCCTTCTCTCTGAAATCTATCTCTGTCTTTATTTTCAAGTATTCTTCATCTTTCATTGATACTACAAACAAAGCCACACACATAACTAACACTCTATGTCTATATAAATTACTATGGCATTTTAATAGAATACATGCAACTACATAGATGACCAAGGATTCACATAGATCCTGATAGACAGAAGGCCATGGTCATGGACAATATGCTAGACTTACGCCTCCTGGTATCTACACAGCAGAGATATCACTGGGATGGAATATCAAAAGGATTTAGGCAGGCGGCCCAACACATAATGGAAGCGCAGTCCCTTTGTCCCTGGAGAAGGATATTCCTAGGGCGCAAAGAGGGCCTTTAAAATTTACAACTTCATAGAAAAATGTCAAAAATTGGTTTTGAAAATACCAATTTGGATGTTTTTGTGAGAAAAACGTCCAAATGCAGACATGCCACTTTTTGGACGTTTTTCTCTTTTGAACATGAGCCCAATGGTCTCCTTTTTGAAAGATAAATGCTAACATATTGGATTTCCTGTATGCACTTATTCAAATCTGATCATATTATGATCTCTGTTATCAAGCGGCCCCATCACCATTACCTCCTGCACCTGATCATGTGCTCCATTAAGGACTTGATCTAGAATTTTTCCTCCTCTTGTTGGCTCCTGTACCCGCTGCTCCATAAAGCAGTCCTTGATTTTGTCAAGGAATTTTACTTCCCTAGCATGCCCTGATGTTATATTTACCCAGTCAATATCAGGGTAATTTAAATCACCTATTATTATCGTGTTCCCCAGTTTGTTAGCCTCCATAACTTCTGATAACATTTCTACATCCATCTGTTCATCCTGGCCAGGTGAACGGTAGTGCACTCCAATCACTATCCTTTTCCCCTTTACACATGGAATTTCAATCCATAGGGATTTCAAGATGTGTTTTGTTTCCTGCAGAATTTTCAATCTATTTGATTCAAGGCCCTCCTGAACATACAATGCTACCCTTCCACCAATTCAATCCACCCTATCACTATGATATAATTCATACCCTGGTATGACAGTGTGTAATAAAAGTGAATTTTAAAGATTGTTTTTCAACTCTGTCTTTACCGACCAGTGCACTCAGGGTCTGTATTGTTGTTTAGAAGTAATTCTGTTTAAAAATGATTGTTTAACTTTGATTGTGTGAAAATAAGTTGGAATGCAGAAGATAAGACACCGCTCTAATTAATTTGATATGTGAAGAGGAGGATGGTGCTTGTTTTCAGAGTTCAGCCTGGCCACCTGGACTTGGAAAACATGTGACCATGTTCCCACAGTATGGCTTGTTTACCTAAACAGAGAAGCATTCTGTAATTTTCTTAGCTCTGAATATGAGTTCTAAGCCTTATAAAAAGGGGAGCAGAGTTTTGAGGCTCATCTGTGGGTAGACGTATCACGCAGAGGACTTGTTCCTGGTCATAAGGAGACTTTGGGCTTTCACTGCAACCGGCCTCCCAGCTGATGAGATAAGGGCCTGAAATTCCTGACCAGTAATGATGTATGCATAGTGTATTATTGCTTCTTTTCCTGGTCTAAGAACTCTTAGCATTGCTTAGATGTAGAAACCAGTGATGTAATGATCTAATATAATAAAACGCACCGTGAACGTTCTGAAGACAACGTTCTGAAGTCACTCAAACACTCCCTGTAGGGTTCGTGGATTCATGGTGTGAAGCCAGCCAGCCGTCTCTGCCCTGCCCTCGCGTCAAACGTCATGACGTCGAGGGCGGAAAAAAAACAAACAAACGGATCGCACCCACGCACAGTGCGTTTTATTATATTAGATTTACCTCCGTGGTGACGGTTCTGACAGCGCAGCGTCAGGGAAGGAGGCGGCGCTCCCGACGTCTCTAGCCTTCCCTTCTCTGTGTTCCGCCTTCTTCTGACGTCAAGGATGACGTCGGGAGCGCCGCCTCCTTCCCTGACGCTGCGCTGCCGGAACCGCCACGGAGGTAAATTTAAAAAGAAAAAAAAAAAGAAAAGGGATGTTGGGGGAGAGAAGAGGGTGGCCAGAAAAGTTGAACAATGGGAGCGGGAGGGCAGGGGATAAACGACAGCATGGATGCGAAGGGGGGGGGGCATGGATGCGAAGGGGGGGGAAGAAGAGGGCGAGCCAGGCTGGGACATGGGAGAGAGAGGAGCATGGACGCGAGGGGGGGTCATGGAAGGGAGAGAGGGGAATTGCTGGAAAAGGATGAATGGAGGGGGCAGGGGACAGAGGAGCATGGATGGGCATGGATTGGGAGGGCAGGGCTCAGGGAGAGAGGGGAATTGCTGGAAAAGGATGAAAGGAGGGGGCAGGGGACAGATGGGCATGGATTGGGAGGGCAGGGCTCACACTCTCTCTCTCATATACAATGTCTTTCTGACTCTCACTCTCACACACTCTGTCTCACACTGTATCACATTCACTCTCTATGTGCCACACAGTCACTCACACACTCGCTTGGTCTCATACACTCACTCTCACAGAGAATCTGTGCCTCACACACACTCTCTCTCTCTCGCACACACACACACATTCTCTCTCACACTGTGTCTCACATACACACTTGCACACACTCTCATTCTCACACACACACTCTCTCACAAACACACTCACACCCAGACTCACTCTATCACACACACACACTCACACTTTCACTCTGTCTCTCACACAGTCACTCTCACATACACTCTCCCAAACATACACACTCTGAGGAAAACCTTGCTAGCGCCCGTTTCATTTGTGTCAGAAACGGGCCTTTTATACTAGTTGTTTATATAGCTAATCATTGTGTGCATATAGCTAACCATTGTAGATTTTAGCACCTCTAATAAAGGTCTCATTTACCTAATACGAATCCAAAAGAATCCACAGTAATTATTGAGTAGTCTGTGTCAGTGAGACAGGCTGTAAATCCATAGCAGTACACAGTGTCCCACTGGTTATCCTCCTTCCACCAGGTCTCAGAGATGTCTATTATTATATCTAATTTTTGATTTAGTGCAATATAGTCTAACTCTCCCCATCTTATTTCTTAGGCTTCTGGCATTCATTTATAGACATTTCAAACTATGGGCTATGTTTGCTAAGCAGCGCTATGGGCGCATTAGCGTTTTTAACGCGTGTAAATGGTGTACACACGTTAAACACTAACGCGCCCATACAAACTTTATAGGCGTGTTAGCATTTAACGCGCCTTAAATTTACAGGCACATTTAAAACGTTAACGCACCTTAGTAAACATACCCCTATGTTTGTTGTTTCTATTTACATCTTGCTCAACAGTTGACATTCTTTTGTCTGCCTTTTATTTAAAGACACTTGGAGGGGCATAATCGAAAGGCGCCAGCCAAATAGCTGGCCGGCCATCTCCGGCGCCGCAAGCGAGCGGAGCCAACCGTATTTTCGAAAAAGATGGTGGCCATTTTTTTCTTTGCTAATACGGTTGGGCCCGGCCAAATGTCAGAGTTCGCCGGGGTTGAGATGGCCGGCCTCGGTTTTCGGCCATAATGGAAAAAAATGCCGGCGATCTCAAACCCGGCGAAATCCAAGGCATTTGGCCTTGGGAGGAGCCAGCATTTATAGTGCACTGGCCCACCTGACATGCCAGGACACCAACCGGGCACCCTAGGGGACACTTCAAAAATTAATTAAAAAAACAAAATTAGCTGCCAGGTGCATAGCGCCCTTCCCTTGTGTGCTGAGCCACCCAAATCCCCCCCCCCCCCCAAACACACTGCCCACAACTCTAAACCATTACCATAGCCCTAAGGGGTGAAGGGGGCACCTACATGTGGGTACAGTGGGTTTTGGGGGTCTCCCATTTACCACCACAAGTGGAACAGGTAGGGGGGGGTGGACCTGGGTGGACCTGGGTCCACCTGTCTGAAGTGCACTGCACCCACTAAAAACTGCTCCAGGGATCTGCATACTGCTGTCAGGGAGCTGGGTATTACATTTGAGGCTGGCAAAAAAGTTTTGTTTGGTTTTTTTTTGGGTGGGAGGGGGTTGGTGACCACTGGGGGAGTAAGGGGAGGTCATCCCCAATTCCCTCCGGTAGTCATTTGGTCAGTTAGGGCCCCTTTTTGAAGCTTGGTCGTGAAAAAAAAAGGGACCGAGTAAAGCCGGCGAAATGCTCATCAAGCCTGGCTTTATTTTTTCCATTATCAGGCGAAGCCGGCCATCTCATGAGCACGCCCCCATCCCACCTTCACTACCCTACTGAAACGCCCCCTAGATGTTTCGCCGGCTCCGCGACGGAAAGCAGTTGAACCCGGCCAAAATCGGCTTTCGATTATACCGATTTCTCTGGGTTCAGGAGATCGCCGGCCATCTCCCGATTTGTGTCGGAAGATGGCCGGCGATCACTTTTGAAACTAAGCTCATTGGTCTACTATGGTGTCTATTGCAACCTCGTTATCGGGATGCCCCGTCTTCCCTGGTTTGGTGATATCTTTGAAAGATACCTTGTTCCGAACCATGCGCTTTTGAACTACTGTCGCCCTTCCCCCCGGTTCTAGTTTAAAAGCTGATCTATCTCCTTTTTAAATGCTGATGCTAGCAGCCTGGTCCCACCCTGGTTAAGGTGGAGCCCATCCTTCCAGAATAGGCTCCCCCTTCCCCAGAATGTTGCCCAGTTCCTTCCAAATCTAAAACTCTCATCCCTGCACCATCGCCTCATTCACGCATTGACACTCCAAAGCTCTGTCTGTCACTTGAGCCCTATAGTAAAAGGGCCCCAAAATTATCCAACACCTATGTGAAAAAGTAACTGCCCTCTAAACTTAATAACTGGTTGCATCACCTTTTGCAGCAATAATTACAACCAAACACGTCCTATAATTTGATATCAGTCTTTCAAATCGCTGTTGAGAAATCTTAGCTCACTCTTCGTTAAAGCACTGCTTTAATTCAGACACATTTGTAGATTTCCATGTATGAGCTGCTCATTTCAGGTCCTTCCACAGCATCTCTGTTGGTTTCAAGTCATGATTTTGACTATCCAGTCCACAACTTTAATTTTGTTTCTCCTCAGCCCTTCAGATGTAGACTTGCTTTTGTGTTTTGGATCAATGTCTTGCTACATAACCCAATTACATTTGAGCTTCAGCTCATGGACAGATGATCAGACATTCTTAAGAATTTTCTGGTACAGTGCAAAGTTCATGGTTCCTTCAATAATGGCGTTTTTCAGGTCATAAGGTAGAGGTAGCAAAGTGTCTCTACCTACATCATCACATCCATCATGTTTGACTGTTGGTATGTTCTTACTGTGGAATGCTGTATTTGCTTTACATCAGTATAATGTTGTGTCACTTTTGACTCGTCTGTCATGGAACATTATCCCAAAAGGCTTGGGGATCATCCAAGTATGATTTTGCAAATGTGAGATGAGCATTGATGTTACTCTTGGACAGCACCATTTTCAGCCTTGCTATTCTCCCTTTTGTCCCTATAGTGTAGCTGCAGGCAGTTCTTTGGATGATCTTTTGGGATATTTTGTGACTTCCTGGATGAATTGTCGCTGTACCCATGGAATAGTTTTGGCAGGCTGGCCACTCCTAGAAAGATTCACCACTGTTCCAAGTCTTCTTCATTTGGAGATAATGGTAAAAGGACCCCAAAGCAAGTACACATATGAACTGCTGCATCCATGTTCTTTATTGGTAGCTCTCCCTCATTATTTAATATCTTTTTTGTAAATAGTAACAATAAATAATATTAAGTATATTTTTATAATATACCACTGCAATCCACAAAACAAACAGAGCAAGTTCCAACAAACCATCTTTCTCTTTTGATCTAGAAACAGGAAAAACAATTTTTTAAATGTTCCTAGGTTTCAACCTAATTCATAGATAGAAACTCTGAATGTTGAGCACCTGATTCTCATAACATGATACTTTTTAGTGACCCTTTACCAAGAGAAAAAAATCTCTGCACGAATATAACTCATGCTAGGGTGTCCTTATAACCAGCCTCTCCAAATGACACACTGATTACGATTTATAATAAATTACTACTCTACCTTTGAAAAGTTATTCCGCTATTATACTTCTGTGTGCATCCGTATTCTGCACAAACTAGCATGTTTGAAAATTTGTGAGATTAAATAAAAATGCTACCAACAATAAAGAACAACAACATGGATACAGCAGCTCATAGGTTTGCTTGCTTTGTTTTGAGTGTACTAGAGATGACAGCTGCGCGGGAGAGTGGAAACAGAGATTAACCTAACTAGTTTTAACGTGTTGATGTCACTTCGTCTCCTGTCTATTAAACCTTCTTGCTGTTATACAACTGAATTGTTCCTTTCCTCTGCATCCCCTGCAGGAATGCATTAGGGTCTGCTCAGATAAGGGGTAATTATATAAACTAGGTGCTAATATTTATGCATGTGTTACACATATAAATATTTAGAATACTAGCATATATATATATATTTATTTATTTATTTATTTATTACATTTGTACCCTACGCTTTCCCACACACGGCAGGCTCAATGCGGCTTACATAGTAACAATAAAAAGAATTACAAAGTCGTAAAAAAGAATATACAATTTGTAGTAAACACAATATTAATGGGGTTAACAGATAAGTAAATTACTACTACTACTATTTAGCATTTCTATAGCACTACAAGGCTTACGCAGCGCTGTACAAACATAGAAGAAAGACAGTCCCTGCTCAAAGAGCTTACAATCTAATAGACAAAAAATAAATAGACAAATTGAACATATATGTGCCTATGTGTGCACTTACATGTATATATGCCAGTATGCCACCTAACTTATATAACACATATTTGCAAGGGGGATATACACAGGGGCAGAGCATTAGTGGGACTCATGCATATCTTACAGAATACTATCAGTTATGCAGATACCTGCTATGCTTCGGTGTTCACACTTTCACCAGCTGTATAATTGATGTAAGTGGTTGTGGCTAAATGCTACATATGTATATATAATGGAGCCTTGATTAAATGACCTTTGGTTATCTGACAGTTGGTAACCTGGGATCCACTCACCCAAACTTCAGGGCACCACTGCCACACTCACCTCATCCACCCCCTCCTCCAGCCATACATCCCAGCTTCCATCCCCAAAAGTGTCTCTTAACTCATCCGCTCTCCAGGCCTGGTGGTCTAGTACTGAAGTTGGGGCAGGAGTGATCCCCAGTTTGCTTCTGCCCATGCTGGCTCCACTTTCCAAATGGCTGCCATCACCTCTAATGGCAGTCTACTGTTTTGAGTAGAGGAGGCAGCACTTTGCAAGGGTTCCAAGAGGCATGGCTGCCACTATTATGGAGGGGGGAGGGAGAGATACAGTGGTGCCCTGACATGTCCAGATTGTCTGACATTTTCGGGTATCCAACAACTTTTTGATCCTATTTGTGTCAGATAATCAGGACTCTACTATATCTGGTTACACTAGTATTCTATAAAGGAAAATAGACGCTTACCTTCCTTTATAGAATAGACTCCTACATGTGCATCGACGTGTTCTGCTTATTTATTTATTGGGATTTATTAACTGCCTTTATGAAGAGATTCATCCAAGGCAGTGTATAGCAGGTACAGTTTAACATAAACAGCATAACAATAGTAAAACTGGCCAAATATAAACATAAATGCAATAAATGAGGTAAACTTGAGAACAGCAAATTAAAACCTAATAATAGGACTACCATGAAACAGTATGAAAAATATACATATTTAACAGCACTGAAATTCAAATAACAGAGATATAATACGATGTCAGCATAATATTAATGAAACATCTAATAAGCACAAATTAGAACATTCAAATAACGGAGTGGAGGAGTGGCCTAGTGGTTAGGGTGATGGACTGTGGTCCTGAGGAACTGAGTTCAATTCCCACCTCAGGCACAGGCAGCTCCTTGTGACTCTGGGCAAGTCACTTAACCCTCCATTGCCCCATGTAAGCCACATTGAGCCTGCCATGAGCAGAAACGCACAGGGTACAAATGTAACAAAACAAAAATAAAATATGATGCTAATGCTTTTCTACAATATAACTTACCATCTAGCTGAAGGGCAAAGTGCAGATATATAGATGGGAACAAGGTGGGTGGTACAGAATCAGTTGGGATAAAGAGATGGATGACACCTGCAAAAAAGGCCTTTTTGTTTTGCCAAAAATGGATGTGTAGCAAAATAAATATCAGCACACGTCCATTTTGGACCCGAGACCTTACCGCCACCCACTGACTTAGCGGTAAGGTCTCGCATGTTAACAGGGTGGTAATTGTCAGTGCGCGCGCACACCCTGCCAATTACTGCCCAATTAGCTCCACACTGTAAAAAATAGAAATTATTTTCTGCCGCACATTTTGGGTGCACGTAGAAATTAGTATTATCACCAGGGGCACACGGTAGCCAAACGGTAGTTCTAATTTGACGCACATTGTACGCACGTAGGCGCCTATGTGTCATTTGTTAGGTATAATTAGGAAAGGAATGGAAAACAAAAATGAGGATGTTATAATGCCTTTGTATCGTTTCATGGTGTGACTGCACCTCGAATACTGTTTGAAATTCTGGTCACCACATCTCAAAAAAGATATAGTGGAATTAGAAAAGGTACAGAGAAGGGTGATGAAAATGATAAAGTGGATGGGATGACTTCCCTATGAGGAAAGGCTAAAGTGGCTAGGGTTCTTCAGCTTGGAGAAAAGACAGCTGAGGAGAGATATGATAGAGGTCTATAAACCAGGTCTATAAAATGATGAGTGGAGTGGAACGGGTAGATGTGAATCGCTTGTTTACTCTTTCCAAAAATACTAGGACTAGGGGGAACACAATGAAGTTACAAAGTAGTAATTTTAAAACAAATTGGAGAAAATACTTCTTCACTCAACATGTAATTAAACTCTGGAATTCGTTGCCAGAAAATGTGGTAAAAGCAGTTAGTGTAGCGGGGTTTTAAAAAGGTTTGGATAGTTTTCTAAAAGAAAAGTCCATAAACCATTATTAAGATGGACTTGAGGAAAATCCACTGCATATTTCTAGCAGCATAAAATGTATTGTACTATTTTGGGATCTTGCCAGGTACTTGTGACCTGCATTGGCCACTGTTGCAAACAGGATGCTGGGCTTGAAGGACCTTTGGTCTGTCCCAGTATGGCAACACTTATGTACTTATATTCTTATGTAATGCACAGTCCATGCCAATTCCCGAGCTCAGGGCTACTGGCACTGCACAGTTTAAATTTATTAAACTTAGAGCTGAGCACCATGGGTGATACAGAAAAGAGAACCACATGGTGGTTGAGGAAAGCAAGGTAGGAAGGAAGGACAAAAGGCAGCACTGGTTGATTAGAGAGAGAATGGGTGAAGGAGTGAAGGCAGTAGGAATATGATACCATCAATAGGGATGAGGAAGAAAAAAGTGTCATGGAGGTATGAAGGGTCAGCAAAGGCTGGGGCTGTGTGAAGGATCAGCAGTAGTTGGGCACAGAAGTCTGGGGCATGCATAAAACATACATATGCTATGATTTATTTCAAGGACATGTGGACAGATTAAGTACAAGGTTTAAGAGTAGTTCTCTTACTATAGGGCAAGAGTGAGATACCATGTGAGTGAGGGAATGCAGCAAGGACACAAAAGTGATTATGGGATCAGTGTTGACTGAGGCCCTGACTTTGAAAGAGCTCGTATCAGATGTTACTAAAATAGAGTTTTACCACAGTCACTGAGCTCATTGCTAACGATACAGGAAGGACCTTGAAGGAGTTTGATGGACTTTACGACCACTATTAGTTGATAACTTCGGTGCCATTGGGATTTTAATCTAGCCATGCTGTAAAAAATAAAAAACAAACATTCATATGTTCACTGTTTCTATTCATTTTTTAATTAGAAGCTGAAGCTTTCAGGGATCTCAGTTAGCTTTACTCTATGTTCGGCTTCTTTAAAGTTTGATCAGCAGTTCCAAAACACCATCTCAATATAAAAAGGAAGGCATTCCAAACTAATACAGCTCACATTATTTCTTTCTAGCTGAATGCCCCTGTATATTTCTCCAAGTCTCATTAAGAAAGAGTAAGAACAGGTTGCCATAGGGACAGACATTCTCAAATAGTATGATTTTGTGTCATAAGGAATGCATTCAATTCAGCTGAATTCCATCTTCACCTCTGCCAGCAGCCTCTGAGGCCCTCCAATGCAGCTTTTCAATTTGTTTCCTCTGAGGAAGCCTAGGATGAAGTGCATGGAAATACCAGGGGAAAGTGACTTATCCTGACTTGTAACTTTTATCTTATCTTTATGTGTCCTTCTGTCTGTCCTTCCCTTATCCTTTTTGGTCCTGTCTGTTTGTCCTGATTTAGATTGTAAGCTCTTTTGAGCAGGGAATGTCTTCTTCATGTTCAATTGTAAAGTGCTGCGTACGACTGGTAGCACTATAGAAGTGATTTATAGTAGAAGTTATCCTGATATAAATCAGTTTCCCTAAGCAAGAGAGGTTTACATTATGTTTATATAAAACTTGATAAACCGCCTCTTCTAATCAAAAGCCAAGGCAGTTTTCAAAATTCCTAAATAACATAAAATAACAATAAATAAAGGAACTCTGTTAAAGATAGGAAAGAATATATTCATTCGAGAGAACACAACATATTGACCAATGATATTAACAGAATGCCCTTTTTGGTTAAGAAAACGGGTTTTATGAGAAGCTTGTCATTGCATTCATCTCCATAATTGTTTTTGAGATTTTTAACAAGCCCAAGACATGACACTTTTTATCATTGTGAAATCATCAAAAAGAGAGATGGGGAATTGGACCTGCTTATTATTTTGTTGGTGGGGGAGGGAGGTGTTTCTGTGCAATGTTCTTACTGATGTGATTACTGGTGGCTTCTAACTGTAGAACATTTTATGCTGCCCGTGCAAAGCTCGAAGCATGTAATGTAACATTCCTTTCCATGTACTCTTTAATGGAATACCAAAGGAATGAGCTAACAGAGCATACATCTCTCTATATAAAACGCACCTCCAACGTTCTAATGAAGCCTCACTTACCCAACATTCTAAAAGTGAAGGGGGTGAGATCGCTTTGTGTCTGCCCCGCCCACGTGTCAAACGTGATGACGTCGAGGGCGGAGCAATGACAACCAATCGCATCGCTCCGCCCTCAACGTCATCAAGTTCGACGCGAGGGACGAGCACACATCCACACGGCGGGAGATTACTATTCAGATGCCCGTGCTCCTGCTCAAGGTATGTGCTGCCGGCATAATCAACGTTCAGACCCCTCTGAGCCACAACCCTGCCCCCTCCTTGCAAACGGACACCGGCATGAAATCCTCCTCCGCAACAACAATCCCCCTCCTCCCAGACCGAAACCCTCATGAAACGATTCACCTCAGCACTTACATGTCTGACACATAAGGGAAAAAAAAAACAGAAGCAGACCTCTCCGAGTCACAACCCCGCTCCCCCTTGCAAACGGAAACCGGCATTAAAGCCTCCTCAGCTAAAACAATCCCTCTACCCCTTCTTCCAGAACGAATCCCTCCCGAATCTCAGTAAAACCACCCATCCCCCCATACTCTCCTCACTTCCTCAGCACTTACATGTCTGCACTGGGATTCACAGCAACCCCCGTCCTGTACTTCCTCAGCACTTACGTCTGACACATAAGCAAAAAAAAAATTAAGCAGACCCCTCCGAGTCACAACCCCGCCCCCCCACGACAACCCCCCTCCTCCACGACCGAATCACTCCCGAATCGCCGTTAAACCACCCAGCCCCCCATACTCTCCTCCCTCCCGTTACTGCAGCCCTCCCAATAGGGATTGTAAAACCAGAAGATGGCAGAAGGTCTTTCCCTGTAGTCCGGGTGAACTCAATAGCCTCCTTCCCCCTGTGCTGGGTCCAAAAATATGAAAGCCAACCAACACTTCCTCAAACTTTGCCAGCACCGGACATCCGCCAACCCCCCTCAAAAACCAAAACACTTACAAAAACAAAACAAAAACACACACACTAATATGACCCAAGAAAAACACAGGCTAAACCGACTCCACATATCAACAAATGCTGACCCCACTCCAAGCCCACAGCAACAACCTCTCAAATCACCCCCAAACCCCTGTCACAAACACATTCGTCCACAAACACCCAGTTCCCCCCCACCCTCTCTCAATTACACACACACACACACAAACTACCTCTGTGACACACATGATCTTTCAGTCTGAAACACAGACACACAACCACTGCACCCCGCAAAAAAACACTAATGCACACATACACTGATGCC
Source organism: Microcaecilia unicolor (assembly GCF_901765095.1). Classification (NCBI taxonomy): domain Eukaryota; kingdom Metazoa; phylum Chordata; class Amphibia; order Gymnophiona; family Siphonopidae; genus Microcaecilia; species Microcaecilia unicolor. Next base: position 157,686,340 of record NC_044032.1, on the reverse strand, counting down.
GAACAAGCAGAGATGCACACTCACTCTCTTCTCTCTCTATATATATATCACCACTGCAACAATAAACAAACACAAAGCCAACCACCACTTCCTCCAACTTTGCCGGCATGGCACATCCCCCCAACCCCCCCCCCCCCCCCCCCAACACACCTCCCCCTGTAAAACGAAAACACTCAGTTCTCCAGCCCCCACCCCTCCCCCTTTAAATTAAAAGACACACAATATCAAACAAACTCTGACACTCCCCCCCCCCCCATCCTCCAACTGCTCCCCACAGCCAAACCACCCACTCCACAACAAACGCTGACCACCATCCAAACATTTACAAGGAAATGTTACAAATGTAATGAACAATTACAAAACAAATAAAACTTTAAAAAAAAAACAACTCTTTGGCTTTTTAAAAAACATTTATATCTCTTAATATCAAACAGAAAAACAAAAACACATGCTAGCGCCCGTTTCATTTGTTTCAGAAATGGGCCTTTTTCACTAGTCTACAATAAAAAGTAACTTAGATTTAGGTCCTTTTTTAAATAAGCATGATTCTTCCATGGGGCAATTTTTTTTTAATAATAAGGACTATTAGCTCTATGGTATAAGTGATAAATTAGTATTTGGCAAAGCCCTGTGAATTAACATTTACATATCATTTAACAGGTAGACATCCTTCAAAACTGAAGTTATCTAAGGAACCAATTTTTAAATTTTAAACTGGTAAGAACAGATACTAAACTTGATCTTAGCCAAAAGGCCAAGAAGTGATCAATCAGTTACTATAGGGTGTTAGATTACAAAAGCTAGTTAAGAAAAGTATTATATTAGTCCAATAAAAAGGCATCACATTATATTTTTTGCCTTTATTTCAGTAGCCCATCTTGGGTGATGGATTCACCCTCTGTGAATAGATCTTTGTGAGGAATTGTCCCTGAGGAAGTACCCTATTCTAACAGGGTACTTCTGTGAGCAAGTGAATGCACCAAGGTAAAATGATAGAGGTGTCGATATTCAGCTGGTGGTACTCAGTGTTTTGCTGACTGCTGCTGGTGTTAGGCCCAGAAATCCAATGCTGGGCCCTGTCCAGGATCCAGCACTGAATTTCTGGGTTTATGGAGCCAGCTAAACCATAGCTGTTTTAAAGTGGTTTAGAAGCGGTTGACCTTGTGTGTAAAGCAGTATATCAAATCAAAATCAAGTGCAATATTCAGCAATTAACCATCTATAAACCCAGTGGTGTTCCTTGGTTAGCTGACTGCGCACCCCCTCAGGTGCAGCATCAACCTGCTGCAGCATCGACACCCCCCGGATGCAGCATCGTCCCTCCTGGTGCATCACCTCCAACCCCCCCCCCCCCCCCCCCGAGTGCATTGCTGTTACCTCCTGGGGTGCTGGGAGCAGCTCTGCAGCTGTTGGCTCCGCTGGTTCTCTGCCCCAGAACAGAAAGTAACAGAGGGAGCAGGGAACTGGTGGAGCCGAGAGCCGTGCAGCTGCTCCTTGCACCCCTCCTGCAACGTGCACCTGGGGTGGACTGCCCCCTACCACCCCGCCTTCGGTATGCCGCTGTATAAACCACATAAAGATAGGACTGACTTTTAGCAGTTACCTTGGCTGGTTAAGTGCTGAATGCTTCCAAATTAGGCAGTTTTGCATTAGGCGCTAACTATATATTTTCAGTGGTACTAACCGGTTAAGTGCTACTGAAAATGACCGGTTAGCCTCGAACAAGTGATTTAATTGGTCAAGAGCTGTTTCTGGCTGGTTAAATCGCTTTTAATATCCACCCCAGAATATTTATTATTTCAGGAACCAGGAATGAAGTAAATTTGCACATGAAAGGTTAACCACAGACAAATATAGGCCAAGAAGCGATCAATTTTTCAATTTTAAAGGAATCAGTTACCATAGGCATTCAAACACAGTGTAGACCAGTTTCAGTAAGACAGTAAGTTATGAATAATGTCTATAACCTCACATTTTGTAGTACGAGGGCCTGGTATACTTTAAATCATAACCCTCAAGGGAATATATTATGTGGTGGACCTCTCAGGAGGGTTGAAGGTAGACCCAGAAACTCCAAACTGTAAAGGACTAAAATAAAAATCAACATATGCATCCAGCTTTTCCTACATTTGCACCCAGCTCTGGAACGCTTTACCTAGAAAAATTAGAACTGCGAACACCCATCTAAAATTTCGAAAAGACCTCAAGATTCACCATATTCGGAAAGCCTACCCAGCAGACCCAAACCAATTCATGAACAATGCGTCACATCTTTCGATCTAAGAAATGAACAATACCCCTTCCACATAATCCTATTACTTCAAACTGTACGAATTTTACCACTCCAGTTTTAATTACGTGTACTTCTACCCTTATCCTACTCTGTATTGCTCATTAGAAGCTGTAGTCTCATCCCCGGAAACTTATCAGCCTCATTGGGATTACTTCTCTCTATATGCTACTATATATTCGTCCCAGAGTTGTATTCTCTTTTCCGGAACCTTATCAGCTTCCTTGCACCTACTGTTACTCTATTTTCCACTCTGTATATATTCCCGGAGTTGGTACTCTCCTCTCTGGAACCTGTAAGCCACATTGAGCCTACTGCTATGCGGGAAAATGTGGGATACAAATGTAATAAATAAATAAATACATAAAAGAAGCTAAAGGATACTGGATTTAAACTATAGGGAGACCCCCCCCCCCCCCAGCAAAATCATACTAGTGAGACAATTGAAGCAAAGGGGTTTGGTGGATAAGGTGATGCAAAGTCATAGGGCCTAAGCTGAAGTGACTAAAAGACAAATTTCTTAAGAGAAAAGAGTATTTTCAATATAACACCTTTACTGATGATCCCCAAATAAAGTATATAAGGTCCAAGACAGGATGAGAGCAAATAAGGTAACATCATTCAGATCGCTAGAGAAATGTTGTTTTAATGTGCTTAGACCTGAAACACTCTGTTGGTACTGTGTTTCTTCTCTTCCTTCTCCTCTTTTCTTTCTTTTTGGGTCCAATAAAAATTCAACTCTTTCTCAATATCAGAATATATCTTCTGGGTGGAGATAAAAGTTTTGGGAATATTTGCTCTCCTCCCCTACATAACAAACAGAAAAATGTTTCAGCAAAAATCACAAAATGATTTCCTAGTCTAGGTGTGAGAGATACACCTGGGAGACAGATCCCTTGCACTTCAGCACTGGGTCTTCTCAGAGATCGGAATGGGATGCACCTGGGATACAACTGCTACTCATTGTTCTGAGACATGCAGCTTGACCTGGGGCACTTCTCCTCTGAGTCTTGGACTCCTGTTTCTGGATGTGTCAGGCTGAAACTCAAAACAAAATACTGTGGACTTGAAGAAATTATTTCTGATTCTTTCACTAAAAATGGCATGGAGGAAAAGACCTCAAGTCTTCTTGCGGTACTCAGTGAACGTTCACAATAACTATAGTACTCCACAGGGTAACCACTTCATCATTGACCAAAACCCTCCCACTTACTTTAAACAATTCACTTTTATTTTTCTTCACTATATTTTCTTCGTTGTGCTCTATTGTGTTTAAATAAACTGCAATATGGTGAAATTACAGCTTCCAGCTGTAATCTTCCTGACGGGGACCTGTTTCATCAAAGGGAGCTGGTTACTTCTGTGCCATTTTGTTCAATCACCATTTGTTAGTACTCTGTACCAGACGTATTGACCCTGTGGAGTACTATAGTTAATGCAAATCTTCGCTGAGTACCGCAGGAAAGCTTGGGATCTTTTCCTCCATGACATTTTTAGTGAAAGAATCAGAAGTAATCTCAAGTCCACAGTATTTTGTTTTGAAGTTGCTTCATAGTTCTGTGGTATAAGTTTCAGTTTTTTTCAGTTTTGAGGCCGATCCTTCAGACACAACCCCCTTGGTTTTCTCCATTTTCTCTCTCTTGGATAAGCCTGTAGCTTTTGATTAAGCCTAGCTGGCTTAGGGATAGCAGCACTCCTAGCTGGTGACCTAGCTGGCCATCACCTGAAGTACCCCCTTGCCATTCAGGTTTTCAGGATATCCTCAATGAATATGCCACATTTCAATGTGGCTTACAATAGGGGTATGAGGTCTCTAACAGGAAGTTAAACTAGAGTTGACTAATTACATGGGGAGAGCAATTATGTCCAAAGTAATGTTAGGTGATTTATTCTATGAGGGCCTCTTTTACTAAGACACACTAGCGTTTTTTAGCGTGCGCTAAACGTTAGAGATGTCCACAGGAATAAATGTACGTCTCTAATATTTAGCGCTTCCTAAATATTAGCGCAAGCTAAAAACGCTAGTGCGCCTTAGTAAAAGAGGCCCTCATAGTGTAGAGGCCCTCAAAGTATACTGTAGCTTAAACAGCCTGCATAAACCATCTCCAAGTAGAAGCTTTACCAGTATACTCTCAATTCTTAAGCAAATCTTCTTTATTGTAGTATTCAGAATAAACAAAGAAAATCCAACTTACAGCTCAGTTGATGGTAAAAGAATTGTGGCTTTCTGCCCAAAGAGTCTATCTAGCCACCTCAGAGGCAAAGAGATGGCCAGAACCTCAGCCCAGTTGAGAGGAAAAGCTGCAACACTCAAAGAAATCAAGGGGGAGAACTCAGAGAAAATACATGGGGAATGATTTGGGAAATGTTTTTGGGAGATGGTGAAAAATCTTAATAGAATTACATTAGATTAAGGAGGGATCAGCCCCTAGAACAGCTACTGATCACAAAGGCATGCTAGGAAGACTGGGCTCTAACACAGCCCACAGGGGCAGAGAGGGAGGGCTGGCCCTAGCTCAGAGCTAACAGCCAACAGGGAAAGCTCACAAGGAGTCAATCATAGGATCTGTAAACTATAGGAAAAGCAGTCCTAATACACAGTGCTATCTATTACACAAACAATGTAATTAAATACAAATAATATTCATACTAAATATACATCACAATATACCCTATCTCTGTGAATATGGAGGTAGAACAGCAATAATTAGAATTTATATGCATATTGTATTATATAACAATGTGTGCATAATTCTTAATGCAGGTAAATATTTGGGGGTGTGGCTAAGGGCATTTCTGGGGGCATTCCCAAATTTTATGCACGTTGATATAAAATATGGGCAAATTGCGTCTAATGTAGGCGCCAACATTTATGCCTGTTATAGCAGGCATAAATACAGGCACCTACAATTAGGTTCAGTTTATGTCCTAATTATGATTCTGTAAAGGATGCATACCCATTATAGAATCACTCTGTGTTACTTTTTCGACACTGATTTTTAGGCACTACTTATAGAATTTACCCCACAATGAATACATTTTTACACTGCAGAAAATCATTGAACAAAGCCTTGAGGTTGAAAAGCCTCTGTCAATAAATTTCATCAACTTCAGATAGGCAGTGTGCACAGGTAATCAATCTGGAGCACTGCAAGCATATATTGTATCCAATGGTACATCAACCTATTCAAGAACATTTATCTGGACTCTAGTTGCTGTATAAAGATAGACACCGGCACGACAGACTTCTTCAATATCATCACTGGTATGTAACAAGGCTGTGCACTCTCGTCACTTTTGTTTCTTCTAGTTATAAAATTTGTCTTGCAGAAAACATTGAACAGGCCAAAAATTGTCATTTAGCAACATGATCAGAAGTAGCTCACAGGATTGGACTGTGTTGATAATATAGCTCTGCTGGGAGAAACAGCCTGAAGAACTGACCACCAGTTTGGAGAAGTCTGCTGGGAAGACTGGGCTGAGAATCAGCAATGAAAAGACCAAGCTCATGCATGGTGGTGGTAAAGCATGTACATGAATAACCATTAACTAACAACCTCGCTCATCTTGGCAGCATTAGGTCCAGTGATGGTAGAAGCGAGAGGGATGTCAATTATAGGCTTAGCAAGGCAGCATTGTTAAGAACATAAATGTTGCCATACTGGGACAGACCAAAGTTCCATCAAGCCCAGTATACTGTTACCGGCAATGGCTAATCCAGGTCACAAGTATCTGGCAAAATCCCAAAAGAGTAAAACAGATGTTATGGTTCTTATCTTAGAAATAGGCAGTAGATTTTCCCCAAGTCCATCTTAATGAGGGCTTATGAACTTTTCTTTCAGGAAATTGTCCAAACCTTTTTAAACCCTGCAGAGCTAATTGCTTTTACTACATTCTCTGGCAATGAATTCCAGAGTTTAATTACACGTTGCTTGAAGAAATATTTTCTTTGGTTTGTTTAAAATTTACTACTTACTAGCTTCATTGTATACACCCTAGTCCTAGTATTTGTGTCAAGATTCAACAAGCGATTCACGTCTACCCATCTCCCCTAAGCCGTCTCTTCTCCAAGATGAACAGCCTTAGCTGCTTTAGCCTTTCCTCATAGGGAAGTCATCCAATTCACTTTATCATTTTCATCTCCCTTCTCTGTACTTTTTCTAATTTCACTATATCTTCCTGAGATGCGATGACCAGAATTGCAGACAGTATTCAAGGTGCGGTTGCACCATGGAGCAATACAAAGACATTATAACATTCTCATATTTGTTTTCCATTCCTTTCCTAATAATTTCTAACATTCTATTTGCTTTCTTAGCTGTCGCTGCACACTAAGCAGAGGGTTTCAACGTATCATGAAAGATGACACCTAGATCCTTTTCCTCTAGTTATAGACTCCTAATATGGAACTCTGGATCACGTAGCTATAGGGGTTCCTCTTTCCCACATGCATCAGTTGGCACTTGTTTATATTAAACGTCATCTGCCATTGGGATGCCCAGTTTTATAAGGTGCTTTTTTACTAAGGCCCTGCTGCAGACAACTAAAACTAAGCTTTAGTAAAAGACCCCCTTTGTATCATCAGCAAATGTAATTACTTCACTAGTTATTCCCTTTTCTAGAACATTTATAAATATGTTCAAAAGCAGTCGTCTCAGTACAGACCCCTGGAGAACCCCATTATCTACCCTTCTCCGTTGAAAATACTGACCATTTAACCCCACTTTCTGATTTCTATCTTTTAACCAGTTCTTAATTCACAATAGGACATTATCTCCTATCCCATGACTTTCTAATTTTTTCAGGAGTCTTTCCTGAGATACTTTGTCAAATGTCTTTTGACCAATATCGACTGGTTCATCTTTATCCACATGTTTATTTGCCCCTTCAAAGAAACGTAATAAATTGGTGAGGCAAGATTTCCCTTGACTAAATCAATGTTGGCATTATTTCATTAATCCATGTATTTCAGCAGATGCATTGATTATGGGCAACAACAATCAACAAAAATGCTATTGTCCTGTGATATGAGATCTGTGCCTGTGAAACAGAGAAAATTACTACAGAGAGAGAGCACAAAAACCAAATGTATTCCATCAGTAGTGCTTGTGAAGATTTCTTGGTGTCACCTATCATGACCATATTACCAAAGAGCAGGTCTTTTTTTGAGGGGGTACTTGGGGGTAATGAGTACCGGCACCTTTTCCATTGCCTGCTAAAATTGACCCATGGACTCCAAATTTTAATGAAAGAGCTCAGGCTCTACACATCATTTCTGTCTTGCCATAGATTCTGTGACTGGTTGCAGGGGCCTGGCTGTTATGGGGTGGGTCCCTCAGTGATCACCCCACTCCTGAAGGGTGGCCTAGCATTTAAGTACTGGCACCTTTTTTGCTAGAGAAAATGAACTGCCAATGAGAAGATCCTGAGAAGTGACTCATGGGTGCTACAAGATATTGTTGCTGGAAGAAGGTTCTTGCTGACTGGACATATTCTGAGACTGCATGATTACTGACATCTAGAAATAACAATGCAATAATTACCAACAGATGAGAAGAGAAAGAGAGGGAGATCAAAGAAAATCTGGCATACAACAGTAAAAGAAGATCTTCAGGACCTTGGTATCAACTAGGAAGAGAGGGTAATTCAGACAAGCTAATTTATACCAGTAAATTGCTATTTACTCACACAAATGGCTTCAAGAATTGCCCGCATGTTGAAAGCCTGCAGTCTGGATCCAATAAACCCTAGATTACACTGTAGTTTACAGTTTTTCAATCTACTTCTTGTTAAAGCTTTTCTACATGTTCTGATGAATCAAGGAACAGGGTTGATAGCTGCAGAGCTGTGTTCAGGGCTCATAAAATATACATGCCATATACATGATTTGTTTACTTTCCTTTCACTTCTCTTCATCAGCTTCTCATCTGTTGCTTCATTTAAAAGCTTATATGAGCCCAGTCCTACCAGTTGTCTGGGATACTTAAGCATAAGTTTCCTTCACTCCTATAGTTCTTTCTTTCTTTCTCTTGGGATGGTGCACAGTGGGGGTCTGTTGTGACTGAGTCAGCATAACCTAATTCCATTTTTGGTTTCCTTATTGGTAAGATCCCCAAAGAAGAACTAATCTCAAATTTTAAGTCATGGCTTCAGATCCCATTTTACAAGCCATTTAAGGACCTGCTAGCCTAGAAAAGATGTCAGCATATTTTATTTATTTATTGTGAGCATTTATATCCCACATAATCCCACCAAGGCAGGCTCTATGTGGCTTACAGGGTTTGAGGAAAAGTTCAGCATAACAATACTAGTGCAAATCAGGGTAGAAAAGGTAGATGAGGGGAAGAGAGGGAAACAGCAGGGGAGAGGGATGCGGGGATGCAGAGGATCAAGCAGTAGAAGAGTAACATCGATCACACAGGTAGGTCTTTTTGGGATTTCTTAAACAGTGTGTGAGCAGTTGTTTTGATTTTGAAAACAAAAATGGATTCATCCATGCTTTAAGCAGTGTGTGGAAACAGGAATAGTAAAAGTAGGAAATACCTATTGATTATTTATTTAGTAGAGCCCTCCGTGCTGTTTTATACTTTCAGGTCATTCAGAACTGAGGATTGTATCCAGCCTTCATGTGCAATTGGCCAGGGTATTTTGTCCTTATTAACATGTAGGCTGGTGATCATGGCCAGGAGCTGTGCTAACACACAGCCTTTGGAGTATACAGTTTCTAGATGTCGCTGTTGAGCGACGGCTGCGGCTTTCCTCCCTTTACCTGCTCAACCTGGTGCTGTGAATGCAAAGTTCACAGCATCCTTAGCCCCATTCAGCTGTGAGAACATATTGCTGGCCATCAAATCAAATCCAGGTCCTCTGTGTGACAGTTCTGTGGCTAAGCTACGCAACTGACCCAGGGGCTGTTGATTAATACTGAAAGATTGAACTTGCTAGAAAGGGAAAGGGTAATGGATTTGATATACCACCTTTCCATATCATCAAGCTGATCAATCCATAGACTGGTGGGTTGTGTCCATCTACCAGCAGGTGGAGATAGAGAGCAAACTTTTGCCTCCCTATATGTGGTCATGTGCTGCCGGAAACTCCTCAGTATGTTCTCTATCTCAGCAGGTGGTGGTCACACACAGCAGCAGCTCTGGCTAGGCCTCCAAGCCTAATTTTTAGGTTTTGTTGAGTGCCTGGGGTTGAGGGCTCTTTTGAGCAAGTGCAAACCTGGTGGTGCCAGGTCCCTCCTTTTCTCCCCCCTCCCGCTGGCTCCGTTAAAAAAAAAAAAAAAAAAAATTTTGAACGTCCTTAAAGGCGTTTATTTCGACGTTTATTTAAGCATCTATTGCAGCTACTCACTACAACTCGGAGCGGACAGCAGGTAATTTTTACCTTTTTATAGCGGGCAGGGGGTTCCCCGATTGTTCTCCTCGTGGCATATGGCGTCGGAGGGCGAGGGCGCAAAGGGTCGCTCCCCGGGTCGCTTGAGCGCTTCTAGAGGGGATGCGGGGGTCTTAAAGCCTGATTCGCCCTTGTTGGGTGACAGTTTCGTGACCGATGAATGTCCCGGTCCTTCCTCCGGTGTGGCGGGTTTTCCCGCCATAAACGCCCATCCCCCGCTCCTCGCCTCCGCCATCTTGGCCGGCCACGCGGCTCGGACGGCTTCTTCTTGGGCCGCCCTTGAGGTTGGAGACATTAATGCCATGAACGCCCTTAATTTGGGCGACGGCACAGAAGCGGCTAAAGTTAAGAGCCGTTCTTCCCGCGCGGCTCCTTCGCGGAGTTTCGCGCCGGACGCCATTTTGGATGCGCAGCATGTCTCTCCCCCGCTATTGCGAGCGCCGGTTGAGGGTGCGTCTAGGGCTGTTGCCCAGGCTGCGGAAGTGCACAGTCTGGGGGGTTTCTCCCCCGAGTTTGTTTTGCTGCTGCATCAGGCCTTCCTCATGCACAACGCTGCCCCTGCTCCCTCGTCTGGTAAAGAGGTTGAGGTTCCCAGAGGTAAACGCCCTCGGGTTGATTCCCAGGCCTTGGAGGAATTTGTCTCCTCCGATGTAGATGAGGGCAGCGTGTCTGAGGTCTCCCAACGGTCCTTTGCGGATTCCTTGGAGGAGACGGATCCCCGCTCGGATGGAGCGGATGACCCCTCTGCAGCGCGGCTTTTTAGCCCAGAGGATTTGCCCAACCTGTTGTTACAGGCCATGGACACTTTGAAGATTTCCTCTCCGGAGGACGTCTCTCCCTCAGCCCCTGTTGGCTCTGCCATTATGCTGGGGACGAAGCGCCCGCCTAGAACCTTCCACGTGCATGATGCCATGCACACCTTAATTTCGGCTCAATGGGATGTCCCAGAAGCGAGCCTTAAAGTGGCTAGGGCTATGTCCCGCCTCTATCCTTTGGCTGTGAGTGAACGTGAAGCCTATCTGTGGCCTACCGTGGATTCTTTAATCACTGCGGTGACTAAGAAAACGGCGTTGCCGGTGGAAGGTGGCACGGCCCTAAAGGACGCCCAAGACAGAAGATTGGAGGCGGCCTTAAGGTCGTCCTTTGAGGCGGCTGCTTTAAGTTTGCAGGCCTCAGTTTGCGGCTCCTATGTGGCCAGGGCGTGCCTGACTATGGTGCAGCGGGCTTCCCCCTCGGATCATTCCTTGAGGGCTGATTGGCCGGCCCTGGAATCGGGCTTAGCCTATTTGGCAGACTTGCTGTATGATGTCTTGAGGGCCTCAGCGAAAGGCATGGCTCAGACAATCTCTGCGCGGCGGTGGCTTTGGCTGAAACATTGGTCTGCTGACCACGCCTCTAAATCCCGCCTGGCTAGGTTGCCTTTTAAAGGCAAGCTGCTCTTTGGGGTCGAGCTGGACAAAATCGTGACCGATCTCGGCACGTCTAAGGGCAAGAAATTACCAGAGGTCAGGGCTCGGGCTAGTCCTCGTCCCGGTACCTCCAGAGGACGGTTGCAGGAAGCCCGTCGGTACCGCCCGGGCAAGTCGGGTTCCTCTGCCCCCTCTTCCTTCAAGAGGAATTTCTCCCCCAAGCAGCATTCCTTTCGCAGAGACCGCCGTCCCGGAGGTGCTCCCTCCGGTCCTCCCCCAGGGTCTCGTACCCAATGACGGGGTCTTGGTCCACGCCCCAGTGCAGATTGGAGGACGGCTGTCCTCGTTTCTGGGCGAGTGGACCACAATATCTTCAGACGCGTGGGTGCTGGAAGTCATCAGAGACGGCTACAAACTAGAGTTCTGCCGACCCTTAAAAGACGGGTTTGTACTCTCTCCCTGCAAGTCTCCGGTCAAAGCTGTGGCAGTGCAGCAGACCTTGGACAATCTGATCCGCCTGGGCGCGGTCGTTCCGGTGCCAGAAAGTCAGCTTGGCAAGGGACGTTACTCCATTTACTTTGTGGTACCAAAGAAAGGAGGTTCTGTCCGGCCTATCCTCGACCTCAAAGGGGTCAATCGGGCCTTGAAAGTGCGGCACTTTCGCATGGAGACTCTCCGCTCTGTTATAGCGGCAGTGAAGGCAGGAGAGTTCCTGGCATCCTTGGACATCAAGGAAGCGTACCTGCATATTCCCATCTGGCCTCCTCATCAACGCTTTCTGCGTTTTGCAGTCCTGGGACGACACTTCCAGTTCAGAGCCCTCCCTTTCGGGTTGGCTACTGCTCCGCGGACCTTTTCCAAAGTAATGGTGGTCATCGCGGCCTTCCTACGAAAGGAAGGGGTACAAGTCCATCCTTATCTGGACGACTGGTTGATCCGAGCCCCCTCTTATGCAGAGTGCGGCAAAGCTGTGGACCGGGTAGTTGCTCTTTTGAGCTCCCTGGGATGGATCATCAACTGGGAGAAGAGCCAGCTGCGCCCGACTCAGTCCCTGGAGTACCTGGGAGTTCGATTCGACACCCAAGTGGGCAGAGTGTTCCTGCCAGACAATCGGATTGTCAAACTTCAGGCTCAGGTGGATCAGTTCCTAGTAGCCTCTCCCCTTCGGGCTTGGGACTATGTGCAGCTGTTGGGCTCTATGACGGCCACGATGGAAGTTGTGCCCTGGGCCAGGGCTCATATGAGACCACTTCAACACTCTTTGCTGCAGCGCTGGACTCCGATGTCGGAGGATTATGCTATGCGCCTTCCCTTGGACCCAGCAGTGCGCAAGGCGCTGAGCTGGTGGATGCAGACAGACAAGTTGTCTGCGGGAATGCCTCTGGTGACCCCAGAGTGGATTGTCGTCACGACGGATGCCTCGTTGTCGGGCTGGGGAGCCCACTGCTTGGGAAGGACAGCGCAGGGGCTCTGGTCTCCTGCAGAGGCAAAGTGGTCTATCAACCTCCTGGAACTCAGAGCCATTTGGTTGGCGCTTTTGGAGTTCATCCCGGTACTGGTGTTGAAGCCTGTACGGGTCCTGTCGGACAATGCCACGGCTGTGGCCTATGTCAACCACCAGGGAGGTACCAAGAGCGCCCCTCTAGCCAAGGAGGCTATGAATCTTTGCCAGTGGGCGGAAGCGAACCTGGAGCAGCTTTCAGCGGCCCACATTGCCGGAGTCATGAATGTCAAGGCGGACTTTCTCAGTCGCCATACCTTGGAGCCCGGAGAGTGGCAGCTATCGGCTCAGGCGTTCTTGGACATCACGAAGCGCTGGGGCCAGCCGAGCCTAGATCTGATGGCGTCATCGGCCAATTGCCAAGTGCCGCGCTTTTTCAGCAGAGGACGGGACCCTCGATCCCTGGGAGTAGATGCTCTTCTCCAACAGTGGCCGACACAAGAGCTTCTCTATGTGTTCCCGCCCTGGCCCATGTTGGGCAGGGTGCTAGACCGGGTGGCAAAGCATCCCGGCAGGGTAATCCTGGTGGGTCCGGATTGGCCCAGGCGTCCCTGGTATGCGGACTTGATCAGGCTCTCAGTCGACGATCCTCTGCGGCTGCCAGTGGAGCAGGGCCTGTTACATCAGGGTCCCGTGGTGATGGAGGATCCCTCCCCCTTTGGTCTTACGGCCTGGCTATGGAGCGGCAGCGTCTGAGGAAGAAGGGCTTCTCAGACAAGGTCATCGCCACTATGCTGAGAGCGAGGAAGCGCTCTACTTCTACTGCTTACGCCAGGGTTTGGCGTATCTTTGCAGCGTGGTGTGAAGCAGGCTCACTTTCTCCCTTCACTGCTCCAATTTCTTCAGTGTTGGCGTTCCTGCAAGAAGGTCTGGAGAAAGGCCTGTCGCTCAGTTCCCTTAAAGTCCAGGTAGCGGCTCTGGCTTGCTTCAGGGGCCGCCTGAAGGGTGCTTCCCTGGCTTCGCAGCCAGATGTGGTGCGCTTTCTCAAGGGAGTTAATCACCTGCGCCCTCCTCTGCACTCAGTGTTGCCTGCGTGGAATCTCAACCTGGTACTAAGAGCATTGCAGAAGCCGCCTTTTGAACCCTTGTCGAGGGCATCTCTGAAAGACCTGACGTTGAAAGCAGTCTTTTTGGTGGCTATCACTTCAGCCAGAAGAGTTTCCGAGCTCCAGGCGCTCTCATGTCGAGAGCCTTTTCTGCAGTTCACTGAGGCAGGAGTGACTATTCGCACAGTGCCTCCCTTCCTGCCCAAGATTGTTTCTCGCTTCCATGTGAATCAGCAGCTCTGTCTCCCTTCCTTTCGTAGGGAGGACTACCCAGAGGAGTACTCTGCTCTTAAATATCTGGATGTGAGACGAGTCATCATCAGATACTTGGAAGTGACCAATGATTTCCGGAAATCGGATCATCTGTTTGTCCTGTTTGCAGGTCCTCGTAAGGGTCTGCAGGCTGCTAAGCCTACAGTGGCAAGATGGGTCAAGGAAGCCATTGCAGCGGCTTATGTGGCCGCGGGGAAGGTGCCGCCTATCCAGCTGAAGGCTCACTCCACGAGGGCTCAGGCGGCCTCGATGGCAGAGGCCGGATCCGTCTCCTTGGAAGAGATATGCAAGGCGGCAACTTGGGCTTCGGCTCATACATTCTCCAAGCATTACCGTTTGACTGTGGCTGCACGGGCGGAGGCCCGGTTTGGAGCTTCAGTGTTGAGGTCAGGGATTTCAATGTCCCGCCCTGGGTGAGTACTGCTTCGGTACATCCCACCAGTCTATGGATTGATCAGCTTGATGATATGGAAGGTAAAATTATGTATAATCATACCTGATAATTTTGTTTCCATTAATCATAGCTGATCAATCCATAGCCCCTCCCAGATATCTGTACTGTTTTTGTTCTGGTTGCATTTCAGGTTCAAGTTTAGTCTTCAGTTACTTCAGAAAGACTTCGTGTTCAAGTTTTTTCACTTGGATTCTTCAAGAGTTAAGACGAGTTTGTGTTACAGTGAGCTGCTGCATTCCTCTCCCCTCCGTTTTACGGGGCTGGATTGAGACTTAAAATTCTGCCGGCACTCCCTCCCGCTTCGTGCGGCTGTAGGGCAGCTTTGTACCCCTCCCGCTTCGGCGGTGTTAGGGTCAGTCAGCTCCTCCCGCGGTTGCGGTTGCAGGATAAGCCAGATCCCCCCGCATCGGCGGGTGTGGTGTCCCTCCCCCGCTCCGCGGGGATGAGCTGGACGGATTCCCCTCCCCCACTTGTGTGGGGATGAGCTGGGTTAATTCCCCTCCCCCGTTTCGGCGGTGGTGAGCTGGGCAGAGTGTCCCTTCGTGGGTGTAATTCTCTAAGTGCTGAGTCCTGCGGATGGAGCTTTGATATCGACATACTGAGGAGTTTCCGGCAGCACATGACCACATATAGGGAGGCAAAAGTTTGCTCTCTATCTCCACCTGCTGGTAGATGGACACAACCCACCAGTCTATGGATTGATCAGCTATGATTAATGGAAAGAAAATTATCAGGTATGATTATACATAATTTTACCTTCTGTGATACAACCAAAGCGGTTTACATATATTATCTGCAGGTACTTTATCTGTCCCTAGTGGACTCACAATCTAAGCAATGCTAATTCTTTTTTTTTTTTTTTTTGCACAATCACATTATCATGAAGCAGTTATCACCAATGTAAGGATAGTGTGGGTCAGGGTTGTAAAAGTGACACAGGGACAGATTCTGATTTGTGTAAACTCAAAAGTAGAGAAATGCAAGTTTCTGAATCAGAAACTCATAACATACTGTACACAAAAGAAGCAGTATAACAAATAAACCAGTAACTACTGTAAATATACCAAGGGTGTTGGCCAGGCTGGAGGAGTGAGCTAATACATATGAGTTACAGCTTAAAAAATAAGATCATAAGAACAGCCAGACTGCTTCCAGCAGTGGCCAATCCAGGTCACAAGTACCTGGCAGAAACCTAATTAGTAGCACCATTCCATGCTACCAATCCCACATAATTAGGAAATTAAAACCTATTTGCCATCGTGATTAATGGTAAACTCAGTCACAGAGCTGAGTATAGGCTGGCCAAGCATGAGGGATCTTTTTTGGATCAGAAGATTGGTTTGCAGAACAGAAGGAAAGTGGTACTTCATCTGTGTAAAACTGTGCTAAGGTCCCTGCTGGAATATAGGGATACCATGTTATCCATGTTACTACAGGACAGATAGAAATGATATTGTAGAAGTACAAAGGAACTCAAGAAAATCTATGAGGATTTATTGTACCTACGGAGCTTCAAAAGAAAGATTTACACATGGTGATCATTTCCTGAGTTACAAAGTTTTGGGGATATATATATATATATATATATATATATATATATATATATATATATATATATATACACACACACACATACACAAACACACACAAATAAAAAAATACTGTATATCCACATGCAACTTGTGATTAGCACTTTGGATGGTTTGGGCAAGTGGAAAGATGTTAATATTTCCATGGAAGATAAGACCTATGGTTCATCTTATATATGTGGCTAGGCATACTTTGGGAGGAAACAGGTGTTTTTAATTTCCTTAATTGAGATAATAATCCTTAGAGGTGAACTTGATCCATATTACAGGATACAGAATAAAAGCTGGATCAGTGTGTTAACAATAGTACAAGCACAGACTTGTGGATAAGTCATTGAAAGCCACCTGAATTTTGCTTGTTGGTGGGGGATAATATATCAATAATGGGAAATAATTGCCACTGTATCTACCTGGTTGTTGTGCAATGTGGATATGATATGTTGCCTGTCATGTTAAATAAAAGCTATACAAGGCGTTCTTTGTGTTGTGAATTAGAACTGCTTTAATAGGATCTCACAAAATTTGTAGAGGATTTTTTTTTTTTAGCTTAAATGGAAATAATAGAGCTAAGGGATCAGGGTTAAATGTACTTCAAAAGTAAGGGAGACATTTTGTTTAACTGAATAATACAATTTTGGAATGGTCTCCTGTCACATGTAAGGCAAGCTCAAGAAAAGTATCTATATAAATAATTCTCACCTCCAATTCTGAAGCTCACAGTGTGGCAGGGAAACACTGAAGCCCTGCACTGTTATAGCCTGTCAGCACCACTCACTCTCACTCTAACACCCGCCCTCAGCCACACCCCCAGCCACGCCCCATCCGGACATAATTCGCAACCCCAACGTTTGAATGAAGCCCCCCCCAAGCCCCACCCACTTTAGTGAAGGGTTCGTTACTTCATGGTGGTGAAGCCTCTCTACTCACCATGTCTTTCGGTCATGCCCTCGCGTTGACCGTTCTGACATCACGCCCCAACTCACTCACTCTCACTCACACTCAAACACCCACCCTCAGCCACGCCCCATCCGGACATACTTCGCAACCCCAATGTTCGAATGAAGCCCCCCCAAGCTCCACCCACTTTAGTGAAGGGTTCGTTACTTCATGGTGGTGAAGCCTCTCTACTCACCATGTCTTTCGGTCATGCCCTCGTGTCGACCGTTCTGATGTCACGCCCCAACTGCGTCCATCGGGGAAAAGGAGCTGAACGGAGGTACGTGATTACGTCACGCACGAACTGCGTCCATCGGGGAAAAGGACATGAACGGAGGTACGAGAGTAGCAGGACCAAGGGCTTCACGGCGAAAAAATGTGTAACACCTGCTACCTCTGCGGCAGCAGGGCGGGGGGAAACAGGAAGAGGTGGCTTCCTCCGGTATCTCTCACTCTCCCACCTGGGCCAAAACTGACTCACTCAATGCCCCAAAACACTGGCAGCGACGCACAACGACAGGCACACAGCCTCCTAATGACGTCACCGTGTGCCCGCTGGCTCGCACGAAATGTGCAAGACCCTCACGTGTCGCTGGCTGCACCGCGCCCTGTTGTTCCCGTTCCATCCCATGCTGCTAGCCATCTCTGCTGTTGCCTAGCTCACGCTGGACACTGCCTGCCAGATGCCGGTCCTCCTGTCCACACCCCCGCTCCCGAGACACATTGCCGCTCGATTCCTATGCCCCCACACGCAGTCGAATACATTGCGAGTTCGGCGAGGTAGCGATGACCACATTACAACCTCATTCAGGAGAGCCCAGTAACCCATTCCGACTGACCGTCCAATAATTGCCCCTCCCACTGCTATCAGCCTTCACTTGCAAAACAAAATGATGCAACAAAGCAGGACTTTCCCTGTAAAGCATGAATAACAACGGTCCCCCAATAAATACAACAGCAAGCATGGGGCATGCAGATCACTCCACTCTCCTCCGTGGACTCTAACCCGGTTGCCAACACAAAAAGAAAAAGAGCCCAGAAAGCAGCAAGGAGCTCCAACACAAAAGTAAGTAGGAAAGAAACTCCGGAACATAACATAGTAACATAGTAGATGACGGCAGAAAAAGACCTGCACGGTCCATCCAGTCTGCCCAAGAAGATAAATTCATATGTGCTACTTTTTTATTTGTACTGTCCTCTTCAGAAAGCAATAATTGAGAGCGAAAGGGCAGTGGGCAGGAAGGCTGGGATCGGCTGCTGTGTGCTCACTGTTTCCTTCCCCGTGTCTTTGGCAGGCATCTCCTTCCCGGCAGCCATGGTCCTGGCCTGACTCCTGTTCCTGTCTGTCAGCCGGAGCCTGGCCCGGGAAGCTATTCTACCTCGGGCATTTTCTGTATTACTCTCTCCCCCGTCCACCAACCCTCCTGTCTCCACTACCCTCCCCCCATATCAAACAACCCTGCTCTGTCCCCTACTCTCTCGCTTGCCCTGCCCCCCAAAACTGTCAAATGCAAAATCTACATCTTTCAGACACACACTGTGCCATGCACAGACAGCAACTCTCTCACTCGCACACACACCTATGTACCTCAATCACCACCACACACCCTATGACCCCCCAAATCCTCCACTCACACAGTCACTCTCACACACACACTGTCAAACATACACACTCCAAGGAAAACCCTGCTAGCGCCCGTTTCATTGCTGTAAGAAACGGGCCTTATTTACTAGTATAAAAATAAATGAGTCAATATTCAGCCTTTGGCAGTGAGCGGCTTACAAGCTGCTTTCAGCCGTGGGCTGACTTAACCCCAGATATTTGATGCCTGGGCACGTGCAGCTCTTAGCACTGAATATCCGGGCATGACCTCTGACCCAGAAGTTAAGCGGCCACCGGTTGATATTCAGACCAGTGTCCAGTTAACTTGCTGCATAAAGTTAGGTCAGCTGTTTTGTTGTCTTATCTTTATGTAGTTACTTAGGGGCCCTTTTACTAAGCCGCGTAAGCACCTATGTGCATCCTATGCACGTCAATTTTGAACTACCGCGTGGCCTGGGCAGTAATTTCATTTTTTATGCGTGTCCACTAAGCGCACAGGAAATTTTCCGGTGCGTGGCGCTAACCGGGCAGTAATTGGTATTGTAAGCATTGTATAATTATGGTACAGCTAGAGACCCCTCCACTGGAATGGTGGCGGGCCCAGTCATAGAGCTCAGGCCATTACAGACCTTGGCTGAGTCAGAAATCTGATGGCTGACATAACTGGGAGCTTACTGGAAAAGTATGGCCTAGTTTGTAGCCCAGATTGAGGCCTAAAAGTTAGGTAAATAGATATGGAAACAAAATGGAGGATTTCAACACAAAATGGAAGCCCGTATCTGTTACAAAGTGGAATTTTCTCTAATGTAAGTTAGAAAAACAAGTTGAGCAATGAGTGAGTCATGCCAGGTGCAGAGAAAATAGGGAACTAGCTGTCCAAGAGAGGAGGGAGACTTTCCTGTGAGCAGGGTCTTGCTTAAGATTTGTGATCAAGCGAGCTAAAGACAAAACCATGTTAGCAAGATAGAAGCTACTCATTAGCATGAGCCAATCAGTGACAACCATGACATTAGCATAGATCCAATCAGGTATATCTACTGTCATATTACCCATATCCTGAGGGCACCTATAAAAATCAGGGTATTTCCTGGTTTGAGTTAGAGAGAAAAGGGTTGGCACTCTCTCTCCAAGGGAAACCAATGTGTCCAGCAGAATTAACAAATTACCTAATTGCTTTCCCTTGTAAAACCTCTAATTGGTAAAAGAAATTATAAAACATTAGCAAATAATTAACACCTGTTTGCAGCTTATTATATTCCTATAATTAATTGATTGTACATGCCTGTTGTCAATCACTGATTTGACTTATACCTTAGCAAATAAACTCCTCATTCCAAATGATGATTTGTGGGCTTCACTTAATGATGAAAGGCTGTAAGTATAAATGCTTTTGCTACATCAGGCTATCATTCGCTGCATTGTATAACTTGTAACCTAAATCCAGTTTGTCATAAGGCTGGTATCTATTCCTTGCCAGTGCTGAGAGGCGGACTAATGCGGGTCCCTTAGATCTAACGTCTCTCTCAGTGGCAATTCCTCTTAGAACTTCACAACTCCCTGATTACCCCAGTACTAGCGCTATTTAGAGATGGAGTCAGATTAAGGTCACTCTAGCCTTCTTGGGGGGGCTTGGGACCCCTAAATTCTCAACAGCATGTAGACCATTACCACCTGGTTAATGCGTAAGACCTTACCGCTAGGTCAGTGGGTGGAGGTAAGGTCTCAGGCCCAAAATTAATGCGCGCCAATTTTCATTTTGCCACATATCCATTTTCGGCCAAAAAAGGCCTTTTATTGCAGGTGCACTGAAAAATGAACCTGTGCGCATCCAATACATGTGTCAACACCAGCGCAGGCCATTTTTCAGTGCACCTTAGTAAAAGGACCCCTTAGCTGATTAGTGGACTGAAGATCACAGCTAACTGGCTGTTTCCACCCTAACTCTGTCCCCAGATTACCCTTAAATTAGCTGGTTTCAGCTTAGGCAGTTATAGGGGATATTTAGTGACTCTATCCGGTTAAGTGCCACTGAATATTCCCAAATAACACTGGACAAGTGATTTAAACAGCCAGGAGCCTCTCCTGGTTGTTTAAATTACTTTCAATATCGATCCCAAAGTAGCATTTTAATAGATGCTAATACAATGAATGGGTACAGGGATGTTTGCAGTGGTGTAATGAAAGGGAAGTAGAAGGGCATGGCCTTTCAGTCTGAAACACAGACACACAACCACTGCACCCCGCAAAAAAACACATAACAGGTATAAGCCTGTTTGTGGACACATTACATCCAGCGAAAAGGCAGCACCTTCAGCACTGTAGACATTAAATAAGTCCAAACGTGTTCAAGGTACTACCAGGTCCCTGCCCTGCCATAACAGGAAGTCCACATAAAGGAGAGGATAAGACATGGCATAGCCTTGAGCATGTTCCAGTCAGTGCTTCCTGTTTTAGATGCTGGGTTGATGATGAGATGCTGGAAGGGAGATAGAGGGAAGATAGGGGGATGGGAGATGCTGAAAGAAGAAGCAATGCTAGGGAGAGCGGAAGATACTGGGGGAGAGGGATAGAGGACATGAGGAGATGTTAGACATTTTGAAAAGGCAGATGTGCCAGGCAGGATTAAGTGAGTATCGCTCCTATCCATTTCCCATTTTCCAGGGAGCTGCCAGGTAGGCCTGGGGTGGTGGTGGTGGTGGTGGGGGGTCTATGAGGATGGGGAGGTTCAAAAGAGGGTTTTACTGTTCCAGGGGATGGACGGGAGGATTGGAAGGGAGAGGTTATTCTATTCTGGGGTTGGAAGGGAGATCGGGACTGAGACAGAAGAAAGGGGGCATTGTTGAATGTAATAATATTTCCTTCTATTTGTTTTAAAAGCATAACTTCTGAGTAGTTTCAAATGTGTCTTTTATCTGTGGTTCCATCCCCTCGATCATGTGCTTAGCCTCTTTTTTTGTACTCCCCCCACCCCCCCAAGAACACTGACTCCTTTCCATCTCCCACAAGTGCAAACCCCCGCCCTCCCTCTCAGCAGGAACTTCCTCCTATGAACATTGGGCCACTTCCTAAGACCCCCCCCCCCCCCCCCATTCCATCCCTTGTAGACCAGCCCCAGGCCTACCTTTACAGTTCCTTGTGATTCATTGCTGCTAGAGGTCACTTTAGCCATTCTGAACCTGTAGCCATCATAGACAGGAGTGATTGAGGTTCACTTTGCTCTTTCTGCACTGAACCACCAGGGACTGTAAAGGTAGGCAGAGATAGAAGTTAACATTTGATTGATTTCAGTCTTTAAGGACTGGGAGTTTTTTTGTGCCTGTTCCACTATTAAAATCATCAAGTCACATGAACACTTACTCAGAATTTAATTCCAATTTTGGATAAACTTCTCAAATTCTTGAAACAAATGAGGCTCTTTTAAAATACATAAGCCTTGAGAAATCCTTTTTGCTCTCAAATATTCAATCAATGTAGCTGCATGTGATTCAGCTCTCACTAAACATTTTTGCAAACATTCTATAACTGTCCACATATTCTGTCCATCAGGAAAGGAATGGAAAACAAAAATGAGGACGTTATAATGCCTTTGTATCGCTCCATGGTGTGGCTGCACCTCGAATATTGTGTTCAATACTGGTCACTGCATCTCAAAAAAGATATAGTGGAATTAGAAAAGGTGCAGAGAAGGGCAACAAAAATGATAAAGGGGATGGGATGACTTCCCTATGAGGAAAGACTGAAGCGGCTAGGGCTCTTCAGGTTGGAGAAAAGACGGCTGAGGGGAGATATGATAGAGGTCTATAAAATAATGAGTGGAGTGGAAAGGGTAGACGTGAAGCGTCTGTTTACTGTTTCCAAAAATACTAGGACTGGGCATTCGATGAAGCTACAAAACGAATCGGAGAAAAATTTTCTTCACTCAATGTGTAATTAAACTCTGAAATTTGTTGGCAGAGAATGTGGTAAAGGTGGTTGGTTAGCTTAGTGGGGTTTTAAAAAGGTTTGGACAGCTTCCTAAAGGAAAAGTCCATAGACCATTATTAAAATGGACTTGGGGAAACTCCACTGCTTCTTTCTGGGATAAGCAGCAGAGGCTTAGCCAGGTTTTGACATCAGGGGGAGCGAACTTTTGTAAAATAGGCGCCAGTGCGAGGCTGAAGGGCCGGGAGAGAGGGAAGGGTTAAAATCCTCATAGGCATATGTGTGATCAGTGGCTAAGGTAGGGTGAGGTGGGCCTAGAGTGGGGTTGGGGCAGGGCTAGATAAAATCCTTAGGGTGAGGGCAGCACCTATGTCAGCAGAAAAGGAACAGTGAAGGTACTGTTGAACACAGCAGTGAAGGACCCCTTTACTGTGTCTGTGGCACAACTGCACCAGTCATTTCCCCCTTGTATATCTATTACTGATGGTATTATATACACTGAATACACTCCAGGGAATTATGTGCTGAAAATATCCATACTGTACCACAATAATTCTAATTATTAAACAGAATAGTATTTGCAGTATTTTGGAAATATATGCAGGTACTTTTAACACTTGGCTCATAGTCAGTCCTAGCTCTCCAGTCCAGCATCTTCCTGTTGGCTATGTGAATAGTGATGTTCAGCAGCACTGTAACAGAAATCCTGTGATTACTAGCAACCAAAAGATGATTTGGCTATCACATTTTGGTAAGCTGCCAAATGGCCACCAAGTTTACTGTAGAGTTACAGAACAAGGGATCACAAATTATAAATATAAAGACAAAAACTGAACTGGGAAATCCAAGAAGTCAAACTAGGTATGTACTAGACAAAAAAAATACATCCATGATGCACATTTCCCAAAACTAACATATTCCACCAAATAAATTCAAATAAAAAACTTTTTTTCTACCTTTGTTGCCTGGGTACTTTCTTTTTCTAAGCATATTGGTTCCAGTTTCTTCTTTTCTGTTTTCCTGTCTGTCTTCTGCTCTCTTTCCAGACAGTGCAGTCCATTTGTCCTTTCTCTTCATTACTCTTATCTTTTCCTATTCCCTCATTATATCTCTGATATATTTCCTCTCTCTCTCTCTATTTTCTGTCTCTCCCTACAAGTTTCACCTTCTCACTCTTCAGTCCTCCACTTATATTTCACTTCCCAGTACCTATCAACTTTTCATCTCCTCCTGTTACCCCTACATCTCCTGAGTCACTCCATCCCTGGCCTCCTATTACATTCTCTTTCACCCACTCCCCATTAGTACAATTCTTCCCTCTGTATTTACTATCCTCTTCTCCTTGAGATCCCCCATGATCTCTCCCACATGGTTCCACCATGCCAAAGTTATCTCCCCCTCCCTCTCCCTTCTTACACCCTTGTAGCCCAGCATCTCTCTGTCCCTCCCCTCTCTTCCACCACTATGGTCCAGCATTTCCCTGTCCCCGCTATACCTATGGTCAAGCAACTTCCTGACCTCTCTCTCCCCATCCACTTTTATGGTCCAGCAACTCCCCTTCTCATTTCTCTCCTCTCTTTCCCATTATGGTCCAGGAATTCCCTGTCCCCTCTTCTGTTTTCTCCACCCCTATGCTGCAGCAACTCCGTGTCCTCTCTTTTTCCCCCTTATGGTCCAGCAGCTCCCTGCCTCCCCTCTCTCTCTCCTTTTCCCACCCTTCAAAGTGAAGCTTCAGGATTCAGCAGGGCAGCAGCTCAGAGAGGAGAGTCTACTCAGGAAACCCAGTATGGTGCCAGGAGAAGTGGCTACACATATCCCAGTGCCATGTGCCTTTCCAGGTTGTGTAAGCGGCAAACTGCACAGTAGAAATGAAAACCTGCTAAGCATGGTTTAGCCCCTACGCAACCCAGGAAGGAGCACCACATCAAGGGTTGTGTACTTGCATCTCCTGTGAGTCCAGTATCTCTCCCCTTCTCTTATTCACGCTCTCCATCCCCCTATGGCCTTCCATCTTCTTCCTTTCTCCCTGGTCTCTCATAGTCTGGCATCTCTCCTATCCCCCTACCCCTGCAGATCTAGTACCTGTCCCCTTCCCTCTCTCTTTCTTCCCCCTCCCATGGGTTCAGCACATTCCCCTTCTCCCCAATGAGTCCAGAACCTTTCTCTCTTCTTCCCGAAATGCCCCTGGAGTCCAGAACCTGTCCTTCTGCCCTCAGACCCCCCCCCCCCCCCAATGAGTCCAACAACTTCTTCCTCTCCAAGGAGGTTAGATTGAGAACAGGAGATGACTTGACATCAAAAAGCTGAAGCCAAATAGGGTTAGTCTCCCTTTCCTTCTCCTCCTCACCCAAAACAAAACAAACAAACCTACAAGCTGCTCTATCCACATTGTCATTCTTTATTGTTGGTAGCATTTTTATTTGATCTCACTTATATTTTCAAACATGCTGGCTTGTGCAGCATATGGATGTACAAAGGGGAAGTACTGGTTCCATCAGTTAGAGTATTAATTAGTTCTAAATTGTAAATCATTGTGTCATTTGGAGAGGCTGGTTATAAGGACTCCCTGTATTCATGCACAGATGTTCAAGGGCCACCAAAACAGAAGAATCAGGTGCTTAACAATCAGAAATCCTGATTTTTTAAAAAATTATACATATAAACACATTAATTAGGTTGAAACCTGGGAGCATTTAACATCTTTTTTTCCTCAAAAGCAGAGTCAGTCTAAATGTACCAACATTGCCCAGTTGAGCCAGTGGCGTTCCTAGGGGGGCTGATACCCAGGGCGGATCACCGATGCACCCTGCCCCCCGGGTGCAGCGTGACCCCCCCCCCGGTGAAAAAAACACCCCCCGCGAAGGACCCCCCCCCCCGGGTGCATGCCCCTGGGGGGGGGGGGGGTGCCGCGCGCGCGCCTGTCCTCTGTTCATTCCATGCTTCTCTGCCCAGAACAGGAAGTATCCTGTTCCGGGGCAGAGAAGAAGCATGGAACAAATGGAGGACAGGCGCGCGCGGCACTCCCCCAGCGGCGTGCACCCGGGGCGGACCGCACCCACCGCCCTCCCCCCCCCCAGGAACGCCACTGAGTTGAGCACATATTAGCTTCCAAGTTCACACAAAGTTAATTATGTTCAGTGGAAAATAACTCTATTGGCTCAGGCTGCTTGCTATGTGAATATTGCATCACCGTTTCATGACTGCTACCAAGTATTACATATTAAGAACCTTTGCTGTAGGTAAATCCTAAGGGTGGTAACCTCAGTTCTTTTGGGATAATGTGAGGTATAAATGTAAAAAAATAAATAAATAATAATAATCCTTTATCCTCCACCTTTTAAGATACTGCCTATCCAGCAGGATGGTGATTCCATAAGCCCCAATGAAAGGATAGTTTACTTCCATTTAGTTTCAATATATTCCATCATGTTTATAACACCAGGCTTCTCAAGTCAGATTGCAACAGTTAAGACGAACCCATAAGAAACAGGATATCCTCACTGAAATCTCCTCATCCGTATTGTATAGAACAGTGTAGAAAAATTAGCACAAAATGCAAAGTTTTTAACTGCTGTTTCTATCAGCTACACCTTTTTTTTTCAAAGCTGTTGTAGTAATGTTCAATTTTTATTTTGTATAATGGACTCATCCTGTGTTCATCCAACTTCCTCGGCTGATACAGACTCCAGTTTTCAGTCTAATCAAGTTGTTCCTCTCCTTCCATCCCTCAAATCTGCTTTTCTTTAGCAGCCCCTGCAGCGATAACAGGCTGCACGAGCCGGTGTAGAATGCTTCCCTCCTCTGCCGCGTTCCACCCTCGCGTACACAGGAAGTTGTTGTGTCAGAGGGGCAGAGCAGAAGGAAGCATTCAGCGATGGCTCAGGCAGCCTGTCAGCGCTACAGGGCAGCAAGGAGGGGCCGCTGAAGAAAGCAGGTTTGAGGGACCGAGGGCGGGGGAGAGCGAAAGCGGTGTCTGCTAGACTCGGGCAGCGGGATGGATGGTTTCGGGTGGGGGGAGAGAGAGAAAAGAATTAGTTATGCCTCCAAGAGAAGTTTAAAATAAAATCCACGGTGCTGTGTGGCGGCCCAGCAGCAAGAGAGATAGGCGCCGTTTTCCCTTTAAATCTCATTGGGGGAGCGGTCGCTCCCCTTGCGCCCCACCTAGCTACGCCACTGATAAGCTGCATAAAATGTTTCGTACTTTTTTGGGATCTTGCCAGGTATTTGTGACCTGGATTGGCCACTGTTGGAAACAGGATGCTGGGCTTTGATGGACCTTTGGTCTGTCCCAGTATGGCAATACCATAATTGACATCTTGGAAGGACATTCATATAACATAGATGTGATACAATGTCAGCATAATACCAATGAAACACCTAGTAGACATGCATTAGAACATTCAAATAACATAGATATTATGCTAATGCTGTTCCTACAATGCAATTAAATATCTTACTATGTAGCTGAGGGGCCAAGTGCAATTAACATATATAGCAGGGACAAGATGGACAGTACAAAGTCAAGTGGGATAAATAGATGGGTGGCTAAATTGAAGGCAAATTTTATATGTACAGCTGAATAAGATATGAGAACCTGATCTAAGTTACAGGGTGTGCAGCAAGCTAGTCTAGGTGCGGTGTGAATGGATAGTCATAGAATAGGCTTCAAACAGATGTTTTTCTAGCACCTCAATCTACGCTTTCCCTTACAGAATTACCCTCTTACGACTCTGGGGTCACATGTGCTATTTATGTTTCCTTGTGTCCTACTTGCACACTGGCTAGAGTTTCGTTCTTTTTCTTTGAGATCAAGGTGCGTCTTCTCAAAGTCTGTGAGGAAGGATTTTTAAGATGGATGTTGGATGTTGGCTGTTCGCAACTCGCCCACAATAGCCAGGCCTCCTGCAACCAGTCACAGAATCTATGACAAGGCAGAATTGTTGTGTAGAGCCTGAGCTCTTTCATTAAAGCTTGGGGTCCTTGGGTCAATTTTAGCAGACAATGGAAAAGGTGCCGGTACTCAGTACCCCCAAGTACCCCCTCAAAAAAAGCCCTGGCTTTCAGTGTGTCTTTTTGCCTGTCTTTTAGTCTACGATTGGATCTTTGTCCATGAGGAAGCTGAGAACAGAAGACATTTTGAAGAAGTCAAGAATCTGGCATCCACACATAGTCAGTAGAGTTCTTGCATCAGAATCATTGCATCAGTATTAATGAATTTAGCATCAGTAAGAATGCTGGCATTAGTGTGGTAACCTTCCCATTTAACACAGAGAATCTTCTGCACATATTGTTAATAACAGAAGGCCTGGATTAATGCCTCAGGCATGGCAGAAAGAGTAAGTACAGTGTCAATATGAAGTGCTCTTTCTACCAGCAACCATTCTTTCCTCTCCTATATTCCATGAGGTCCATCCTGTGATGTAACATGAAACTGAGTGTAAAGGGCTGTGGGAACATGGCATAGTTCTGTGATTGCCTTTTACTGATGATGAATCATTCAAATTACAAAAATTAACCCTGCAATGTTAATCATTCACAAACATCAGAAATGTTGCTTAACTGTACATACAACTCATGAGAGACATTTTTTTTTGGGGGGGGGGGGGGGGGGAGGGATCCTTAGAATAACCGGCATACTCCAAGCACAATTAACTTCTCTTAGTGCTAGAGTTGCTCTTCATCATCAGTTCCAACTTTTATTTGAAAACACATCTTACTATGGAAAACTTGCACTGAAGCAGTATCATGCTTTCAATTACTTATCTTCAAACTGCTATTCAAATGCTGCTCAGAATCGTCAGCAATTACGCCAGATCTGTTGCTAACGTGTGACCAGGTTTCAGTATCTTCATCAGGGTAGCAGTTCGGGGTACATAGTAGCAACTCTCTTCATAAGCAGCCAAAACAAGAGGCAAGACATTTTTTGCGAGTTGTATATAAGTTAGGCAATATTTCTGATGTTTGTGAATGATTAACATTGCTGGGTTAATTTTTGTAATTTGAATGAGCAAACCCCTGCTTTTGAATCTTGTCCTTAAGCTTGTGGATTTTACTGATGAAGTGCACATATTCAGGAGGCTAGGCCTGGTCTTCTGGGTTAATGTCCTTCATTTTGTATAAATTGGGTGGAAGCAGAATGGATGCTCTTACTGCAACTTTGATTACCCTAAAATTGAAAGCTCAGCAGGCAGCCATATGGGCAGGAAGCACATGTGGAGGGCAATTCTATAAAGGGGCAAATATATTTAGGTGACAAGAAGGTCCCTATCCGGAGCCTATTCTATAAAAGAAAAATGTGCATGTATAATTTAGGTGCAATCACTTATACTAGCCCTAGATCTGGTGTGAATGATAATTGCCTAGATTGATAAAAAAAATCTGCATAAATGATAGTAGTCTATAATTTTTGTGCTTAACTATGTGTCCATACATGCTCTGTGCATTTGTACGCCCATCTTCAAGCTATGTGCAATGACATTTAGGTGCACTTTTATGGAATAGCGCATAACCGGAATACTGGCATTTATGCAGGTATGTGGGCACATACACATGTAGAACAGGGCGTCTGCATTTAGGTGCCCTGAGCCATATAGTAGATGCCTATTTTGTAACTGTACATGGGCACCTAGGTTCCATTTTAGAATACAAGTGCACCTGGTCATTGATTCCCCTAAAATTAGGCACCCACACTTACACCAGCTATAGAGCTGGCATGAGCGCAGGTGCCTAGATGTAGCAGGGATGTAAGTTACATGTATAAGTGGGAACCCTACATTGGCCCTGCCCATGTTTCACCCCTGTGTATGCCTCCCTTGTAAATATGTGCTATGTACATGTGGGTATATGTTCAAATATGTACGTAGGTGCTGGTATTCTAACCATTTACACATATAATGCACTCATAAATATGGGTGCCTAGCTTATAGAATTGCCCTTCTTAAGTCTGTCTCTATATTCACCAAATACTATTGCTGCCCAAGCTTGGACGCTCGCTGGAGAGGAACTGGATAGAGAGCAGTGAAAGGAGGCAAAAGACAGGTGACAATTTCTTCCTTCTTTTCCAATCCCCCATCTACCTAAACCAATACTGCCATTTCTGCAGCACTCAGCGGTGCCCAAGAACTCCAATGTTATTTCTAGCCCTCAGCTCTCTTGTTGTGCTATTCTGCCACTTTCACCTTTGGGCCATTATTGTACCTTTGAGAGCATGACTACAGTGTATTCATGGTACAGTTTACAGGGAGAAAACTTGAAAGGCTTCTTCTCTATTACCTCTGTCTCTTACATCTGAACATAAGAACATAAGCGTTGCCATATTGGGATAGACCAAAGGTCCATCAAACAAAATATTCTGTTTCTAACAGTGACCAATCTAGGTCACAAGTACCTGGCAAGATCCCAAAATAGTAAAACAGATTTTATGCTGCTTTTCCTGCTCTTGCATGACCTATTCTCACATAAGGGTGACAGATCAGATGTGACTGTTTATTGACTCTATATTTTAATAGTCAGTAGCCTGAGGAAGCCATAATTATCTTCCTGGAACACCCATTATACCTTTCTGTGTTTAAATTGTGTATTGCGTATATAAAGTCCGTTTGCATAATCTATTCTTGTAGGAACAATTTGTAACCCTAATATTCCTAGGAGCATCAGGAGGGATATACAAAAATATTTATTACACTGGTTTGAAGACAGAGCTGGGACTAGCAGAGCTTAGAGGCTGGCTGGCACTGTAATCCACTCTCTCTGCACATGTTTCTCTGGGGCTGATGCAGAAAGCAGCCCGTTAGAGCTGCTGACTGCATGCGGGGTTCCCACAATTGCTGTGGAATGCAGAAATCAATGAGCATGCAAATTACTGCCACGTTAAAATTGCTCAGGCATAAACAGAAAGGGTGACAAAAAAAATGTGCCCGTGGTCTGCACCAGCCCACTTTAGCTCCACTCCTACCTGACTCACTGCATCTGTTATTTAAAGTGGCCCCTCACCCCCAATGGGACCAGGAACAACCAACATCCCTCCCGTTCATGACCAATTGGCTTCCTCCCTTCTGATAAAAAACTTTTTTCCTTAGTGGCACCCCTCCTCATCCCCCCCACCCAACCACAACTTAAAAAATGTCCCCGACCCCCTTTCCAAGCCCCTCTTGATCCAAATATCTTGAAGGAGGCAGGAGTGATGCACTGGAACCAGGTCAGATAATTTCAGCAGATGGGACAGGACTGGGGCTAATGCCGACCATGGGGGCTTTATGCCAGCCTCAGACCTGGCAGTAGGTTTCTGGCATTGATCCCTCACCGTAGACATCAGCACACAGCCCCACAGGCTGTGGGGTAGTATTTATCATACATTTTAATATGCTGTGTGCTGATGTCTACTGCAGCAGCGCAGAAGCCCT
The DNA here is from genome assembly GCF_901765095.1 of Microcaecilia unicolor. NCBI lineage: Eukaryota > Metazoa > Chordata > Amphibia > Gymnophiona > Siphonopidae > Microcaecilia > Microcaecilia unicolor. The sequence continues at coordinate 157,655,518 of NC_044032.1, read as the reverse complement.
TTCAGCATATAGCAGCCATTAATGAGCAGGTAACTGCTCATTAATGGCACGCCGTAGCCTGTAATAGCTTTCTGCATTGGCCCCTCTGTCGGTAAAGTCTTCTACACAGTTTAATATGCCCCAAACTGTTGAGGGTTTACATCAGCTTGGGAGTTCAGATAACTGGGACATGCTTCAATGAACTATTTACACCATCAAAGATAAGAAAATAAAAGAGTAACACAATCCTCAATATTCTTTCTAATTCTCCTTTCTTATTTTCAGTTCTCCAGGTAAAGCTAGTTTCTCCCAGAGGGATATCTGTGATATAGAGTGTCAGGCTGGTTGTGAGCCCTTGAGCCTAGGCCTAGTATAGCTTTTAGGCCAAGGCCTAGGATGGACCGAACTGGTACTATACACTATCCCAGCTACCAAGCCCTGCACACACACACGCGACCAAATTGCACTACCAAAAAGGGGAAGCTAGGGCATTCAGGCGGGCCTCATGGCCTATCGGGAACCCACTTGCTCAGAATACAGTCATACGGGCCTCACGGCTTAACTGGAACCGACTCAAACCCAGGGAAGGGAGAAAGAAAAAATGAGGGGTCCCGAAAAGGGACTAGAGCACCAACACACTAAGTGCTCGCTAAGGACACAAGGGAAAAATGAACTAAGAGAGGTAACTATAGGAAACACGTCAGGCTGTACCCCACAGCACACAAAGGAAATGAGGGACTGAGAAATATGGAAAAAGAGAGCAGAGACCCCCAGCAGACAGGAGCGGGAAAAGCCAGCAAAAAATAGAGAGCCGGGCCTGAGACGCACCCGCTCAGGAGCAGTACACAGAAATAGTGACAGCAAAAAAAAAGAATTAAAACAGTCGCAAGGGAAAGATTGCTCCAAACACTCAGCTGCCAGAGGCAGGCAAAATACTGCAGTCAAAGGGTTAACCAGGCCCTGAACACAGCTGCCAGAGGCAGGAACACTGCAGACAAGGGTTAACATAAACACAGGGAAGAACAAACAAACAACCCCCATAGAAAGAAACAAAGGTCCTGAGTCTGCCACAAAGACAAGAAGCACAACAAAATACAAACACAGCACAAAGGGAAACTCCAAGGGAAACAAAACAAACAACCTGGAACAGAATGATAAACGAGCTTACCACAAAGCACCACACTCAAACAGAGGAAATCACAGGTGAGGGAAGAGGGGTAATCAGACACAGGCTGGAAGCAGCAAGCACTGAGACAGAGCAATAGAGGGCTAAAACAAGGAAGGAGAAAACAAACTCCACAGCACACAGAGCAAAAGCTTAAACATACTCCTCAGCAGGCAGTGGCAGGTTCCCCGTTTCTTTGTTCCCAATTATGGTTTCTCAGGACCAGAGACTGTGAGGCCCTTTTACTAAGCCACATAGACACCTACGTGCGCCCAACGCACATCAATTTGGAGTTACCGTTTGGCTAATGTGAGGCCCAAGCCGTAATTTTGTTTTTTACGCGCGTACACTATGCGTGCCGGAAAATAATTCTTATTTTCTTGCGTGCGTCAGAAATCAGGTGGTAATCATCATTCTACATGCGTAGACCATTACCGCATGGTTACCACGTGAGACCTTACCACTAAGTCAATGGCTGGCGGTAAGGTCTCAGACCTAAAATGGACGAGCGCCAATTTTTATTTTGCCACCTGTACATTTTCGGCAAAAATAAAAAAAGGCCTTTTTTACAGGTGCGCAGAAGAATGGATCTGCGTGCGCCCAAAACACATGCCTACACTAGCGCAGCCCATTGTTTGGCACACCTTAGTAAAAGGACCCCTGTATTAGTCAAGGACCTTTATTTTTTTGGTAGATCAGAAAGTGCTGCAGCTTGGAGAGCAAAAATTACCATAGTCCCCTTGCATGGATGTTAGGGGAATGGCCAGGGGCTCTAAGCCAAAACCCTGGTCCCCTTGCATACAGGTACTCTGGCTGGAGATCTGAAACAAAGACAAAATCCCTTCCCCTGGTTTGACCATTTATATGATTCCAGTTTCCCCTCTAAGGGATGTATTCTCCCTCTCTGTCAGGAAGGAAGGCACAGCCTCTGTTCTAGAAACTGCGTGTTAGACAAAGCTGACAGTTCCAGCACTGCTCAAAGGCTGAACCAGACTGGTCTATATAAATTATTTTCAAGAGCGTCCAGAAACTCATTTTATAACTGTGCACTTAAGTGAAAAGTTCAAAAAGGCTTCTACAATGACCTCCGGTTGCACACCGATCCTCTCACACAAACGTACAAATTCTGCAAAGGTATATGTGAGCATGCACTCTATTTTATAAACGTGTGAAAAAAAGCTCTGTAAAATTACCACATATGGTGTGTAGCATTAGGGAGTAGTTAGTGAAAAGGAGATGCAGTATATGTCTGGCCTGCAGTCGGGAAGGAGTATTTGTTTTCTTGCTCCAGCTGGCTGGAGACTGGTTACTTGTCCAGAAGGTGTAATTGATGCATAACCAATGGAGAAGTGAATCGATCACAAAACTGATCTATCAAATCCATCCTAAGGAAAGGAAAGGCATTTTTCAGAACTGGCAGCTTACAGAAACAGGAGAAATCAGTTAAAACATCCTGTTATTAAGGAAGTCCTGAAGGCATGAGGGGCCAAAGGAATCATAAGAGCTTGGATTTTTGACTGCTTTGTCTATGTGTTCTGTTTTAATTTTGGAATAATTATTTCTTGTTGCTTCAATTATTTAAAAAAAATTTTTTTTTTTGCATTTTTCTTGGTAAACTTTGTTGGATTGGATTGTCACATTTGTATGTGGGAACTCTATGGTAAGCACTAATGCTTGCTTACTGCAGCTAAAAATGCCTTACTGTGGGGCACACACGGTAATTTTGGAATCGGCACGTGCTAGCCAGGTGCTAAAAAAAGTAACATTTATTTTTAGTGCTGGGGGTGAGTCTGGGAGAATGGGTGTGCTTTGCAACACTAGCTGATTAGCACATGGTTAGTATATGAGCCCTCTTAACAACAGTGGTGTGCTGGTAAATTTTTAAGAACAGGCTCTCTCACTGGGTAGAGCCAGCCCTGCAATTTGGGAGGGGGCATGCAGAGGTGGACTGGGGGCCCCAGTCCACCTCTGCACTCCCCCAAATTGCAGGGCTGGCTATACTTGGGGAGAGATGTCTGTTTTAGTGGCCCTTTACCAGGAGAAAAAAAAAATCTTTGCATGAATATAACATGTGCTAGAGTGTCCCTATAACCAGCCCCTCCAAATGACACACTGATTACAATTAATAAAAATTACTACTCTACCTATGAAAAGTTATTCCCTTATTATACTTGCTCTGTATACATCTGTATGCAGAAGTCGGCATGTTTGAAAATATAATTTTTTTTACAGTATCCTCCCCACGGTCTCCACCCCACCCCACCCACCTACCTATTCCAGGCCTCCTCTCCACTCCCCCGGTCCCCCAAGCTGCAGGGTGCCCTCCCGGCACATACCCGAAGCCTCCCTGGTGGTCTAGTAGATTCTTCAGGGCAGAAAAGATCCCCAGTCTTTCTTGCCCGCTGCCGGCGCCAACCCTCCTCCTGAGTCCTGCAGCATCTTCTTTAAAATGGATGCCGAGACTTACAACGGCAGCCTCAAGACTTCAAGGCCGCCGATGGAAGTCTTGGCAGCCATTTTTAAACAGCATGCAGCAGTGGAAGGATCAGCATCAGCAGCGGGCAGGAAAGACTAGGGATCTTTCCTGCCCTGAAGAATCCACTAGACCACCAGGGTGGCTGCCTTCAGGTATGTGCTGGGACCCTGTGGCTCGGGGGAAGAGAGGCAAACCGGCTCGCCCTGCCTGAACAACTGGCTCACAAAATGTTTAAAAATTTAACACCGGTGCGAGCTGGCTCCAGCACACCAGTGCTTACCACATACAACATAGGTGGGGGTAGGGGCTCACATGCTAATGGCAAAAGTAGTGCATGGCCATTAATACAGAAAATAGAAAAATCGGCCATTTTACCCCTGTGGGAAAAGTGGCCTTAGCACGCAGGAATGACCTGCATAAGGAAACACTAAGGCCACTTTTTACCATAGTTTAGTAAAAGTGCCCCTATGTCTTTTATTGATTTTCTCCTGATTCCTCAAGGGCCTGGATAAAGTGGAGAGGTAGCCCTGTTAGTTCTCTTTTAAAGGTAATAAATAGAAATAAAACAAAGAAAAGAAACTACGATGATACCTTTTTTATTGGACTAACTTTTAATATATTTTTTAATTAGCTTTCAAAGGCAATACCATTTTCTGATCTGCGAAACAGGTATTGCCTTCAAAAGCTCATCAAAAAATGTGTTGTTAGTCCAATAAAAAGGTATCATCTTATTTTCTTCTCTTTGTTTTGCTTTATTACTATTTATTCCCTCAAGGGCCTGGAAACGTTGCTGGTTTCCTCCCAACTGAAGAAACCTGGATCTAAACTGAGTGTTTTCTGACTTCAGCAGACCTAAAAGTATTTCCCCTTTGTTACAGGGAAGACTAAGAAAGTGGTTGCAGATTGCAGGGGAACAAATTGGGAGACTAATAGAGGCATATTTTCAAAGCACTTAGCCTTCCAAAGTTCCATAGCAACCTATGAAACTTTGGAAGGCTAAGTATGGAACTTTGGAAGGCTTTAAGTGCTTTTAAGAGAAAGGAACTAACCTACAGTTCCAGCATGGTCCTTTATCAAATTACAGATCTGGGCAGCAGTTATTAAACAGAAGGCTAACAAACCCAACAAGTGCTCTACTCCTGTAAAATAGGCTGATCAGCTAAGGGATCCTTTTAAAAAGGCACGCTAAAAAATGGCTTATGGTAGTGTAGGCACGGGTTTTGGGCATGCACTGATCCATTTTTTAGCGCGCCTGTAAAAAAGGCCTTTAAAAAATTTTTTGCAGAAAATGGACGTGCGGCAAAATGAAAATTGCCGCACGTCCATTTTGGGTCTGAGACCTTACCACCAGCCATTGACCTAGCGGTAAAGACTCATGTGGTAACCAGGCGGTAATGACCTACGTGCGCACAATGCCACTTGGTGCGTGTCCATTATGTGCGCCTGAAAATAAAAAATATTTTTCAGATGCGCGTATCGGATGTGCGCCAAAAATGAAAATACCGCAAGAGCCACGCGGTAACTCCATTTTGGTGCACGTTGGGTGCGCATAGACGCTTATGCAGCTTAGTAAAAGGAGGGATAATCAGTAAAAGAATACAGGAAAAGCCAAGCCCCTCTAAGGTCCAAGGTGATTTACTTTCTAGTAATAATATTATGCATCTTCTAGTTTGAGGATGTAAACAATAATTCTCTGCTCACTGAGCTGGGGGTTGATTTTTATATTTACCTCCTTGTTATATTTATTTAAGAAGGTTTTGATCATCTGTCTAATACTAGAGATCAAATATTTTCAGTTTTATTATGAAAGGCAGGTTAATGATGTAATTTATAAGGGCAGATTTATATGTTTTATGTTCTGCATCTTGACTTATATATATTCATTTGTAACCTGTCTAGAATTGTAGGATAAGTGGGATATGAAAGTTTAAAGTAAATAAATATAAGAGTTTCCGCCAATGAGTTTGGCCTAGATATTTGTATGTCTCTGAATGCACTGGAAATGATAAAAGAATTGATGAGCAATCTTTCTGCTAAAACTGTGGCCAGCCCAGATATGCAACTATCAAAAGTCACAGTTAAGATAGATGAAACTGGAACAATAATACAGCACAGGCTCGACAGAATAGAGCCAAGGCCATAAGAGCTTGAGATTACAGAAACAAATAGTGCCCAGAAAACAGACAAGCTGGAGAAAAAAACTTAAGAATATGTCAGATTGTCAGGAGGATGCAGAAAAAAGGCACTGTAAAGAAAAACTGTGGATAGTGGGTATACCTGAAAAGGCCGAAGAGCAGGATTAAGTGCAGAGAAGGGCGACGAAAATGATAAAGAGGATGGGACAACTTCCCTATGAGGAAAAGCTAAAGTGGCTAGGGCTCTTCAGGTTGGAGAAAAGACGGCTGAGGGGAAATATGATAGAGATCTATAAAATAATGAGTGGAGTGGAAATGGTAGACGTGAAGCGTCTGTTCATGCTTTTCAAAAATACTAGGACTAGGGGCCATGCGATGAAGCTACAAAGTAGCAAATTTAAAACAAATCGGAGAAAATTTTTCTTCACTCAACGTGTAATTAAACTCTGGAATTCATTGTCAGAGAATGTGGTAAGGGCGGTTAGCGTAGCAGAGTTTAAAAAAGGTTTGGACCGCTTCCTAAAGGAAAAGTCCATAGACCATTATTAAATTGGAGTTGGGGAAAATCCACTATTTCTGGGATAAGCAGTATAAAATGTATTATTTTGGATCTTGCCAGGTATTTGTGACCTGGATTGGCCACTGTTGGAAACAGGATGCTGGGCTTGATGGACCTTTGGTCAGTCCCAGTAAGGCAATACTTATGTACTTAAAGATGGCCTTATGAAAACACGATCAGACATAGTGGGCACTGGCTAAGGCAATAAAACTAGAGTAATGGTTGTTCAGGTACATAATTTCCAGGACAAGCAAATGATCCTGATAGTGGCTGGACAAAAGAGTGGAGAATATTTCAAAGTAAGCAGATCTATACAGTATCTTTCATGACCACTTACAAACAACACAGTAGGGTTATAATGCATTCAAACCAGCTCTCAGGAACTGTGGCATCAGATATGCATTACGGAGGTGAAGTTGTTTGAAATGACAGAGGAAACATATGTTGGGTTGGGAGCAAAAAGCTGGATAAAAAATTTAATACAATCAGTAGGCCTGTTCTGGAATTAGAAACTATTGTTTGCACATGGAGAGCTCAAGTTTGGAACAAGACCAAGGTAGAGAGGCTCATTTATTTGCTTCTCAATAAAATGGAGTTGTTTGTGAAAGCATAGGGTCCCCAGCGAGAAATGTACATGAATGAATTGCTCATTGACTAGATATAACTGCTATTGCTTTGCAGGTGCAGCTCAGCACCTAGAACTAGAGCAGACACCTTGCTTGATTGTTACTTCGTCAAATCTGTATGTAGAACTTTGAAATGACATGTGACATATGCCTGACATTATTGCTTATTTATACTAAAGCTTAGCATGCACTAATGGACATTAGTGTGTACTAAGGGGATGAGATTTGATATACCGCCTTTCTGTGGTTACAATCAAAGCGGTTTACATATTATATACAGGTACTTATTTTGTACCTGGGGCAATAGAGGGTTAAGTGACTTGCTCAGAATCACAAAGAGCTGCAGTGGGAATTGAACACAGTTCACTAGTATCAAACCCAAGAAGACCATTAGGGGCTAGATTCAGTAAATGGCGCTCATAAATCGGCACCGAATGGTATTCTAATAAAGGGTTCTCCAGGATAGATGCCCTTTATAGAATAGTGCATAGTCCTGGAATCCGCTCCCATGAGCATTTATAACAACGGAAACCTGGTGTAAATCACGGTATGTAAGTTGGCCACGGATCCCCCAAATTCTATAACACTACGTTTATTTTAAGGCAATGCCCCCTAACCCACCCATATCCTTCCCATCATTACATCCCCTTTTCAGGTCCGTATGGAAACATTTGGGTGCTATTCACAGTTGCATAAGTGTAGTTCTGTGCAGATGTGCAGAACAGCCATTTTTAGGCTATTTTGCTGCCTTGCTTCCATTTTAAATGTATTTATTTAAAAAATTTCTATATCACCTACAACCTAGGCGGTCCCCCCCTTCCCCCCCCCCCAAATAAAAACAAACTCAGAAAAAAACAATCACATTCCACATATCACAAACAAACTATAAACTACTCATACAGCTCTTCAATAAATTAAGCACAGATTACTCCTACATAAAAGCTTCCACAAACAACTGCGGTTTTAGCAATTTCTTGAACTGACCCACATTGTTGTACAAGCGAAGTTGTCCAGCGAGGGCATTCCATAGCCAAACCCCCACAATGGAAAAAGCAGACAAACTCATGTCAGCATAATGAACTCTTGCTACTGTGTCTAAAGGTAAGAGCCCCGCATTTTCTGAACTCAGTGACCGTCGCAGACAATATGCACGAATAGATAGAGCAAATTAAAATGTAGTCTCTAAATATAATGCTTGATGAATCAGAACAAATGCTTTATAATGAATTTGAAGATGCACAGGTTTTATTTGTTCAAACTTTGAAACACCAGCAATATTTCTTGCTGCTGCATTTTGAACCAACTGCAATGCACTGCTCCACATATTCAACAGCCTGAGGTACAGAGCATTGCAGTAATCCAGTCTGGAGAGAACCATGCTCCATAACACACTCCTAAAGTCATATAGGTTTTTATTCTATAAAGTTTATGCTCCTAAATTTACACTCCTAAAATTTATGCTCCTAAATTTATGAGCATAATTTATGCTTCTAAATTAATGCTCCTAAATTTTTTATCCTGAGCCTAATCTGTGCTCTAAAATCGATTATTTATTTATTTATTGCCACATTTCCCACCTATTTGCAGGCTCAATGTGGCTTACAAATACCTGTTATGGCAGCGCCATTCCAGGGTAAAAGATACAATTGGTGTTACAAAAAGACTAAGGCTGACATAAAAGAGCTAAACAACAGTTATAGAAAGAAGACTTCCGAATAAGGGTGGAGTGTTGGGATGTTATAATTTAGCTAAGGATTCTCGAGGTAGGCCTTGTTGAAGAGATAGGTTTTCAGAGATTTGCGAAAGTTAGTTATTTCTTTAATTATTTTCAAGTTAGTTGGTAATGCATTCCACAGCTGTGTGCTCATGTAGGAAAAGCTGGACGCATGTGTTAGTACATAAGTAATGCCATACTGGGAAAAGACCAAGGGTCCATCGAGTCCAGCATCTTGTCCACGACAGCGGCCAATCCAGGCACCTGGCAAGCTTCCCAAACGTACAAACATTCTATACATGTTATTCCTGGAATTTTGGATTTTTCCAAGTCCGTTTAGTAGCGGTTTATGGACTTGTCCTTTAGGAAACCATCCAACCCCTTTTTAAACTCTGCTAAGCTAACCGCCTTCACCACATTTCCCGGCAATGAATTCCAGAGTTTAATTACACGTTGGGTGAAGAAAAATTTTCTCTGATTTGTTTTAAATTTACTACACTGTAGTTTAATCGCATGCCCCCTAGTCCTAGTATTTTTGGAAAGCGTGAACAGACGCTTCACATCCACCTGTTCCACTCCACTCATTATTTTATATACCTCTATCATGTCTCCCCTCAGCCGTCTCTTCTCCAAGCTGAATAGCCCTAGCCTCCTTAGTCTTTCTTCATAGGGAAGTCGTCCCATCCCCGCTATCATTTTAGTCGCTCTTCGCTGCACCTTTTCCAATTCTACTATAGCTTTCTTGAGATGCGGCGACCAGAATTGAACACAATACTCAAGGTGAACACAATATACAACGGCATTATAACATCCTCACACCTGTTTTCCATACCTTTCCTAATAATACCCAACATTCTATTCGCTTTCCTAGCCGCAGCAGCACACTGAGCAGAAGGTTTCAGTGTGTTATCGATGACGACACCCAGATCCCTTTCTTGGTCCGTAACTCCTAACGTGGAACCTTGCATGACGTAGCTATAATTCGGGTTCTTTTTCCCCACATGCATCACCTTGCACTTGCTCACATTAAACGTCATCTGCCATTTAGCCGCCCAGTCTTCCAGTCTCGTAAAGTCCTCTTGTAATTTTTCACAATCCTGTGGCGAATTAACGACTTTGAATAACTTTGTGTCATCAGCAAATTTAATTACCTCACTAGTTACTCCCATCTCTAAATCATTTATAAATATATTAAAAAGCAGCGGTCCTAGCACAGACCCCTGAGGAACCCCACTAACTACCCTTCTCCATTGTGAATACTGCCCATTTAACCCCACTCTCTGTTTCCTATCCTTCACAGCTGGGGAAGTGCAGATTAAGAAATGTGCGGGCAGATCTTTTAGCATTTCTTGGAGGTAGGTCCACGAGGTCTAACATGTAGGCCGGGGCATCTCCGTTGTGAAAATCCTTCCCTCCGCCGAGGGTCTTCGGGATCTTGCCTCCACCCTGGCCACTCAGCCTCCCGGCCCATGGCAGTCCACAGGGCAGGGCTCAAAGAAAAGAAACTCCAAAAAGGTAAAAGTCACCAAGCTCCTTTATTGTCAGGGATTCACAGTCCAAAAACTTTGAAAAGGAATCCTGCAGCCCTTCAAAACAGTTGCTCCTGTTTTTCTCTCAGGGCCCAGGTACAGCAGAAACACAAACACGTCCCCTTCCAGCGGCTGCACAAATCAGTTGGAGCCAAATTAACAGTCCCCACAGATAGGTTCCTCTGTAGTCCAACTTCACATCCAAAAAGAATCCCTGTATCTTGTCCACCCCCACGGGGTTTCTGCAACCAGTTCAGAACACACAGTACATAAGTACATAAGTACATAAGTAGTGCCATACTGGGAAAGACCAAAGGTCCATCTAGCCCAGCATCCTGTCACCGACAGTGGCCAATCCAGGTCAAGGGCACCTGGCACGCTCCCCAAACGTAAAAACATTCCAGACAAGTTATACCTAAAAATGAGGAATTTTTCCAGTCCATTTAATAGCGGTCTATGGACTTGTCCTTTAGGAATCTATCTAACCCCTTTTTAAACTCCGTCAAGCTAACCGCCCGTACCACGTTCTCCGGCAATGAATTCCAGAGTCTAATTACACGTTGGGTGAAGAAAAATTTTCTCCGATTCGTTTTAAATTTACCACACTGTAGCTTCAACTCATGCCCTCTAGTCCTAGTATTTTTGGATAGCGTGAACAGTCGCTTCACATCCACCCGATCCATTCCCCTCATTATTTTATACACTTCTATCATATCTCCCCTCAGCCGTCTCTTCTCCAAGCTGAAAAGCCCTAGCCTTCTCAGCCTCTCTTCATAGGAAAGTCGTCCCATCCCCACTATCATTTTCGTCGCCCTTCGCTGTACCTTTTCCAATTCTACTATATCTTTTTTGAGATACGGAGACCAGTACTGAACACAATACTCCAGGTGCGGTCGCACCATGGAGCGATACAACGGCATTATAACATCCGCGCACCTGGACTCCATACCCTTCTTAATAACACCCAACATTCTATTCGCTTTCCTAGCCGCAGCAGCACACTGAGCAGAAGGTTTCAGCGTATCATCGACGACGACACCCAGATCCCTTTCTTGATCCGTAACTCCTAACGCGGAACCTTGCAAGACGTAGCTATAATTCGGGTTCCTCTTACCCACATGCATCACTTTGCACTTGTCAACATTGAACTTCATCTGCCACTTGCACGCCCATTCTCCCAGTCTCGCAAGGTCCTCCTGTAATCGTTCACATTCCTCCTGCGACTTGACGACCCTGAATAATTTTGTGTCATCGGCGAATTTAATTACCTCACTAGTTATTCCCATCTCTAGGACAGTTCTGTGGGCCTCAGCCCACAAAAAGGAAAATAAACACTGTAGCTTATATTCCCCTCCCCCACACAAAAGAAGGTTTGTTTTCCCCACAGTTCAAAATCCACAGTGCTTAGTGCCTTAGCACTCAGTTCAGACACACAGTCTCTTCAAGGAACACAGCCTGAACTCTTTTGGGAAAGAGGAAAAGACCCCACCCTTTCTGGGTCACTGTCGCGTGCTCGAGGACCTTGGCATACTGTCAGGCTTCTTCCCCGGGAGCACTGGGTTCGTGAGCCCATGGGCCACTACCATGGAGCGGCAGTGGCAGGCAAGATCACCTCCAAGGTAGAGATGATACAAAACTGGACCGGAACCCCGGACTGGAGTTCTACACCGGAATACATGGAACTGGAACGCACCGGACGGGTGCGCACTGGAGTGGAGCCCGCTGGACTGGAACACACTGGAGGGCCCCACAGGACTGGAACATACAGGAGTGAAACCCGCTGGACTGGAACACACTGGACCTAGGCTTCACCTACGCTTGACCACCTTTCCCCGAGGGTTGAGCCCTCAGGTTCTGGCAGCCGCTAGGACTTACAGGAAAACCCGGAACTGGAACTTGCAAGCAGGAACAGCAGGAATGAAGATCCAGGAGTGCCCCCTGGCACCTAGGCGCAGGCAAGGCCGACAGGCAGGGACTGTCCGGGTTCTGGCAGTCGGCAGGTTTAAACACAATGACTAGTAAACTGTACCTAGGCTAATAGAAACGCTATACCCAGGCAAACCAGTCATACACAAGAAACATACACAGAGCACACTCAGGAGACTTGAAAGCTATACACCAGCTAACAACAAAGCTGTGCCCAAGCTAACAAGTCATGCACTGGAAACAAACACAGAGCACTAGCAAAGCTATACACAGGCTAACAAGCCACACGGTGCCTAAGCTGGCTAGTCTAAACAAACACAGAGCACTAGCAAAGCTATACACAGGCTAACAAGCCACACGGTGCCTAAGCTGGCTAGTTTAAACAAACACAGAGCACTAGCAAAGCTATACACAGGCTAACAAGCCACACGGAGCCTAAGCTGGCTAGTCTAAACAAACACAGAGCACTAGCAAAGCTATACACAGGCTAACAAGCCACACGGAGCCTAAGCTGGCTAGTCTAACCCTAGGAACAAACACAGAGAACTAGCAAAGCTATACACAGGCTAACAAGCCACACGGTGCCTAAGCTATCTAGTCACATAGAAACTCACACAGAGCAAACACTGAAACAGTGTACAGAGCACTCTATACACCAGGGCCCTTAGATGAAATGCAAAGGCCAGGGCTGTAGTCTCTAAGTGATTAATAAAGCCCTTCTACACCAGAGGCACAGCTGCAGCAATCACCTTGCATCCAAACAGAGGCTTGACACACAGAGAAGTCAGCCTAGCGGGAGCCATCTTGGATACTGGCATAGAGGAGTCGGCGGCAGCCATCTTGGAAAAGGCATAGCCCACACAGGTGAGGTTCAGTAGGGCAATCAGCACACAGAGCCAGAGAGAAACTAAGACAGAGACAGACACAGAGACAAGCAGAAGCCAGCACAGCCACTGACTCCCAGAAACAGGGTAAGTCTGAGGGTGGTCACGGCCACAGACGTAACAGTACCCCCTCCTCAAGACCCCCCCTCTCGGTCTCCCTGAGGAATTCAGGTGTCCAGGGGTAACTATGGTGAAACCTCCTGATGGGTCTCAAAAGCCAGACATAGATCACTGGACTGGAAGTCACAAGGAAGTTCAAAACTGGCAGACAAAAGTAGAACCTGTGACCAGGAGGCTCCTTCGAATCACCACGGGGCAACCTCAGGAACATGGATGCATCAAGAGGAACAAAATTCAAAAGTAACCCTTCCCCAGTGCTTTTTTTGTGCCGGTACGCAACGGTATGGCGTACCGGCACTTTTTTTTTTTTGCTCCCCCCGCCCCGTGACGGATGCAGTGCCAGCCCCCATTTCCGGCCGCTGCTGCTTCTCCTGTTGAGGAGCTGCGGCCGCTACACAAAGAAAAAGATTTTAAAAAAACTTCAAACCTGGCTGAAACGCGGCACCCCGGCACTGTAGACAGCCATTAGGCATTGGCTGTTGCCCCGCAGCCGCTCCTCCTCTTGCCTCTACGTCACTGCGCTCCTCCGGGGTCTTCCTCCAGGGGCACTGACGTAGAGGCAAGAGGAGGAGCGGCTGTGGGGCAACAACCAATGCCTAATGGCTGTCTACAGTGCCGGGGTGCCGCGTTTCAGCCAGGTTTCAAATTTTTTTTTTAAATCTTCTTTTCTTTGTGTAGCGGCCGCTGCTGCTCAACAGGAGAAGTAGCAGCGGCCGGAAATAGGGGCTGGTGCCGCGTACTTCGCGCCGTTCGCGGGAAACTTGGCAGGGAGAGGGAAACCAACAGAGGGAAGGATTGGGGAGAGAGAGAAAGATGGAAACCAACAGAGGGAAGGATTGGGGAGAGAGAGAAAGATGGAAACCAACAGAGGGAAGGATTGGGGAGAGAGAGAAAGAGGGAAAATAACAGAGGCAAGGATTGGGGAGAGAGAGAAAGAGGGAAAACAACAGAGGGAAGGATTGGGGAGAGAGAGAAAGAGGGAAAACAACAGAGGGAAGGATTGGGGAGAGAGAGAAAGAGGGAAAACAACAGAGGGAAGGATTGGGGAGAGAGAGAAAGAGGGAAAACAACAGAGGGAAGGATTGGGGAGAGAGAGAAAGAGGGAAAACAGAGGGAAGGATTGGGGAGAGAGAGAAAGAGGGAAAACAACAGAGGGAAGGATTGGGGAGAGAGAGAGAGAGAGAGGGAAAACAACAGAGGGAAGGATTGGGGGAGAGAGAGAAAGAGGGAAAACAACAGAGGGAAGGATTGGGGAGAGAGGGAAAACAACAGAGGGAAGGATTGGGGAGAGAGAGAAAGAGGGAAAACAACAGAGGGAAGGATTGGGGAGAGAGAGAAAGAGGGAAAACAACAGAGGGAAGGATTGGGGAGAGAGAGGGAAAACAGATGGAAGGATGGGGAGAGAGGGAAAAACAGATGGAAGGATGGGGAGAGAGGGAAAAGCAGATGGATAGGGAGAGAGAGGGAAAAACAGATGGAAGGATTGGGGAGAGAGGGGAAAAACAGATGGAAGGATTGGGGAGAGGAGGGGGAAAACAGATGGAAGGATGGGGAGAGAGAGAAAGAGGGAAAACAACAGAGGGAAGGATTGGGGAGAGAGAGAAAGAGGGAAAACAACAGGGAAGGATTGGGGAGAGAGAGGGGAAAACAGATGGAAGGATGGGGAGAGAGAAGGAAAAACAGATGGAAGGATTGGGGAGAGGGGAAAAAACAGATGGAAGGATGGGGAGAGAGAGGGAAAACACAGATGGAAGGATTGGGGAGAGAGAGAAAGAGGGAAAACAACAGAGGGAAGGATTGGGGAGAGAGAGGGAAAACAGATGGAAGGATGGGGGAGAGAGGGAAAAACAGATGGAAGGATTGGGGAGAGAGGGGAAAACAGATGGAAAGATTGGGGAGAGAGAGAAAGAGGGAAAACAACAGAGGGAAGGATTGTGGAGAGAGAGAAAGAGGGAAAACAACAGAGGGAAGGATTGGGGAGAGGGGAAAAACAGACGGAAGGATGGGGAGAGAGAGGGAAAAACACAGATGGAAGGATTGGGGAGAGAGGGAAAAACAGATGGAAAGATGGGGAAAGAGAGAGGGAAAACAGATGGAAGGATGGGGAGAGAGAGGGGGAAAAACAGATGGAAGGATGGGGAGAGAGAGAGAGGGAAAAAACAGATGGAAGGATGGGGAGAGAGAGAGGGAAAACGGAAGGATAGGGAGAGAAAGAGGGAAGACGCTGGATGGAAGAATGCAGAAAGAAATAGGGGAGACACTGGAAGGATGGGGAGAGAAAGCAGAGCTGCTGGATGGAAAAGGGGAATAGAGAAAGACTGGAGAATAAGAGGAAGGGGCAAGTCTTTACGGTGGTTCCAAGGGGAATTATCTCATCTCACGCCTCGATGGCAGATTTTTGAGGCAGCGTTGGTGCACCCTTGCCCTTTATCTCTTCTCCCGTATGCAGATTTGTACCCCTATACCAGACGCATTCGGCTGTTAAAAGCCTCTGCCTCTGATATCCGTACGTTTAGGGCTGGCCTTGGAATCCGTGCTATCTCTTTGGAGGATATATCTCTCTGGTATAACTCTGGTTTTCCAGCTGGTCTCCTGCAGTCTCAAACAGTGGAATGGCAAGAGAGGGGTGTATGGCAGCTGTCGCAACTGTATATTGCTGGTACTCTGTTATCGCCTGCTGCTCTGTCTGCATTGTATAATGTTTCTTTGCAAGATTCTGGCACATGGAAGGACATCTCCACATATATTGCAACCTTTCAGGTCTCCAATTCACTTACCGTGTTTCCCCGAAAATAGGGCATCCCCATAAAATAAGACCTACCGAGGTTTTTGGTGCCCTTAGAAAATATAAGGCCTCCCCCGAAAGTAAGGCCTAGCAAAGTTTTTCTTTTCCCGGTAAGTAGGGTCCCCCCCCCCCCCGAGATCGCCGGGCCCCCCCTCCGTCGCTCTGAAACTAACCCCCCACCCGAGGTCGCCCCCCCCACCCGAGATGGCGCTCCCACCCGAAGTCGCCGGACCCCAACCCCCTCTGTCGCTCCGAAACTAACCTGAACTTAAGCCTCCTTTCACTTTCCTTCCAGTTCGCAGCAAGCAGCAGCAGTAGGAGGGCAGGCCACTCCTTCCTTCCGTGTCCCGCCCTCGCCTGACGTAACGTAACGTCAGGCGAGGGTGGGGCTCGGAAGGAAAGAGAGGCCTGCCCTGTCCTGCTGCTCCTGCGAACTGGAAGGAGTGAAAGGAGGCTTAAGTTCAGGTTAGTTTTTGAGCAACGGAGGGGGGTGGGGTCCGGCGACTTCGGGTGGGAGCGCCATCTCGGGTGGGGGGGCGACCTCGGGTGGGGGGTTACCGGTAGTTGCAGGAGCGACGGAGGGAAGGTGGGCGGGCCAACCGTGTTTCCTCGAAATATTAAGACATCCCCTGAAAATAAGACCTAGCGCCTTTTTGGGCGCAAAAATTAATATAAGGCAGTGTCTTATATTCGGGGAAACACGGTATCTCGAATCCTTCAGAGTTTATCTCCTTTTGTCACACCATTACATCAGGTTGTAAGAAGGCTTTTCTGCTATATAAAAAACTTCAGGATCTGCATGCCGATGCAGTTGCTCCATTGAGGATGTCTTGGGAAGCGGAGTTCGGTTTGGATGCGTCTGAATTTGATTGGTCTACTTTCTGGGTTAACTCCATACGTCCCACGAAGTCAGCAGCAATATCTCAATCCTCATATTTCATCTTCCACAAAGCCTATTGGACTCCTGCTCGAGTGGCCAGAATCACTAAGAGTGTCAACTTCAACTGCTGGTCTTGTCAGGAAAGAGATGGTTCACTGGCACATATGGTTTTCTACTGTAAAAACGTCAGAGCTTACTGGCAACTAATTTGGTCAAAAATGTGTCTTATCTTTCACTTGCCTGAGTCCACTGCGCTCTCTTATGAGGTTGTGATCTTACGAGCTTCTTGTCCTACTATCCCTCTTTTGGAGTCTGATATTATGTATGCGTGATCAGAAAATATGAAACAATTTTGGCCCATAGACGTCGAAATATTAGGTCTGTTTTGAGGACCTGGGCTCGTTTAGACCTTTTTTGTCAGGAGCCACATAGCACTCCTTGAACTTGTGTAACTCTGCAATTTGTCTCCGGGTATTGCCATGGAACTTTGACGTTGATTATGCTTATGATTTTTTTTTTTTTTTGGGGGGGGGGGGGTTTGTTTGATTTGTGTTTACTTTTGCATTCTCTGTATGACAAAACCTTTAATAAAAATATAATTAAAAAAAAAAAGAGGAAGGGGCATGGGGAGAACAAGGGTGAGGAAAAGATGAAAAGCCACGGGTAGATGAAGGAAATTAAAGAATGGATAGTAAGAATGAATTAAATCTGGACAGAGAGAGAGCCTGAAAAATATTGAAGAAAGCAAAGAAAAAGGAGACAAAAAATGACAAATGGCACAGAAGAGTTAAGCGAAAACAAAGCAAAGGAGAATCACAGACTGGGACCAATATGGAAAGAAAAACAGTCACCAGACAACAAAGGTAGAAAAAAATCATTTTATTTTCATTTTAGTGTTTGTAATATGTCCAATTTGAGAATTTACATTGGCTGTCTTATTTTGCACTGGGTATACTACTACTACTACTTAGCAAATCACGTTATTTTTTTCTCCTATAGTACTGTAATATTTTCAATGACGTCTGTTTATATGCGCCATGGCTGGTATAGGGGGTGTGGTTAATGTGAGTGTGGCTATCATAGGGGTGGAGCCATATGTGGTGACCCCGCCCATAATGAGTACCGGCACCTTTTTTTCTACAAAAAACGCACTGCCCTTCCCAGAGGGAACCCACAATGTCCTGGACCTCTTGGCAATTCCGTGTAATGGCAAGAGCAAGGCTGAAGCCACTACCCCAGCTGACATCAGAAGCTGGGCTGGGGCCCGAAGTGGCATCCCAGTCTTGACAGGAACTAGAAGTCTGAACAGAAGCAGATCTGGAACTGGAACCTGGGTTGGCATCCAAAACGGAGCCGGGATTTGGACCCGGACTGGAATCAACCCCTTGACTGGAACTGGATTCAGGAGCTTGACTGGAACTGGAACTCGATCCAGAGTCAGCATCTTGACTGGAACTGCAACTCGATCCAGGCTCAGCATCTTGACTGGAACTCCAACTCGATCCAGACTCAGCATCTTGACTGGAACTGCAACTCGATCCAGACTCAGCATCTTGACTGGAACTCCAACTCGATCCAGACTCAGCATCTTGACTGGAACTGCAACTCGATCCAGACTCAGCATCTTGGCTGCCACTGCTGCAACTCGATCCAGACTCAGCATCTTGACTGGAACTCCAACTCGATCCAGACTCAGCATCTTGACTGGAACTCCAACTCGGTCCGGGACTACTAAGCCACCTTCTTTCAGCTTGGGCTTCAGGAGTATCCCGTAGGGTTGGCTCCGAGAGGAGTTGGAAGCGGTAAAAGAACAGCTTGGTAGAGGGATCAATAGCAGAAACTGGGTTTTCTTCAAACCCAAGCCAGGAGACATGCTTTCTCTCTGCAGCAGCTTCAGGGGTATCCTTCAAGGCTGGATCAGACAAAAGGGCAACCCGGTACTCCTGGAGCGTCATAAACGGATCCAGCTCAAAAATGGGGTTGGAACTGGGATCCACACTGGTACTAGGAGACTCCGTAGACAGCGCCACTTGAACTGGGATAGGAGGCTCGGTTCGAAGCGCCCTCTGGACTGGACTCGGAGGCTCGGTCAGGAGCATCCCTCGGACTGGACTCAGAGGCTTGAGTGTAAGCGCCACTTGAACTGGAGTCGGCGACTCGGTTAGGAGCTTCCCTTGGACTAGGCTCCGAGGCTTGAGTGGAAGCGCCCCTTGAACTGGCATCGGAGGCTCGGTCAGCAGCGTCCCTCGGACTGGACTCTGAAGCTTGGCTGAATGCGCTGCTTGGACTGGATTCAGAGGCTTGTCTGGACGCTCTGCTTGAATGGGACTGGACCCCTGCTGGGCCCAGAGCATGGAATTCCCAAGACGTCTCCTCTCCGCGACAGCTTCAGGAGTATCCCACAAAGCTGGATTCAAGACCAGGCTGCGGCGATACTCTGAGAGCGTGATGAAAGGGTCCATATCTGAAACTGGGCTTTCAGTGATTCCAAGCCACCGGACACGTTTTCTCTCAGCTGCTGCTTCAGGGGTCTTCTTCAAAACAGGATGAGACAAAAGTTTCCCACGATACTGACGAAGAGTCATAGAAGGATCAAGAACAACGATGGAGCTGGACCCCAGCTGGGTCGGCTGGGTGGGGGTTGTTGCCGGGCTCATGGCTTTTGCATTCTGTCGCGTGCTCGAGGACCTTGGCATACTGTCAGGCTTCTTCCCTGGGAGCACTGGGTTCGTGAGCCCATGGGCCACTACCATGGAGCGGCAGTGGCAGGCAAGATCACCTCCAAGGTAGAGATGAGACAAAACTGGACCGGAACCCCGGACTGGAGTTCTACACCTGAATACACGGAACTGGAACGCACCGGACGGGTGCGCACTGGAGTGGAGCCCGCTGGACTGGAACACACTGGAGGGCCCCACAGGACTGGAACATACAGGAGTGAAACCCGCTTGACTGGAACACACTGGACCTAGGCTTCACCTAAGCTTGACCACCTTTCCCCGAGGGTTGAGCCCTCAGGTTCTGGCAGCCGCTAGGACTTACAGGAAAACCCGGAACTGGAACTTGCAAGCAGGAACAGCAGGAATGAAGATCCAGGAGTGCCCCCTGGCACCTAGGCGCAGGCAAGGCCGACAGGCAGGGACTGTCCGGGTTCTGGCAGTCGGCAGGTTTAAACACAATGACTAGTAAACTGTACCTAGGCTAATAGAAACGCTATACCCAGGCAAACCAGTCATACACAAGAAACATACACAGAGCACACTCAGGAGACTTGAAAGCTATACACCAGCTAACAACAAAGCTGTGCCCAAGCTAACAAGTCATGCACTGGAAACAAACACAGAGCACTAGCAAAGCTATACACAGGCTAACAAGCCACACGGTGCCTAAGCTGGCTAGTCTAAACAAACACAGAGCACTAGCAAAGCTATACACAGGCTAACAAGCCACACGGAGCCTAAGCTGGCTAGTCTAAAACAAACACAGAGCACTAGCAAAGCTATACACAGGCTAACAAGCCACACGGAGCCTAAGCTGGCTAGTCTAACTCTAGGAACAAACACAGAGAACTAGCAAAGCTATACACAGGCTAACAAGCCACACAGTGCCTAAGCTGGCTAGTCTAACACTAGGAACAAACACAGAGAACTAGCAAAGCTATACACAGGCTAACAAGCCACACGGTGCCTAAGCTATCTAGTCAAACATAGAAACTCACACAGAGCAAACACTGAAACAGTGTACAGAGCACTCTATACACCAGGGCCCTTAGATGAAATGCAAAGGCCAGGGCTGTAGTCTCTAAGTGATTAATAAAGCCCTTCTACACCAGAGGCACAGCTGCAGCAATCACCTTACATCCAAACAGAGGCTTGACACACAGAGAAGTCAGCCTAGCGGGAGCCATCTTGGATACTGGCATAGAGGAGTCGGCGGCAGCCATCTTGGAAAAGGCATAGCCCACACAGGTGAGGTTCAGTAGGGCAATCAGCACACAGAGCCAGAGAGAAACTAAGACAGAGACAGACACAGAGACAAGCAGAAGCCAGCACAGCCACTGACTCCCAGAAACAGGGTATGTCTGAGGGTGGTCACGGCCACAGACGTAACAGTCACTCTATTACTTCACTGACCCTTCTCCCGCATGACCTTTCCCCTTTCCACTTTCAGCCCATCTGTGACACTAAGAGTTCACCTGGTTTTTCAGTTTAGCTTTCAAGGCATGAGCCCAGGCAGAAAGGTCCATGGGTTCCTCAGAGCCTACCTCCTGCTCCTTCTCTCCCCCAGCTTGCCAGTCCATGGGCTCATTCTCCTCCAATCTGGGTGGCTGTTCCTCTCTTACTCGATTATGTTCCAGGTGCCCCTCCCTTGCCTTGTCAGAGCCTTCTCCCAGGGAATGCTTGGGCCAATAATCCCTATACCAGGGTTTTCTCCGGGGATGCTGGGAAATGTAATCCTTCTCCCACCTCCATTTTCTAGGGGGCACTACCTTTTCCCTTCTCTCTCTCTCTCCCTGAGGAATGATTAAAGGTAAGGCTCTGCTCTGTCTCCCTCGGCTCTTGAGCCTCCTTCCTTCTCCCCCCTCCACTTCCATCTGTTCAAAACCCTTATCCTCCCCTTCACACCGTAAATGATTTTATGCACAATCATGCAGAACTTGAACGCGATACGTTCTTTAAGTGGGAGCCAGTGTAGTTTCTCTGTTAGGGGTTTTGCACTTTCATATTTTGTTTTTCCAAATATGAGTCTGGCTGCAGTATTCTGGGCTGTTTGAAGTTTCTTGACAATCTGTTCTTTGCAGCCAGCATAGAGTGCGTTGCAATAGTCTAGGTGACTTAGTACCATTGACTGTACCAGGTTGCGAAAAATGGATCTTGGGAAGAAAGGTTTTACTCTTTTGAGTTTCCAGATGGAGTAGAACATCTTCTTTGTTATATTCTTCACGTGGTTTTCGAGTGTGAGATTTCAATCAATGGTAACGCCAATAATTTTCAGAGTGTTTGAGACAGGGAGGGTATAGTTTGGTGTGGTGCTTGTATTATGTTATGAGGTGAGTATAAGACATTGTGTTTTTTCTGCATTAAGTTTTAGCTGAAATGCATTTGGAAGCTTTGGTTGATATCATTGGTGATTTCCTTTAGATCATATTTTAACGGGATGTAGATCGTCACATCATCTGCATAAATGTAAGGATTATGCTCATAAATTTAGTAGCATAAATTTTAGGAGTGTAAATTTAGGAGCATGACCTCTATAGAATAAGGCCCATAATGACAACATAGGCTTCAATTTATACAATATATGAAGCTGTGCAAAAGAGAACTGGCTGACCTTCACTACGTGATTCTGCATAGAGAGCTTAGAATCAAACACAACCCCAAATAATTTCATTTCTTTTTGAACATCCAGCCACATACCATTACACACACACCTTCTAGCTAAAGCTCTTCCCCAGATCTCCCCACAATCATAAGTTCTGTTTTAGCTATATTCACCATCAAACCGTGTTCAAACATCTACACTTACGCCTTATCTATGTACAGTGTCAACTGAGCAGCCAACACATCCCCCCCCACTCAATCTGAAAGAAAAATTGCACATCATCAGCATACATACGATAAAACGCACTCAATGACTCAAACACCTTTCCTAGAGATGCCATGTGGATATTAAATCTCCTTGGACCTTGGAGGGGCTTGGCTTTTCCTGTATTCTTTTATTGATTGCCCTTTCAGCTTTTCCACACTGAAAAATTGGTGCAGAAATAGCGCATAATGCTAGGCATCATATATAGAATTCCCTAGGATATACCTATGGGCTTCTTAGAATTTAATGTGTGTTAATTCTGTTAGCACATGCTAAGCTTTAACGAGCCCCTTAATAAAGATTCATTTATTTAAAATACTTATTTCCTGCACTGTCCATAAAACCTAGGCAGGATACAGTAAAGAAAAACACATAAAATCAGATATAAAACATACAAAAAACACTTAATATAAACTAATATCAGTATGATACAAATATAGTGCCACATCTAACCATCATATCCTCCTGTATTTACAAAGTACAAATAAAGTACCAAATCCAGCTCGTTACGTTACATTACATTGTCTGACTGCTACCACTTTATACAATAACAGCTTTTCCACCTGTTTTCTTAAAACTGCAATAATCAGTCACTGTTCTAACCCTCGTAGTTACGTGATTTCACTCAAATGAGCCACCAATAGTGAAAGAGCGATTATGTATCTCTACCAACCTATAAGCTTTAGCAGAGGGAGTCTGCACCAGCCTATCAGTTTTAGATTGTAGCTCTCGTCCAATAACATAAGGTTTAAAAGAATCAATAAAATAGGAAGAAGCATCACCAGCCATAGAGTGAAAAATTGGACAAACATTCTGGAAGATAGTATTTACAATGTATAATGCTTGTAGATTGGTGTTTTGTAAGTTCCAGAATATTTGATAAAGATTGAATAATAATAATAATAATAATAAATGCCTCAAATTTAATAACCCAAAGCACCAAAGCCAATGCAGCACTACTAGAGTAGGGGGTTATATGTTTAAAATGAGGCAGGCCTGTTAATGAGCAGGCTGCCAATTTCTGAATACACTGAAGAGCCTTACAATTCGTCTTGGGCATACCAAACAGCAAATTGCAACAGTCCAACATTCCTAAAATCAATGCTTGTGGTACTGTCTGGAAATCAATAGGTATAAGAATATTTTTCAGTTTTCTACACAATCAAAGCTGAAATTAAGATGTAGAATTGAAAAGAAAGGGATTAAGGATGTTTATAGGGAGGGTAATTTTATAATAGGTTGTATGTCTTTTACAACAGGTATTTGTGTAGGTTAGCAGAAACAAACAGGAGACAGTCTACTGCGGAAGCAGAACAGACAACCAAACAGCAGCAGCAACGATCCAAGGAAGGACAATCACAGGACCCAACCTGGCCAAGTTTCAGAAAAATCTTCTTCAGGGGTCACATAGATTTCCACAATACATTCACAGATTCAATGGCTGTACTGCAATACCTGCATAGAAAAAGCTCTGGTCAATTTGGAATTGGACCAGAGCTTTTTCTATGCAGGTATTGCAGTACACGCATTGAATCTGTGAATGTATTGTGGAAACCTATCACACTTATTATCGAAAGAGAAGGACGCCCATTTTTGGACACAAATCGGGAGATGGGCATCCTTCTCGCAAGGTTGTCCAAATCGGCATAATCGAAAGCCGATTTTTTGACACCCTCGTCTGCTGTCGCGGGGACGACCAAAGTTCATGGGGGCATGTCGGCAGGGTAGCGAAGGCAGGACTGGGGCGGGATTAGGAGATGGTCATCCTTGGCCAATAATAGAAAAAAGTAGGGAGTCCCTGATGAGCACATGGCCGACTTTACTTGGTCCATTTCTTTTCACGACCAAGCCTCAAAAAGGTGCCCGAACTGACCAGATGAACACCAGAGGGAATCGGGGATGACCTCTCCTTACTCCCCCAGTGGTCACTAACCCCCTCCCACCATAAAAAACAAGTTTAGAAATACTTTTTTGCCAGCCTCTATGCCAGCCTCAAATGCTATACTCAGGTCCATCGCAGCAGTATACAGGTCCCTGGAGCAGTTGTAGCGGGTGCAGTGTACTTCAGGCAGGCGGACCTGGGGGGGTGTTTGGGGGCTCAGCATCCAAGGTAAGGGAGCTATGCACCTGGGAACAATTTGTGAAGCCAACTGCAGAGCCCCTAGGGTGCCCGGTTGGTGTCCTGGCATGTGAGGGGGACCAGTGCACTACAAATGTTGGCTCCTCGCACGACCAAAGGGCTTGGATTTGGACGTTTTTGAGATAGACGTCTTTGGTTTCCATTATCGCCAAAAACCAAGGACGACCATCTCTAAGGTCGACCTAAATGTCAAGATTTGGCCGTCCCTGATCATATTATCAAAACAAAAGATGGACGTTCATCTTGTTTCGATAATACGCGTTGCCCTGCCCCTTCGCGGCACTGTC
Source organism: Microcaecilia unicolor (assembly GCF_901765095.1). Taxonomy (NCBI): domain Eukaryota; kingdom Metazoa; phylum Chordata; class Amphibia; order Gymnophiona; family Siphonopidae; genus Microcaecilia; species Microcaecilia unicolor. Next base: position 157,630,727 of record NC_044032.1, on the reverse strand, counting down.
CTTAGAGTTGGGCGCCCTTAGAGATGGTCGTCCCCGTTCGAAAATGCCCCTCCACGTGATCCCTGACAAAGGTTTTTCCGAAACTAGGCTAGGTTGGGTCCTGTTTCCATTAAAGTTGACATTTGGATAAACTCTTGCTGAGTTTGTCTTTCCTTGGATCGCTGCTGCTGTTTGGTTATTTGTATAGGTTAAACACATTTTCTAAGAGAAAGTATGTGCATTGTTTCCCTTTGAAAATTACCTCACTGAAAATACATACATTTATATCTGCTGTTTAGTATGTACAAGTCTTCTGGGTTATTTTATGTACTTACCCCGGATTCTATATATCTCATCGAGATTTCCACGTGGAAATCAAAGTGTATTCCATAACAATGCACATAACCTAATTAGTTAACAAGCTAATCAGCACTGATAAATGGATGTTAACAAGCAATTATCAGCACTAATTAGTATTAATTAGAATTTACATGCACTACTGACTAAGCATATTCTGTAACATGGCGCATGTAAATTCTAAGTCGAATAGTCGAAAAATAGGCGTGGTATTGGGTGTGGAATGGGCAGTTCATGAGCATTTCTAAAATCTATGTGCCTAATTTAAGTGTCGGGATTTACACCAGGTTTTAGTTGGCTTAATTAATCATGTCAAAATTTAGTCACGTGGACCAGCACTTGGCGTATTCTATATGCCATGCAGAAATTTAAACCTATTCTATAAAATTTAGGCTTACTTTTGAGAATATGCCTAGGCATATTTTTTTTCTGTCCTGAATTTTCAGGCACCATATATAGAATCTAGCCTTTAAGGCATATTTATAAAGTGTGTACATAAAAGCTTGTCCCTCCCCACTGCTTCTTCCCTGTGAACAGCTCCACTCAGATCAGATAAACATGTACATATAGTCTGTGTGTACATAAATTAACACACATATAGGGCAATTCTATACTTAGGCTTCTACATTTAGACACCTATAAGGCACCTATTTGGAGTTCATTTTATAAAGGAAAGTAGATGCCTACTTTCCTTTACAGGATAGTAGCTTAACAGGCAATATGTATACGTTTAGGCTTGAGCATTTATACCAGTCATGGGGCTGGTATAAATGCTTGTTCCAAGATCACTAAAAAACGCATATAAATTATAATATTCTATAATTTACATATGTAAATGTGTGTCCCGCTCTTGTATACAGCCACCTTCCAACTATGCACCATCTCATTTAGGCACCATTTTATAGAACTGCGTGTAGTTGGAATAATGGCATTTATGTGGCCCTATGGGCCAGCATTCTGCTCATTTACATGTATAATTAGTACTCTTCTTTTAGAATTATCCCATCAAGTCCAGGCAATTTTACAAAAGGATATTCCTGTGGGTAAAGTACCTTTTCATCCATGGAAATGTCTATTAAAATTACTTCCTGAGAGGCTTATTTTCAAAGCACTTACCTTGGTAAATAGTGATTCACTCAGATAACTTGGCCTGGCTAAAAATTTTCCTTCTCTACCAGCCAATAGTATGTGTAGGTTTCTATAATGTGCTTTGTTTTGGCTGAGTTAAAAAAAAAAAAAAAGCTTTTTTAATGAGTATATTTTGGTTGAGAGGACAGCAGCATGTATTTTTGACATTTTCAAAAGTACATGCACTATTTGGTATCCTCCCTTGTCTGCCAACGCAAATAGCAGGTGCAGGATATGCCACTTTTAGTGCACACACTTTCAGCTTGCAACTGTTTGAAAGCAAACAGCACATGTTAATTTAAAATTAAAAACATGTCCTGTTTATTGACCTCACGAGAGATAAGAGGCAATTAGCTGCTGTAAGCTTCAGCAAAAGCACTTAAATTGAGGACTGGGTAAAATACATACATTGATTCAATACTAATCTAGAACCAGATCTGCAAATATATGTAATTCCTTATTGTGGGGCACTCTTGAAAAATCTAAGGTCTACCTTCAGAGGCTGCTGGCTTGAGGGCCTAAGATAAGGTCTCCCAGCCTTGGTGATTCTGGACATAGGTATTTCTGCCTCAGGAGTTCTGGATTCCCTGTTCTTGGTCCCTTGAACCAGAGACACCCTGCCCCGCATGTGGAAAAGGTAATTTCACAATATCCATATTTAAGTGGCACCACTTTCATATGTAGCTGTCCAATTTTATAAACTAAGGGCCACTGATTAGAAGTTGCAATTCTTTATTCAGTATCCTACAGTAACACCAACAGAAGAGCCAACAACAGTAACAAACCACACATATGCTACACATATATCAAACAGGAAAAACAGCAAATGCTGATCAATGATGGGAGAGGAATGCCTCAAGGGACACTCACATATCATTGCAGTGATTTAAATTTCACCTCTTCTTTACTACCACCTTTTCATATATATGCACCGGGGAGGACTGACAGTGGCCGGGGTCTCTGGGCAGTAAAGGTCAATTGGGGCCCCCTCTGGCCACTGCTCGCCAGCTGACCACTGCACTCCACCACCGCAGTTGCCACCCCCTCCCACACACCACTGACCCCTGAGCCAAAGTGGGTCCTACTTTTAAGGCCCTGCTGGTCTAGTGGCTTCTTTGAGGGCCCAGAGGTTCTAGGGAGCCAGAGGCTCTGCCCACTTGCCCACCGCTGCCTCAGTTGGCCCTCCCCAGTTCTACTTGAAGGGCTCTGGTGGTCTACTGGCCTCTGCAGGGGCAAGAAAGAATCCCACTCTTTCTTGCCCGCTATCGCTACTGTGCCTGGTGCCACCGTATTTTCAAAATGGCTGCTAAGACTTTCTGCACTAGTCTCGGCAGCCATTTTTTAAAACACTGTGGCACAGCCAGGCAGATTACCGGCAGCGGGCAGGAATGAGTGGGATTCTTTCTTGCCCCTGTAGAGACCAGTAGACCACCAGAGCCCTTCAAGTAGAACCGGGGAGGGCGGACTGAGGCAGCGGTGGGCAACGGGGCAGAGCCTCTGGGCCCTCGGGCACTGCCTGGTTGCCTATATGGTCTGTCTGCCCCTGATGTGCACAGTACATACACAATTCCTCCAGGTGTTTATACATAGATAGCTATTTTTCAATAGCTAACAAGATTAATAGATCCAATAGCTTGGTAGATTCAATGAATAACTTAGGATGAAAAATACCAGCTTCAGAATTACAGTACTGTAAGTTAACGGTGTGCTAATTTTCAGTATAGAGCTGATATGCTGCCACACATCTGTCTGGTAAGTGGCCAAATTAGTACAATAAAATAACATCTGAGACAGCGTACCCCACTATTTGAGGACGTAATTTTTATTTTTCTTCATTTTGGAGCTGTAAATAAGCAATGGTGAATTAAGGAGAATTACTCCATTAAGGGACTGATGATGAAGAAGCAGACACAAAGGAGGGTTGTTAAAAAGCCTTTATTATGGAATTGTCATGCCATGGTTATGCCCCACACCCTGGCTCACCTTTTGACATTGTGTGGTGTCGGGGTCAGGCTCCACTGTTCTTCCTGGTGTGGCAAGCTGCCTGTACTGTTGCCTCTAGCACTCCAGAGTGCCCCGCCAGTTGTACTTATTCCTCCCTTGTGGGTGCCGTGGTTGCGGGCTGATGCCGGATATCCTAGGTGTGCATGTGCACTGAGAGCCAGGATTTAAATGGCCAGCGGCGGAAAACCAACTGTAACCCAGGTCTCACTCCCAGCACAGCATCCTAGGGCACCGACTAGCTCTTGTAGTCAGCCACACCTTGACCTGGGCCACAAAACACAAATTTTATTTCCACTCACACAGTGCTTGTCTTTTCTTACTTAAATTTGGTCATACGCTGGGGCTGGACTTACTCTGGCAGGCCGTAGGGTATTGAGCTGGAGTTTAGTCACTTTGATAGTCCTGGAGCAAACACAACACTCTCACTTCAAAGAAATACTTGGCACTCCAAGGATTGCATTTTATGCAACAACAACTTTACTAAACTTCTGCAACAGGCAGTTCAAATCCTTTTGAAGCATACATCAAATTCAATTTGTAAACCAACTTGATATCAGATGCAAAGAACAAGTCCAAAGCCAAACTCAGGCATATGATGTATCTTCTCAAGTTCAATCTATAAATCCTACAGTATGTACATATTTATGGCTCCTCCTGTCCATACCCATCCCTTATTGGTGCAACAATCTAAGGCTGTGCCTGCAGCACTTGTGAAGCAAGCAGATCTCCTTTTGGATCAGACCTCCCTGTCTGTCCACACTCTCCTCCAAAGGAGTACCTCTCTGCGCTACCACCTTTGGCTTCGAACAGCTCTCTCCTGTCCTGTTTCCAGGCTGGGAGCCTCCACTTTACGGTTAATGCTGGAATTTGCAGAAACCATCTCCTTGGTCAGCCTTAGTTTCATGAACCCATCTAGGATTCCTCCTCTCCTCAAGGGTCACGGCAGGGGTAAAGGCAACCAAAGACCTCATGCAAACTCCAACAACTTTTATTAACTCTAAACTCCTCCCCTACTGTAATTCAACAACCAGAAACATTTCCCTCTGCAACTTACCCAGGAACCCACCCCCTTGGCCTGGATCCTTCACCACCCACAACCTAAGAACCCTCCTCTCAGTAATTCTGGAGAGTTCTCGCATGTTCTTTAGTAATCCCTATTATAATGGAAGATTACAAACAATGACGCGCGATGATGACATCATGAGCTGGGGCTCTTATAAGGGATCTCGAGACTGCCCTGGTTCCAGTCTGTGTCTCCAGACAGCTTGCCCTAGTTTCAGTTTGTGTCTCCAGCCAGCCTGCCCTTGTTACAGCCCATGTCTCCAGCAGCCTGCCCTTGTTCCTGCTCCCTACCTCAGATTGTCTTCTTGGCTTTGACCCCGGCTCATCTACTTCACTCCTCTGAACCATCACTTGCCCTGACTCCTGCTTGTCTGACCATGCCTGATCACAGCCAACCTTGCCACACATCTTTCTGGTAAGTGGCCAAATTAGCATATAGTAATAAAACATATAAAAACCATGTCATAAATAATGTTAGAAACAAAGAATGATAAGCATAAACCACAAATAATTACAAAAACAATGTAAAAATACAATAAAAATCATTAGACATAATTCATTAGTATAACCTAACACTAATTAAAGTGATTAAAGCAAATGTTTAATTAGTACAAAAAAATAAAAAATAAACAGAAAAATATATGTACTATACATAAGCCACAAGTATAGATATTAAAAAGTATCTTGGAAGTGAACCAGTCAAAAGTATCTTACATACCCTTATGATGTGATAATGTCACTTCACCCAAGGTAAAACTAGAACAATTAAAAAGGCACTCATCAATAAATATCTCAAACAAAGTTAAAATAGGGAAAATATAATTGTGAAAGTCAGAAACTTACCAGAGCCTCCAGACACAGGATAAATTTCTGCTCATTCATGAACGTCTGTGTCTAGCTAAAAAGATCTGGCTTTTAAAGTGAGGCTGGGTCACATAACTTCCTAACATCCTATTTAAACTTTATTGCACGGGAACAAAACCATAACAAAAGTAGTGCAAAATCACTAATTTATGTAAAAACAGTTAAGGTAAAGTTGAAAATAATTTGTATGTATGACACTGGTGATAAGTAGTTTATTTAAAAAAATGGCAAGAGGAAAAAGGCTGCTGTGACAAAAAGTTTTAGTCATTTATTTAAATTTTCAGCACTTGATACAAGTGATCCCTGAGGTGACTATGCGGTTTACAATTTATATTACAGGTACTTTGCATAAATGCTTGTTTGGAAAAAAGAAATATATATTCTTAAAAGGCACAACTTCCTTGATGTGCACATTCCTAGATTTGCAGAGGAATCTGGCACCCTCACTGACATGATTAAGCAAACCAAACCAGTTGCTATGGGTGGGAAGCGGAAAAAAAATCCTTTAAGAAGTTATATGGTAGGACAGTCTATTTAGGGAGCTCATGTTAAAATAGGTAGATTTTAAAAGACCTTTTTTTTGTTACAAACTGATGCATTTGACAGAAGATTGGGTGCTGTGCTATCCCAAGAATTCAATGGGGAGAAACACCCTGTTTTGTGCTTGAGTAGAAAGTTATTAACACATGAGAGACATTATGCAGATATAAAAAAAGAATGTCTAGCAGTAAAACGAGCCATAGAATTCTTAAAATATTACCTCTAAGGCTGCACTTTTACACTCATCAGGTCTGGACTTAGGCAGGGGCGACAGGGGTGGTCGCACAGGGTCTCGTGCTCCCAGGAGCCCCGCAGCGACCTTGCCATCTCTCTCCCACTCCCTGCTATTTCCATATCCTCTCCTGTTTAGAGAGCTGCGCGGGAGCGGGGAAAATTTATGGTGATCTAAGCTTTGCCTCTCCTCCCCCAAGTCGCAGGGTGCCTTCCCAGGCACATACCTCAAGCCACCCTGGTGGTCTAGTGGATTCTTCGAGACAGGAAAGATCCACAGTCTTTCCTGACTGCTGCCGCTGACCCTCTTGCTGCCGGATCGCTTTTTAAAAATGGCAGCCGAGACTTCAGCAGTGGCCTCGCAATACTTCTGCTGAAGTCTTGCGAGGCCACCATTGGAAGTCTCGGCAGCCATTTTAAAGAAGAGGCTCAGCGGCAGTGGGCAGGAAAGACTAGGGATCTTTTCTGCCTCGAAGAATCCACTAGACCACCAAGGTGGCTTGAGTTATGTGCCTGGAGGGCACCCTGCAGCTCGGACCGAGGGAGCAGAGAGGAGGTCTGAAATATGTGGGAGAAAGGGAGAGAGGGAGGGGAGGGTACTGTAAAAAAAAAGGTAACTTATCTGTTTCCCCTTCCTCGTGCAGCCAGACCCCCTGTGCACTCAAAACAAGCAAGCAAGCAAACCTATGAGCTGCTGTATCCACATTGTCTTTCTTTATTGCTGGTGGAATTTTTATTTAATCTCACTTAGATTTTCAAACATGCTGGCTTGTGCATACGGATCATACACAGACGAAGTATAATAACAGAATCACTTTTTATAGGTGGAGTAATAATTTGTTATAATGTTATAATGCCTTTGTATCGCTCCATGGTGCGACCGCAACTCGAATATTGTGTTCAATTCTGGTCGCTGCATCTCAAAAAAGATGTAGTGGAATTAGAAAAGGTGCAGAGAAGGGTGACAAAAATGATAAAGGGGATGGGACGACTTCCCTATGAGGAAAGACTAAAGTGGCTAGGGCTCTTCAGCTTGGAGAAAAGGCGGCTGAGGGGAGATATGATAGAGGTCTATAAAATAATGAGTGGAGTTGAACACTTTCCAAAATACTAGGACTAGGGGGCATGCGATAAAGCTACAATGTAGTAAATTTAAAATAAATCGGAGAAAATGTTTCTTCACTCAATATGTAATTAAACTCTGGAATTCGTTGCTAGAGAATGTGGTAAAGGCGGCTAGCTTAGCGGAGTTTAAAAAAGGTTTGGACGGCTTCCTAAAGGAAAAGTCCATAGACCGTTATTAAATGGACTTAGGGAAAATCCACTATTTCTGGGATAAGCAGTATAAAATGTTTTGTACATTTTTTGGGATCTTGCTGGGTATTTGTGACCTGGATTGGCCACTGTTGGAAGCAGGATGCTGGGCTCAATGGACCTTTGGTCTTTCCCAGTATGGCAATACTTATGTACTTGTTATAAATCGTAATCAGTGTGTCATTTGGAGGGGCTGGTTAAAGGGACACCCTAGTACTGTTGTATTTATGTAGAGATTTTTTTCTTCTGGTAAAGGGCCACTAAACAGTCATCAGGTGCTCAACATTCAGAGTTTCTATCTATCTATCTATTTACTAATTTATGGCATTTATATCCCACATTAAACATGAATTAGGTTGAAACCTGGGAGCATTTAAAATCTTTTTTTTCCTGTACCTACATCAAAAGAAAAAAAGATGGCATGTGGGATCTTGCTCCTTTTGCTTTGTGGAATGCAGTGGTATATTATAAAAATGCACCTGCCTTTTTTTTTTGTAATCCCTCCTCCAAGAGTGAAAAGATTACCTTACGATACCCGAAATAAATACCTCAGACAATCCTCACCAAAATGGAGGTAAGGACACATATATTAAAACTAACCTCGTCTTCCTATTTCTATATAAAGGAGGAGAAAAGGCTCTCTTGTTTATCTTCTGCTCTTGGCCTTTCATTAACGTTGGATACCTTACTTGTACTTAGGAAGCAGAAATCAGGTCCGAATGTACCTATAACATTGTTTATAAGAATTTAAGGAATAAAAACCTATTCCCTGTTTTATTTCTGCAGGGATTATATTTTGAAATTTTATTACTACTTAAACTAGCTACCCACAAAAATAAATGTATAATTGAGGTTCCCTAAGCTGAACCACCCACATTTAATTCCCCCATGAAGAACTTTTCAAATTCCCAAACTAATTATCTTATGTCTCATTAAAGTACTGAGCCAATTATTTTTCCTTTTAATTTGCCAGATATATTTTTAAATATCAATCATCTAGCATTAAAGTAAAAAAAACAAACAGAACCCATTGAGAATTTGGCATTACAAGGGAGCTCAAATTTAATTACTCCAACAGTTATTTAATTTCTCTCTCAGAGTAGAATATTTCCTTATTCCTCCCAGCCAACACCTGTTCTTTAACAGAGTTTACTGCCAATTTATACCTTCTGAAACAGTTCCTTCTTTCTCTGTTGTGGGTCATAAAATTAAACAACCACACCAACTTAATTTCCTTAAAATAACAGATTATATTATCTAAAAAGTTAAGTTGTTTTTATTTAAGTGATTTTAAAACTAGTGCTTCTCATACTAGCTCTCATTCAAACAACTGGAAGCCAAAAATACCAGTGCGAGGCTTCTTATGTTAAACTACTTTAGCTCATACACACTCACACTCTTCATAAGCTAAATAAACAACTTTCTGCATTTTAAAAACGGATTTTATTTTTTTACTTGTCTGAACAGACACTCACAGCACAGGTCTGTTCAGCTTCAACTTACCAACCCAACTGAAAAGTACAGATTAGAATCTTCTGAAACCTTCATGAGCCTGAGCTTAGAGCCACGAGCTCCTGCCACAATACATCTTCCAAACAACTCAAAAATACAGCTCCATATCACTTTAAACATGTTCCCAATATACATCTTAAAACGGCATTCAAAATAATGTATATTTTCATACCTTTTTATACTTTTGTATCCCAAATATTCTCTTTCTATCTTCAGCACACGTTCACTGCACCGCTCTGCCACGAGCCGGCATCTGGCTCATGCCCTCTTCACTTCTCTCGGCTCGCAGCATCAACAACCCCCAGGCCCGTCTGGTATACATAAATAAAAAACAAAAGTCCGGAGAGCTCATGGGAGCACCTCTTTCCCATAAACCAGTCTCAGGTCGCCTGTAATTTTCTTTAAAAAACAGCACCGCTCATTCAATCGAGCTGACTCTTTTGGGCCTGGGATCCTTGCTCAGAACGCATGTGCGGCCATCTGACCTCACTCAATGACGTCAGATGTTCACACACACTGAGCAGGGCTTTCTCGGACTTCTCCCACTGCCGCCGCTTTAACGCGGCTGCTACAATGCTGCTGTAGCAGCCTCTTTAAAGCTGCTCCATCACTGCCCCAGCCACCAACCCAACTGCTGGCCGCATACGTCGGACTCCCCACTCTCCCACCCACGCAGCTCACCAGCATCACCCCACTGCTTCATTAGTGGTGCTTAAATGCTGCTTACACCACCGAAATGTTGGATTATTTGTAGTAAATAATTAGCAGATTTTAGTACACACAGCTTCAGCTTTAGAAATGTTAATTTCTTTCTTCATCTCTCTCTCATTCACCCCTGAATAATTCACTGCTGAGTCACTTTAAAGTTGAAGTAACAAAACATCTGTTTACTCACAGTTTGTAGTTAGATTATAATCAGACAGGCTTATATATACATATTACTATACATTTGTATTATCAGCTCCTTCCATGTGCTTAGATGGTAATGGATGCTCACACCACCATAGATCCTCTCAGGTTAGGAGAGATCATGAGCTCCATGTGCTCCATGTGCTGTGTCTAACCCCCACAGGAAGTTGCATAGCTGTGTGACCTCTCTAAGTAATTCACATCAGAGGTCACAGAGTAATCACAGAGAAATAATAGGTGACAGGCAATGCATGTAAAATACAATTACATTCCAACAAACCCCTTCTCATGCATAACTGTCATGCAATTATTTATTCATACAAAGTCCAAGCTTTATACGCAGATTCACAAAATGTTCTCTGGGTAACGGTTTGGTCATGATGTCAGCTGTCATCTCACTGGTGTGACAATAGTGTAGACTGATGACCCCTTCTTTCGCCAACTCTCGCACGTTGTGGTATTTCGTTGCGATGTGCTTGGTACGTGACTGAACCTTGTCATTCTGTGACAGTCGGATGCAGCTCTGATTATCTTCCATTATCTGGATTGGTCTCTGTTCAACTATTCCGAAATCCAGCAAAAGTTTTTCAATCCACATCAGTTCTCTGCACGCTTCCGATACGGCCACATATTCAGCTTCTGTAGAAGACAGACTCACAATACTTTGTTTATGACTGGCCCATGAAATTTGTACATTTCCATACATAAACACATATCCACTTGTGGATTTATAATCAGAATGATCCCCTGCCCAATCTGAATCACAGTAACATATTAGTTTTGGATTACTATTGGCTGAAATCTTTAATTTACAATCAATGGTACCCTTTAAATACCTTACCATCCTTTTAACTGCAGTCCAATCTGATTTGGTAGGTGAGCTGACCCTTCTGCTCAAAATTCCTACTGCATTTGCTATATCAGCCCTGTATGTGGTAGCTAGATATAAAAGCTTACCTATGGCTGATCTATATTGGATGTTATCTGGTAAAGGTTCTCTTACTGTTTCATCCTTCAGAAAATCAGTGATCATGGGAGTGCTTACAACTTGGGCATCTTGCATACCTAAACTTTCAATAAGCTCATTTATTTTCTGCTTCTGGCTTAGAAGATAAGAACCATCATTTTGTTTCTCAATTTCTATACCAAGATAGTATGACACATTACCAAGTTCTTTTATCTCAACATTGTGGTTTAAACACTTTACAATGTCCTTGTACTCTTGCTCACTTTTGCTTGCAATGAGCAGATCATCAACAAAAGCTAAAATGTATGCATATTGTCCATTTGTGCACCTAGTGTACAAACATTTATCTGCTTCACCTTGCTTAAATCCTAAATTTGTCAATATTTCATGCAATTTATCATTCCAACATTTTGCACTTTGCTTTAATCCATAAAGACCTTTGTTTAATTTACACACTAGCTGTCTTTGTTTTGTATTTATGAAACCTGTTGGTTGTTCCATGTACAAGTCTTCAGTTATATCTCCATGAAGAAACGCTGTTTTCACATCAATGTGGTTGACTTGCATGCCTTTTGAGACTGCAATGCTCAGAAGTGTTCTGATTGTCGTGTGTTTCACTACAGGTGCAAACACTTCATCAAAATCTTCTCCATATTTTTGAAGATATCCCTTTGCGACTAATCTGGCTTTATACCTTTCCACTTTTCCTTGTGCATTCCTTTTTAACTTGAATACCCATTTGCATCCTATAGCTTTCTTGCCAGGAGGTAATTTTGTAAGAATCCAAGTATTATTTTTATCCAATGCATCAATTTCTTCTTGTGCAGCTTTATGCCATTCAGCAGCTTCTTCTGCTGGCATTTTCTCAATCTCATCCCATGTTAAGGGCTCTTGAGCTTCTGCTGACTTTGTTAAGTAAGACAGTCTTGGGGGTGGAACACCTTTGTTTTCCCTGGATGAGCGTCTGACAACAGGTTGGTCCGACCTTTCCGCATCCTCTAAATCTGAGAGTCCTTCTCCAATTGATTCCCCTTCTCCAACTGTACTGTCTTCTTCAATGATCCTTTCTGTGTCTGTTTCCTCTGCCTGTTCCTCGTTAGATACAGGTGAGTTGCTTTCAGACATCTGCCTTGGTATGGCATTTATATACACTGGCATGTCTATTATGGTTCTAGTTTCATATTCTGGATGATAAGGCTCATCTGGGATAATCCAGCCTTTATCAACCCTTTTGTTTTCATCAAAATATGTAACATGTCTTATGCCAACAATGCCAGTTTTCAGATTCAAAATTCTATATCCTTTGTGTCCTGGAGCATAGCCAACTAAAATGCCCCTTTCTGTTGTGGAATCCAGCTTATGCCTTCTTTGCTTTGGTATATGAGCATATGCTGTACTTCCAAATGTTCTTATATGTGACAGGTTTGGCTTCCTACCATGCCATGTCTCATGTGGTGTGCGCTCAGCGCCTTTAGTTGGCATTCTGTTTTGTAGGTACACTGCTGTGAGAATGGCTTCCCCCCATAGTCTTTTAGGGAGATTGCTATCTGACAGCATACATCTGGTCATTTCCACAATTGACCTAAATTTTCTCTCTGCAACAGAATTTTGCTCTGGTGTATAAGCTACTGTTGTGATATGCTGAATGCCTTCTTGTTCTAGAAATGTGCGCATGCTTTGTGAAGTGAACTCACCACCATTGTCGGTCTGAAGAACCTTTGGTTTTCTTTCAAATTTATTGCTCACCATGGCTACGTATTTCTTCAGCATGTCTGTGACTTGACTTTTTTCTTTCAGCAAATAGGCCACACAATATCTAGAGAAATCATCCAAGAATATTAGCACAAATCTGTTATTTCCCAATGATGGGATATTAAACGGTCCACATAAGTCACTGTGTATTAAGTCCAGTACTTTATTACTCCTATTTCCTGTGTATGCAGGAAATGAGGGTCTCACACCTTTTTGAGTAACACAGTCTATGCATTTCTCCATTTTACCAGCATCTGCACTTATCTGAATGCCGGTGGCCAGTTGCTTACTGTAAAGATCCTGGATCACCTTAGAATCACGATGTCCCAGGCGGCGGTGCCAGATTTCCAGACTACATTTACCATCATTCTTCCTTACTTGCACCATATGTGAGGCTTCACCTGAAATGCTCAGTTTATAAACATCATTATGCATAAAAGCTTCAGCATACACTTCATCATTTTTAGAGATTGTGCACTTACTGTTTTCAAAATGAATCACAAATCCCTTCTTATCTAATGTAGATACACTAAGCATATTGCAAACTGCTTGGGGAATATACAAAACATCACTTACAGGAATTTCTTTAACTTCATTAGACACTTTGCATTTTAAGAATCCAATACCTTTTGCTTGGATCTTAGCAGTCCCTGCGTTTGCAGTTTTAAGAATACCTTCCTCTGGACACATTTCCTGAAAGAAATCCTTACAATTGGTTAAATGGCATGTGCTCCCTGAATCCAAAATCCAAGTACTTTCATTTGAATTATTATTTACCATAGTCAAAGATTTTTCTGCCATTAGAAAGCCCTTGTGTTTATCTTTGTCCTTCATACATTTCCTGGTTTGAAAATTCTTTAGTTCCATTGGCTTAGGTGAGCTAGAGGGAGTGTTTTGTGTTTCCTTACACCATTTAGATACATGTCCCTCCTTTCCACATGAGTAGCAAATCAGCTTGCCCTTGGGTGGAGTTTTCCCATAGCTCCGCCTTCCTCTGTTCTTTGCCAAGAAATTTGTTTCATTTCTCTCTGACTTGCTTTGAGAACACATCTCCTCAGAATCATTTATTATGCATTCCTGCCTTAGTTTTGATGTTGCCTGTTCAAAAGATTGCCCTTCAATGGCCTCATTTACAGACCTAAAACATCAAACTTCTTTGATAGTGAGGTAAAAAGAAATGCTCTTTTCAATGCATCACACATGGGAATTCCAGAAAGTTCTAACTTTTGAAATGAAGACATAAGATGCATAATGTGATCATTACATTTACTTTTATCCCTTAATTTGGTTTCATTCAACTCTGCCAACCAAATTGGTTGCTGCTTTGCATATGTAGTTGCATACATAGTTCTCAGTTTATATAAAATGTCCTTTGGTGTATCTTTTCCCTCCACTAATATGGCTTGTTTCTCTGAGAGAGCTTCCAAAAGCATGCACTTCACATAATAGTTTGCATTGTCCCATTCAGCCATATTTTCAGCTGTTCTGTCTTGGTCTAAGCATATATTTAATCTTTTTGCTCGAAGGAGACATATGAATCTTAGTTCCCACTGCTGATAATTAAACTCAGTTAATTTAGGCACCTTGAGAGAATAGAACAATGGTGAATTTCCTCCCTCAGCCATTTTCTTAGCCTTCTGTCTGCTGTGTGGGGGGAGAGAGAGACAGACTGAATCTTTCCTTTAAAACTTAAGAGAAAAATGTGGCCTTTTTTTCTGCCTGGTAATATTTCTCTTCTTTTTCAATTCCTGGACCCTGGGCCCATAACCCTTTTGTTGGATTATTTGTAGTAAATAATTAGCAGATTTTAGTACACACAGCTTCAGCTTTAGAAATGTTAATTTCTTTCTTCATCTCTCTCTCATTCACCCCTGAATAATTCACTGCTGAGTCACTTTAAAGTTGAAGTAACAAAACATCTGTTTACTCACAGTTTGTAGTTAGATTATAATCAGACAGGCTTATATATACATATTACTATACATTTGTATTATCAGCTCCTTCCATGTGCTTAGATGGTAATGGATGCTCACACCACCATAGATCCTCTCAGGTTAGGAGAGATCATGAGCTCCATGTGCTCCATGTGCTGCATGTGCTGTGTCTAACCCCCACAGGAAGTTGCATAGCTGTGTGACCTCTCTAAGTAATTCACATCAGAGGTCACAGAGTAATCACAGAGAAATAATAGGTGACAGGCAATGCATGTAAAATACAATTACATTCCAACACGAAAAATATGTGCTGCTGCAATATCGCCATTCAGCCCCTGGAGCCGACACCCAGCAGAGCCCCCAGGTAAAAAAAATTATTTTTAACCCCTTAGGGTTACATTTTATTACTATTATTTCACAAAGAAGGTATTGAATAATGAGGAAAGGGTTTCCTCTGTGCAGAACTGTCCAGAGTCAGTCTAAATGTGCTAACATTGTCCAGTTCAGCACACTATTAGCAGCCAAGTTCATACAAAGTTAATTATGTTCAGTGGACAATAAATCTGTTGGCTCAGGCTGCTTGCACTGTGAATATTCAATCACTGTTTCATTATTGCTGCCAAATATTACATATTAAGGGCATTTGTTTTAATTCATTTATCCAGTCCTTACATGCACATGGTTTTGCTTTTTAAACCCAAAGGTTTCCTATGATAGCATTGTGCTTATTTGAATTAGTTTTTCTGTACAAGTTTTGCTTGGGATTTGTCTTTATTTGAAATAAAAAAATTGTAAAACACATCTTGTCGACAAGGGGCAGGGCTAGGTGGGGGCGGGGTTAGGTGGGTGCAGGGGGCCCACTGAACTGGTCTGCACAGGGCCCCACAATTGCTAAGACCGGTCCTGACACTCAATATGGATCATGCCCCTTTAATGCTTCTTTATTAATGCTTTGCATCTGACTTGCCAGTGCTTATGTTGCTTCTTACGTTTTCTCATTTGGGTCCTTTTTCCATTATTTGAAGGACAATCTTTTGGTTTTAATGGCCTCTTTTACTTCACCTTTTAACCATGCTGGCTGACGTTTTCTCTTCTTTCCACCTTTGCAAATACGTGGAATGCATCTGGACTGGAAAACCTTGGGAAATTGGAAGACTGGGCATCCGAATGGCAGATGAAATTTAATGTGGACAAATACAAAATGATGCACATTGGGAAGAATAATCCAAATCCTCGTTACCTGATGCTACGGTTCACCTTGGGAGTCAGCACCCAAGAAAAAGATCTAGGTGTCATTGTAAACAATACACTGAAGAGTGACCAAAATGATAAAGGGGATTAAACTCCTCTCACATGTGGAAAGGCTAAAGAGGTTAGGGCAGCATTTCCAAAATTGTGCACCACGGCACCCTGGTGTGCCAAAGCAAAATCTCAGGGGTGCCACACTGCATTGCTCCCTAGTTTCCCCTCCTGCAGGTCCAGCATTTGCTGCTTCCTGCTTCTTCCCCTGCTGCCACTGCAGTGCTTGCAGCTTACATTTCGGGCCATTTGTTATTCACACAGGTACTGCAGGGACTTCCTTCTGTCACGTCTGGCCCTCGCAACAGGAAGTTGCATCAGAGAGGGCCAGACGCGACAGAATGGGAAGGCCCTGGAGTGCCTGTGTGAATTGCGGACAGCCCGAAAATGTAAGCTGCAAGCACTGCAGTGGCAGCGGGGGAAGGAGAAGGAAGTGGCAGGGATCCTGGAGTTGCAGGAAGGAAGGTAGCGAGCACTGCTTGATTTAGGGAAGGCAGAGGTATGCTGGTATCAGAGGAGGGGGCTGCAGGGAGGCAGAGGTGTGCTGGTGTGAGAGGAGGGGGCTGCAGGGAAAGGGAGACCCATGTGGCTGGGGGGGGGGGTGCGGAAACTCATTTGATTGGGGGGATGCTGTGGAGACCCATGTGGTTGGGGGGGAGGATGCTGCTAACCAACAAAGTTTGGGAACCCCTGGGCTAGGCTCTTCAGCTTGAAAAAGAGATGGCTGAGGGGAAATGTGATTGAGGTCTACAAAATCTTGAGTGGTGTAGAATGGGTAAAATTGAGTCAATTTCTTTACTCTTTCAAAAACGTACAAAGACTAGGGGACACTCAGTAAAGTTACATGGAAATACTTTTTCACTCAGTGAATAGTTAAGCTCTGGATCTCATTGCTAGAGAGCTAGTTAGCTTATCTGGATTTTAAAAAATTCCTACAGGAAAAGTCCATAGTCTGCTATTGACACAGACATGGGGAAGCCACAGCTTGCTCTGGGATTGGTACCATGGAACATTGCTACTATTTGGGTTTCTGTCAGGTGCTTGTGACCTGGACTGGCCACTGTTGGAAACAGGATACTGGGGTAGATGGACCATTGGTCTGACCCAGTATGGCTATTCTTATGTTCTTACAGAAAGAGGATGGAATGAGAGCATAGAACATTTCCACTCAAACAAAACTTAAATGAGGTTTCACTAGGCACCTTATTTTTTCTGATCTTAAAAATATCAGGTGACTGAGAGGGTAGATTACGAATGGGAAAAAAGTTAGGAGCTTGGCAATGATTTTTTATCACTAGGCACCTAGTATCAGGGCCCTTTTACTGTTTTGTGATATTTTGCCTGTTAGCATGTGGTAACACATGTATTACATATAGTTTTTGGAAGAAGAGTGGGCATTCCAACGTTATCCAGCTAGCACTTTGGGGCCCTTTTACTAAGGCTTGTAAGTGCCTACGCGCATCCAACGCGTGTCAGTTTGGAACTACTGCCCAGCTACTGCATGCCCCGGGCAGTAATTCCATTTTTATGCGTGTCCGATACGCGCAGCAGAAAATATTTTTTAATTTTCTACCATGTGGTGCTAACTGGGTGGTAATCAGCAGTGTGTGCGCACTGACAATTACCGCTCAGCTAACATGTGAGACCTTACCGCTAAGTCAATGGGTGGTAGTAAGGTCTGAGACCCAAAGTGGATGCACGCCAATTTTTATTTTGACACACATCCATTTTCAGACCCTCAACATACGCCGACAGCAGTACAGGCCATTTTTCAACGCACCTTAGTAAAAGGACCCCTTTATGATTAGCACATGCTAACTGGACAACTCACGGTTGATGCAGGAGCACTTAGAGCCTCTTAAACTGGAGGTAGTAGCTGTTCCAGTTTTAACTGTATGCAGGTGCCATGTGTTAATGACAACATTAATGCGCAACCTGCATTAAAATATTTTTAAAATCCCCCTCATGTGTGCCGCTTTAAATCTGGACTTAGTATGCCTTAAAACGCGTTAAGTCTAGATTTTACCACTCCTTGGTAAAAAGGCTCTTAGGATCCTAAATCAAGGCAAATGAAAACTTGTCCTATATTTAAAAATTCTAAGTTTTAGGAACAAATGTGAATTTTCAGCTGAAAACGTAGGTCATTTTATAAGGTCTGTTTGGCATTAACAGGTGTACATAGTGGCATTAACACATGTAAGTGTCCCATGTGTCAAAATAATGATTTCAGAAAACTGTATTTTACACGAGTTGAGGACTTCAGCTTTCAGACCAGTCAGCCATGCAGGACAGAGAAAACGTTGTCAGCATGTTATGTGCATTGATGCTTTACAGTTGTAGCATGGCTCTATAAGAACATAAGTGTTGCCATATTGGGACAGACCGAAGGTACATCAAGCCCAGTATCCTGTTTCCGACAGTGGCCAATCCAGGTTACAAGTATGTGGCAAGATCCCAAAACAGTACAATACATTTTATGCTGCTTTTCCTAGAAATAAGCAGTGAATTTTCCCAAGTCCATTTTAATAATGGCTTATAGACTTTTAGGAAGATAGCCTAACCTTTATTAAACCCTGCTCAGCTAACTGCATTTACTACATTCTCTGGCAATGAGTTTCATAGTTTAATTACATGTTAAGTGAAGAGGTGTGGTAGCTGTGTTAGTCCACTTTTAAAGGTAATCAATAGAAATAAAACAAAATAAAACATGGAAAAGAAAATAAGATGATACCTTTTTTAAATGTATTAAGTTAAGTCCAATAAAAAAGGTATCATTTTATTTTCTTTTCCATGTTTTATTTTCTTTTATTTCTATGTTAAGTGAAGAAATAGTTTCCCCAATTTGTTTTAAATTTACTACTTTGTAGCTTAATTGCGTGCCCCGTAGTCCTAGTATTTTTGGAAAGAGTGAACAAGCAATTCACATCCACCCATTCCACCCCACTCATTATTTTATATACCTTTATCATATCTCCCTTCAGATATCTTTTCTCCAAGCTGAAGAGCCCTAACTGTTTCAGCCTTTCCTCATAGGGAAGCCATCCTATCCCCTTTATAATTTTCGTTGCCATTCTCTGTACCTTTTCTAATTCCACTATATATTTTTTATATCTGTGTTTCATGATAAAACATTGCATGATGGCACAAGTCAATTCACTCCCGAGATATCAACTTTTTAGATTCTTTCACTTTTTGGATCCTCTAATAGTTACTGTATATTGAAACCTTTGTAGTTATAAAAGAAAAGAACACAAATGACCACAGTGGGTACTGCTTTATTCATTAACAGAGCAATGCAGCACTGTATTTCAACCAGAATAAATGATTTCATGTTGTTTTACTGAGTGAGAAATATTCCTTTTTTTTTTTTAAAAACAAAACCAATATAGAATGTCATCCCAAATACAAGAGGTTGAGCTGAACTATGGAATTTGAAGTAGCCTGCAGAGCTTGAAGTATACTCTCCAGTAGAGCTTTTCTCTTATTGATGTATACTGTTAAAAAAGGGAAAGAAACAAGAAATGAAAATAATAAGAAAATAGTGGAAAGTGTTTCTGTTTTTATTTCTGCTCCTGGCTGCTTATTAATTCTCATCCAATTAAATTACTTTGAGCACAACTTCCCAAACTGTGGGTCAGGAGGACCCTAAATGACATCACAAAACCTGCATTTGAGATAGCAACCTGGGCGGGCACCTTATAGGATGTCATTGTCTTGCACCACCCATGGGTCGTCAGCTTGCAGTGGCTGCTCAATTTAGGGTGAACACTGACTTAAAGAGTAACTCATAAAGCATCACCAAGGAGGAAGAAATACCTGAATTTGGTACCCATTGTTATTTTGGGCAATTTTATTGTATTGTTTGAAATATTTTTCCTGTGGATGGTTATATTTGTCTTACTAGCTGATATGCCTCCTCACAACATAAACATTTTCTATCATAAATGTGATTCCCTTAAAAGTACCCCTGCTTTAGGGCAGTGGGCGGGACGATTTTCAGGGAGTTCACTGAGGCAACAACGGCTGGGATTGTCAGCTTAGTGGGTGGACCTGGGAAGGGCCAGCCCTAGTGGGCAGGGCCAGAACGTGATCTTTGGTTACCCATCCTCACCGAGACCCAAGTGCCAAAGGTGAAGTCTTGGACTTAAAGAGGAGGAATTTTGTAGCATGCAGTGGATGAAGCCCCTGCCACAGGGCAGAGGGTGTCTGCAGGGAGCTCCTGATTTGGTAATGAGAAGGACTGCCCAGGGAAAGATACCCTCTGTAGGGGAAGTTGGAGCGGGGGAGCCTCACATTGGTGCTCAAAGGAATTCTTATCCGGGACGGGACGGGACGGGACGAGACGGGACAGAGGTGTAAGAGGAATATGGATGATTAATGACAGTATTTTTTTTGGCAACTGAAGCAGATTGTGTCCAAAGCTGTCCTGACGGATATCGTATTCCCTGACTAGTACATGTCAATTAGTGTTTTTGAACTGTTCCCAAGTTGTTTTTAAGTAAAGCCAATTGAAGTTTAACTCAATGACTGCTGGTGGATTTTGAATGAGAATGGGCTTAAGAGGGCCCCAAAGAAAGATTACCCTTCGGCCTAATGGAGTTTGTCTGGCCCTGGCCTGCGCTCAACTCAACTAAAGTACAATGTGTTTTGCGAGCCCTGGTCCAGGGTACCTGACCCATAGAGCTTAACTGACTGCCCCGACGGAGGGGCAAGCCAGGGTTACATAGTGAAATGTGTAGGTCACACCGTAGCTTGTTTTGTTTGCTCCCTTCTGGTGGCTTCCCTTCAATGTCCTGTGCAATATTTTTGAGATCTTTACAACAAACATTCACAGGAGAGGTTGTCAGAGGGAGGCTGACTCCTCAAGAAATGCAGAGTATGAGCCGCTCCCAGCAGAAAGCTCACAACAAAATGGCCGCCGCGGATTCTGGCTCCGAAACGGAGGACCCAACAGATCAACTAGAAAGTGATACCGAGCTGACTAAACAAGAGGTAGCGAGGTGGTTTAAAGCCTTAAAGGCTGAAATGTCGGCGGTTCGGAAAACTATCCGTGAGGCGGTCACAGATATCCAAAAGAGGTGAGAGAGATTGGAGGACGGGTGGAGCAGGTGGAAGAAGGGCTGGAGCACGTGGAGGGAGAAATGGAGGGCCTGCGTACTGCTCTCACGATCGTGCAAGCTGAAAAAGCAAAATTGCAATTAGAGGTGGAAGATCTGGAAAATCGCTCCAGAAGGAATAATTTGAGATTCAAAGGGGTTCCGGAAACGGACCAGAATAAAGACTGTGCACAGGTGATTCGTGAAATTTGTGCCAGAATATTGGATATAAATTCTGAGGGGCAGACTAATATGGAGGAGTCTGAAATAAGATTTGATCGGGTACATCGAAGTCTGGGGCCCAGGAGAGACCAGCAACCCAGGGACATTGTTGTATGCTTTAAAGACTATACTATCAAAGACAAGATCTGGAAGAAAGCCAGATCCCAGGGGGAGTTACTCTGGGACAATAAAAAAATTCTGGTGTTTCAAGACTTAGCGCTGGGCACTCTTCAGAGGCGTAGAGAATTCAAAGACTTAACCACATATCTCCAGCAATCTAATTTCAGATATAGATGGATCTTCCCTTTTGGCCTCCAGTTTACAGCGGAAGGTATCACCAGACGAGTGGTTACGCTGGGAGAGGCTTGGAAGGTACTTACAGAGCTGGGATATACAAATCTGCCTCCGGCAGCTTCGGAGGGGAGATCAAGTATAACAGCAAAGATAAAAAAAGAGTCATCCTGGCATAAAGTGCGCCCACGAAGAGAGAATACTTCACAGCTATCAACAGAGGAGAAAGTACCTTGAATGGACACGAGAGATACTCAGGATTTCAGTTACCTCAAAGGTTTCATGGGGTTTTGTTAAGAAAAAGATGATATGCAGTTGGGGGGATTGTTCTGGAGTTGTTACAGGATGTCTATTTATTGTTTGAAAGGGTTCTGGGAACTCAGTAAAATCTGTGAAATATGGGGGGAGGGGACCGGGAAATGCTGTTGGGGGGAAGAGGGCGATGAGCTCCGGCGGGGAGTGATTTCCTCATTACTAGCGGCTGGCGGCTAATGGCTCAGCCCAGCAGGGGGGGAGAGGGGGGGGAGGGAAGGGGATCAAGGGTCTTCACATTGGGTCATGGAATGTTAATGGTATGAACTCTCCACAGAAGAGAAATTTGATACATAGAGAATTGCAGAAACTTAAGTGGGATATTATATTATTGCAGGAAACACACATTCAGAAGAGGGATTTACACCTACTTAAACATAGGGGGTACAGCGACTGTATCTCACACTGTGATGCTAGAGGGGGCAAGGTGGGAGGATTAGTGATTTACATCCGTAGACACATCCCACTGGTCATAGAAGAAACATATAGGGATACTTTGGGAAGGTGCCTGGCGATTAGGGGTCAGCTGTATGGCAAGGAGGTGACCATAGTAAATATATACGCCCCCAACTCAGGACAAGGAGAATTTTTTACTCGGATTCATAAGGAGCTCTCCCAGTTCCAGAAAGGGGGGATGGTCCTGGGTGGGGACTTTAATACTAGCATGACATTAATGGATCATTCAAAGGGGCTGATGGATAAGTCCTCAGCACACTGTACACAGTTAAAATCACTTGTCTCTGACTTAGACTTAGTGGATGTATGGAGGCTGAGACACCCAGGCCAGCGGTCCTATACCTTCTTTTCTCATTCTCAGAATACTTACACAAGAATCGATATGGTATGGTGTAGCCGCCAGTTGTGGGATCAGGTGGTTGATTCACATGTTGGGTCCATTTCCACCTCTGACCATGCCCCCGTGGAGCTTGAGCTCAAAGGTTTGACTGAGGAAAGGCGCCAACTCTTTTGGAAATTAAACGAATTGATTCTTGGGGATAGTGGGGTGCGGGATGACATTCGCCGGGTCATTCAGAATTATATGTTGGTGAATGACACTGGCGAGGTTTTGGATGGCACATTGTGGGATGCCCTAAAGGCAGTGGTGAGGGGTCACTTCATCAAATGGGGAGCCCGGAAAAAGAGGCTACGAGAGAAGAGGGAGTTGGACCTCCGGGCACGATTAGTGAAATTAGAATGTTGTCACCAAGAGGGAGGCTCTGGGATAGTCCTGAAAGAATTAAGACAGTGTAGAGCAGAATTAGAGAAACTGCAGGTGGAACACTTGGAGTTTTTACATACAAGACTCCAACAGAAGTTTTATGAATTTGGAAACAAATCTGGACGGATGTTGGCTCATCTTTTGAGGCAGAGACAAAGGAGCCACACAATAACAAAAATAAAAGGGGCGGGCGATAAGATGTACTATAGAGATGGAGAAATCAGGGATCAGTTTGAAAAATTTTATCAGAAGTTATACAGCAGTGAGAGGGGGGCAGGGGGGAAGAAATCAGGAGGGGTTTAGGAAAGCTGCATCTCCCAAGGTTATCAAGTTTGGAACGCAATCAGTTAGAGGCCCCATTTCGCCTTGAAGAGATCCAAAGGGTGATTAAGGGTCTCCAGGGAGGGAAGGCGCCCGGCCTGGATGGGTATTCTGCTCGGTTTTATAAGACTTTTGTAGGGGAGGTGGGGCCCATGTTGTTGAGGGTTGGGAATGCATGCCTGGCTGGCCAATCATTGCCGGGGAGTATGCATGAAGCGGGGATCTCCGTGCTTTTGAAACCAGGTAGAGACCCGGCGGTATGTGCCTCCTATCGCCCCATATCATTAATAAATCTAGATATTAAGATTTTATCTAAAGTAGTTGCTGATCAGTTAGGAAAGGTCCTGCCTTCATTGATTCATACTGATCAATCAGGGTTTGTCATGGGGCGGCAGGTAGCGGATAATATTAGACGCACCTTACATGTTATGTGGGTAGCCCAACAGAGGGGGATTCCAGTGGCCCTTTTGAGTACGGACGCAGATAAAGCGTTTGACAGGGTGGACTGGCCTTATCTATGGGAAGTTCTAGAACATCTAGGGTTTGGCCAGGGTTTGATAGGATGGATACAACGACTATATGAGAAACCAGTGGCAAGAATCAAAGTAAATGGGGGGTATACATCTGTTTTCCAGATTGAACGGGGTACCAGACAGGGGTGTCCGCTGTCACCGTTACTGTTCGCACTCTCGATTGAGCCCTTAGCTCAGAGGGTGCGTGAATCGGTTGACATTCCAGGAATAATGATAGGTGGCTCTGAACACAAATTGGCATTATTTGCTGATGATGTCTTATTTTTTGTAAATAACCCGGGGCTGCATCTTCCTATATTGATGGCAGAACTGAAGGAGTTTGGTAGGCTCTCGGGTTTTCAGATAAACTATGATAAATCTGACATGATTGGGGTATCCATAGCACAACCTAGGATGGAGGAGCTCTCTCGAAACTTTCCTTTTAAATTAAGGAGGGATAAAATTAAATATTTAGGAGTCCAAATACCAGCTCAGATTTCTCAGATATATCAGCTAAATTATATACCGTTATTCCGGCAAATACGCAAAGACATGGAGGGTTGGACGGGAAAGTGGTTGTCATGGTGGGGCAGGATAGCATCGATTAGGATGAACGTATTGCCCAGACTTTTGTTCTTGTTTCAAACATTACCGGTAGCAATCCCTGGGAGGGAACTGAGAACCCTACAACAGGCTATAGTGAAGTTTGTTTGGGGAGGCAAGGCCCCCAGGCTTAGCAGGAAGCTGCTCTGGCGTTCGACAGAGTTGGGTGGGAGAGGGGTTCCAAACCTCGAATGGTATTACTGGGCAGCACAAATGAAACTTATATCCCTGTGGGGTCAGGAGAAATGGTCAGTGGTGGCACACATGGATCAGGAGATGGTGCAGCAGCATAGCCTGCAGTCAGTAATATGGGCATCTTCTGCTTATCCTACTATTGGCAGGCTTACTACCAATCCGTTTGTTGGGCACTTGTTGGCACTATGGGGTTCCCTTAGGACACGCTTCTGGAAAACTAGAAAAACATCCACATACGCGTATATTCAAGGGGAACCTACTTTTAGAGTGGGGTTGGGAAATCCGGTAGCAAAGAGGTGGGCTGAGAGGGGCATATTGAGGTTTCGAGATTTATTGGAAGATGGGAAAATGAGATTGTTCACAGAACTCAAGGAAGACTATGGGGTTATGGACAGGGACAGATTCTTCTACTTACAGGTCCAACATTACATTTACACACAAGGATGGTTGAGAAACGATCCAGAGGACTATGAAGTCTTAGAAAACATGTGGGGCTCACTGGGAACAATGAAGGGAGTTATATCCCGGTTATATAAATTTATAAGGGGAGGGAGTTTTGAAAAATGTTTATATATGACTAAATGGGAAAGAGATTTGGAAAAGGAATTGACAGTTCATGAATGGAAGGCCATTATCTCGGAGGTCAATAAAGCATCAACATGCGTGTTATTGAAAGAAAACGCCTTCAAGGTGCTCTCGAGATGGTATTTTACCCCATATAGACTACATATGATGTTTCCAGGGGCCTCCCAGTATTGTTGGAGATGTTCAACAGAGGTGGGAACTTTTTTGCATATCTGGTGGTCCTGTGGGAAATTACAAATGTATTGGCAATCTATAACGGCAAAGATAACTGCCCATACAGGCAAAAACTTTTTGTGTGAGCCTCAATGGTGCCTGCTGGGCCTGGGGAACAGACGAGGAGTCAAATGGCAAAGACGTTTGAAGAGGATGTGCTTGACAGCTGCAAAGAGTGTCATTGCTCGGTTGTGGAAACAGCAAGCGGCACCAACAGAGCAAGACTGGACTCTAAAACTTTCTCTAATTGAGGAGATGGAGAAATTAACTGATAAACGGTTGGGAATTTATAACAGGCAAGATGAACTCTGGACACATATTAGAGCAATGACCCAAGTGAGTTAGTAATAGGCGTTTGATGGGGGGGTGGGGGGGAGGGGTAGGGGTAGGGGGGGGGGAAATGAAAAATTAAAGTTTGTCAATGTTCAATTATAGATTTACAGTTGATGGACAAAAGAGAAGGTGTAAAGTGAGAGAAGTATAGAATTGTGTATCAAAGAAGAAATAGTCAAATGTCTACTGTGAATTAAGGAAGTAATGTTTATTCTGTTGTTTGACAATAAAAATTATTGAAACAAAAAAAAAAAAAAAGAAATGCAGAGTATGTCACAAAGGATAGTGGCACCTATAGACTTTCAGCCTCATTCATAAAAGCGCTGTAATAATGACTTTTACCATGGCACATCAAGACGTGTTCACAAAGTTGCAGGTGTTAAAAAAATGAAACTGTTAATGAGTAAGCATTATGATTAAACCAGCTGAATTGAAAAGCAAGTTGAATAATGTAACCCACATTATAGCATATGCACAGTAGTGCTACTTCTGCCCCTGTATATACAGACTGTACACTGACCCCCTCTTTTCACTCCTGTCAGGTGGAAAGTGATGAGGAGAGAAGAGTGACTGTTGTGAATTCAGACTGCTCAGTCTTTGTCATTACTCTTTTCCCTGAATATTCGTCCCTCCCTTGTTTTTTTTCCTGTGCATGCATGTGTGTGTGTGAAAGCTTTGGCGTAAGTGCTTGAAGTTTGTTCCTATCCTAGCAGACTCAGTTTGTTCTTATTTTTCAGTTAGAGCAAGGCCTAGGTGCCACTAGCATCTCTCATTGACCTGAAGAGTGGCCTCCTGACTCTTTACCCCTCCTGAGTCTTGCTACTGGCACTACATCTATATCAAGTTGTTCTGTTTTCTAGCCGCACCATTCAGCTCTCTGTAAGTTTGAGCCATGTGATGCCTAACCTCCTTCACTCTTCTAATAATACTGAGAGAGCACTGTGGAGATTCTGCACTGAGCAGCTCAAACCATGGTGTCAGAAGAAAACAGAATACCTAGTCAAAACTAGAAGGATGCTTGGATGCATAGGGAAAGACATGGCCAGCAGGAAAAATGAGGTGATAATGACTGTATAAATCTCTGGTGAGGTCCCATTGACACCCAGATGCACAAAAACTAATGAGCCAAACAGTGGCATAGCCAGACTGCCAATTTTGGATGGGCCTGAACCCAAAGTGGGTGGGCACAAAATTTTCTCTCTACCCCCCCTCCCCCAGCAAAATTTAGTCACGCTAATCAGATGCATTTGTCACACAGGATAAAGTGCTGCTTTTCAGTGCATCAGATTTCAGAAAATTTATTTAATAGCCTAACACCCTTTTCAGTGAGCTTTCAGAGTCCAAAACCTCCTGCCTCAGGTCAGTATAATGCTGTTACGGAATCCTCGCCTGACCTAAGGAAGGAAGTATTGGTCTCTGAAACTTCATTAACACAGGTACCATATTACTTTATCCTAAATTAAAAATAAAATTATTTTCTTTACCTTTCTTGTATGGCCATTTACTTTTTCTCATTTTGTCGCTCCCAGTCTCTAGATTATGCTTTCCTTCGTTTTCGCTTAACTCTTCTGCCACGGTTTCCTGGCCATTTCTCATTTTTCTCTCCTTTTTCTTTGCTTTCTTCAATATTTTTCTGCCTCTCTCTCTCTCTCTGTCCTGATTTAATTCATTCTTACTATCCATTCTTTAATTTCCTTCATCTACTTATGGCTTTTCATCTTTTTCTCACCCTTGTTCTCCCCATGCCCCTTCCTCTTATTCTCCAGTCTTTCACTACTCTCCTTTTGCATCCAGCAGCTCTCTTCTCTTTCTCTCCCCATCCTTCCAGTCTCCCCTCTCTCGCCCCATCCTTCCAGTAGTCTCCCCTCTTTCTTTCTGCATCCTTCCGTCCAGTGTCACCTCTTTCTCCCTACCCTTCCATCCAGCGTCTTCCCTCTTTCTCTCCCCATCCTTCCATCCATCTATCCTCTCTCCTGATCCTTCCATCTAATGTCTCTCTCCCTCTTTCTAACCAGTGTCTCTGTATCACTCTACCCTTTTCTGTTCAGTGTCCCTTCTCTCTCCACATCCTTCCAGTCTCTCCCCTTTCTCTCTGCATCCTTCCAGTCTCTCCCCTTTCTCTCCCCATCCTTCCATCCAGAGTCTCTCTCCCCATCCATCCGTTTTCCCTCTTTCTATCCCCATCCTTCCATCTGTTTTCTATCTTTTCTCCCCATCCTTCCATCTATTCCCTCTTTCTCTGCCATCCTTCCATGTTTTCCCTCATTCTCTGCCATCCTCCCATCTGTTTCCCTCTTTTCTCCCCATCCTTCCATGTTTTCCCTCTTTCTCCCCATCCTTCCATGTTTTCCCTCTTTCTCCCCATCCTTCCATGTTTTCCCTCTTTCTCTGCCATCCTTCCATGTTTTCCCTCTTTCTCTGCCATCCTTCCATGTTTTCCCTCATTCTCTGCCATCCTTCCATCTGTTTTCCCTTTCTCTGCCATCCTTCCATCTGTTTTCCCTCTTTTTATCCCCATCCTTCCATCTGTTTTCCCTCTTTTTCTCCCCATCCTTCCATGTTTACCTCTTTTCTTTGACGAGGCCCGCCCTGCATGCCAGCGTCAGCCAGCCCCAGCTCCCATTGCCGGCCACTGCTGCTTTTCCTGTTGAGCAGCAGGGCCAGCGCTACAAAAAGAAGAAGCGCTAATGGTGCTAAGGACAAAAAATGTTAAAAAAAAAAAAAAAAAAGCGCGGCACCGGCAGGCACTGTCTAGGCAGCCTTGAGGCATTGGCTGCTGGCTCGCAGGCTCCTCCCGTCTCCTACTGCAGGGCAGTGACATAGGAGATGGGAGGAGCCTGCGAGCCAGCAGCAGCCAATGCCTCAAGGCTGCCTAGACAGTGCCTGCCGGTGCCGCGCTTTTTTTTAAAAAACATTTTTCGTCCTTAGCGCCGTTAGCGCTTCTTCTTTTTGTAGCGCCGGCCCTGCTGCTCAACAGGAAAAGCAGCAGTGGCTGGCAATGGGTGCTGGGGCTGGCGCTGGGCGGGCCTGGGCTGAAATTGGGTGGGCCTGGGCCCAGCCAGGCCCACCCGTAGCTACGCCCCTGGAGCCAACAACGTGAGTTTTATACTGGTTGTAGCCGATTAAGTGAGCACAGAGTTCAGCAAGACATGCACAAAGGGGCTCTGTGGGCTCTTTTCCTGTCACGGTAGCAGCCAATGATAATTGCATGCTTAGTTATTTAAATGAGCTACTTACCATTCAAATGTGCATTCAGAGTAATTCACAGCCGTTTTCCTAGCGATGCTCAGAAAGGTCCGCCTTCCCTAACGATGAATTTTTACTGGGTGGTCAAGAGCTGTCGGTTCTATCTGGCTGGCTGAGGAGAGCTGAGCTGTGGATCAGCTAGTCCTGCCTGATAGCTGAAACAAGAGCTGTGAGAGCTGTGGACCAGCTAGTCCTGCCTGGGAAACAAATTCTCTCCTTTTGTCTTCTCAAGTCCGGATCTCCCACCGCTGCCTCTGCTCCCTGCCACACTAAAAAAAAAAAAAAGCCTCTGCGTGTGTGCGACCCCATTCCCCTCCCATCTATGGAAAAGAAAGTGCCATTTTGCTAGCATTGTGTGTGTGTGTGTGTGTGGGGGGGGGGGGGGGGGGTTGGAAAACAAAAACAGGCTACAAACATCTTTCATACATGCAACTTGTATGCATGTATGAAAGACGTCTGAAGCATGCGCAGAGCAGCCACGCTTAGCGAATGACTGTTCTGCGCATGCTTGGCAGACTGATTGGCTCTCTTCCTACTGAGCTGCTTGCTGTTTTTGTGCGCAGCTCATTTGCATGCGATTTCCTTCATGCATGGCCCACTTTTTCCGAATTGGTAAGCTGCAACGGTGATCGGAAAGGTACAGGCTTTTTGCGGGGAGTTTACTACATCTGGGCCTTAGGGTACTGTGTACAATTCTGGAGACCACACCAAAAAGATATAAACAGGATTAGTGGTTTCCATCATAAAGCATATAATAAAGCATATAGGAAAAGACTCATAAACGTCAATATGTATACTTTGGAAGAAAGATGAGAGACAGAGAGAGGAGATAGTATTGAGACATTTAAATATCTCTGCAGCATAAATGCACAGGAGGCTTGTCTCTTTCAACTAAAAAGAAACTCTGGAATGAGAAGGCTTCAGATGAAATTAAAAGAGGATAGACTCAAGTAATCAAAGGAAATATTTCTTATGGACCAACCTCATAGTGGAGGTGGTGAATACGAGGACTGTATCTGAATTCAAGAAAGCATGGGAGCGGCATGTGGGATCTCTGAGGGGGAGGAAGAGATAGTGGATGATATGGATGAGCAGACTGGATAGACCATGTGGCCTTTTTCTGCCGTCATTTTCTCTGTTCCTTTGCTTCTCCCTCTTTTTTGTTTCCCAGAAGCAGGCTTGGTGCGCAGAAGGGAACTTTCAGACCATGTGAACCATTATGCAACAGAACAGAGCTTTAGGTAAAGGGAAAAGGGAACAGTTGGGTCTTACCTCCTTTCTCTCCAGGAAAACCAGTGAAGTCACAGGCAAAGGAAATGCTTTCAGGAATAGCGCACAGAAGAAGACTAGAATCTTAGCAGAGGATTCAGAGCCCCCAGAAAAGGTGAGAAGATGTGAATGAGAAACTAAGGAATTTATTTAAAAATGTATTTATGTTTAAAATTTATACCCTGCTTATACCTAAAAAGTTTACAAATAAAAACATACATAAAATGCAACATGTGGAGGGGCATTTTCGAAATAAATGTCTAAATCAGAATTTGGACGTTTTACAAATACGTCCAAATTCCAAACAGGAAAGAAGGTCATTTTCGAAAAAGATGGACGTCTGTTTTTTGTGTTTGAAAATGCTATGGACGTCCTGTGATTTGGATGTCCTTTTTTTGGCCTATTTTCAAACAAATAGCTCAGTATTAACCCTACCCTTCTCTATGCCCTCCCTGTAGCTTGGCATCAACTCAATTTTGCTGCACAGCTCCTCATCTCCTCCAGATATTGGGGGCTCATGCGGTGTTGTTATAGTGAAGAGGAGGTCTGAGCTGGAACAGAAAGGACTACTGCATGAGGCCGTGGGGGCAGGCGTCTGGCATCACAGTGATTCAGAGGCTAGACTAGAGCCGCAATAGCAGCAGCAGAGCAGCAAACTGACTTGCAGGCAGCCGAGGGGCAAGGCAAAATAGTGTGACACTGTCCAGAAGAGGGCCCTTTCTCACCTGAGAAGAAAACAAGATAAGCAGAAGGGCTGCTGCTTGCTTTACTGGAGTGCAGAAGTTTGTAAGCAAAAAAAAAAGAATAGCAAGTGGAAGTACACAGTCATGTAAACAACTGAAATAGAGAAAAACTGGTACTTACCACCCAGCTAGGAATATGTTGGCATGAGGTACCCACCTGGACACCTAGCTCTGGTAGTCCAGTGGTGAGCTGGGGCAGGAGCAACCCTCCTATGTTCCTGCCTGTGTGGTCTCTGTGCTGAAAGTGGCTGCTGCAAGTTTTAGCAGCAGTCTCGCGAGATTGCCATGGGAACTTGTGGCAGCCATTTTCAGTATGGAGGTGCATGGGCAGGAGCATAAGAGGATTGCTCCTGCCTCAGCTCATCACTGGACCACCAGAGTTGTAAGGTAGGCCTGGGGAGGGGCCAACAATAGGTCAGGGAGGGAGCATGGAGGAGTAGCCTAGTGGTTAATGCAGTGGACTTTGATGCTGGGAAACTGAGTTCAATTCCCACTGCAGCTCCTTGTGACTCTGGGCAAGTCACTTAACCCTCCATTGCCCCTGGTACAAAATAAATACCTGAATATATGTAAACCGCTTTGAATGTAGTTGCAAAAACTTCAGAAAGGCAGTATATCAAGTCCCATTTCCATTTAAAACAGAGGGAGTTCATGAGTGAGAGATTTTAGTTGGGGAGGTGGATCTGGGGGCAGAGCCAGCCTCAGGGAAGAGAGGGGAATGGTGATGTCAGCCGCTGGCTTGCAGCTGATTGGGCCCAAACTTCCAGTCACAGTTCAGCTGTTTTTTGGGACTGGAAGTTGGGGCCCAATCAGCTGCAAGAGATATTGAAAATACTTTTTTGAACTGTACTTCACTACAAAGTGCCAAAGTTCTGCTTATTTGTAATGAGTTACAAGTAAAAAGTATAGCAAATTAATAAAAAATCTCATTACAATTAAAAATACAGAGAATTATACCTAAGGATTGTAATGTGTTATTACCCCTCTCTGCAGATACCATTTTATGCAATGAAAGCTTGTTACTAACAACTGGGTTTAATTGTAAAATAACATCTTAACAGTAGCCCACAACTGAGCCTCCCCCAAATAAGAAAGGTGTTGAATATCCTACTGATCCATGCTACCATAAATACAAAGTACACAATATAAGAAAGAATATATTTCTCATCTACTATTTCTCAATCAAAAGAAGCTTTGTACTAAAAAATAAAGTATATTTCTCCATTTATCTTTCTAAGGACATATAACGCAAAATGTAAGACATACAGGGCAAAGGGAAGCTGTGCCCATTTTATCCATTATATTTTGTTCTGAATTTCCCCCCCTCTCCCTTGTAATCTGTGTGTGGCATTTTATGGTGATTGTCCTATGATGGTGTTTTCGGTCATGAAGGAATCTTCCTTGAATTTTGTTAAATGTGAACATTTTTGGAAGACAAAATATTTTCACTTAATGTTCTGGTCTCTACTAGAGAGAGAGAAGTGAGCTGAGGAGTTTTGAAGATTCTGGTTTGGTACAGAGGGGAAGAGTAGAGGAGAGAGGGATCTCATTTTGAATTCAACCTAGAGGAGAGAAAGAGTGATCTAGACTTCTCTTTCAAGATTAATTCATTTATTTTATTTATTAAGATTTATTTACCGCCTTTTTTAAGGAATTCACTAAAGGAAGTATACAGTAAGAATAAATCAAACGAGCAATAGACAATTACAGCAGTAAAAATATTCAAATAAAAATACAAAATATGGCATAATATTCTACTTACAATGTCAACACAATACATAATACAACATTTTAATTGACAGTGTAGAGTATAAGCAAAGATGGAACATATAGATAGGTAAGAGAGTAAGAGGAGTTAGAAAATAAGGGGACCAATTTAAAGAGAGGTGTACATGAGGTCAGAGAGATGGTTAAATATTATCTCAGCTAGGGTAGGAGTGGATAAACATGTCCTGCTGCAGTATGTGCAGCCTATGTCACTTCTTGTGTGCGTGAGTGAGACTAACAAGTTATTTACTTCTTCCAATAAAGGCCTGGTTCAAGAGCCTAGTTTTCACCTGATTCCTGAAGTAGAGATAGTCTTGTGTTAAGCGGAGCCTTTCAGAGAGTGCATTCCAGAGTTTGGGGGCAACTCTGGAGAAAGCTCGCTTGGAGGTATCATACCATGTAATGTCTTTTGGTGAGGGTGTGGTTAGTAATATTCCTTGAGAGGACTTTAGTGTCCTTGGAGGTGTGTAGAGGATCATTCTATTCTTCAGGTACTCAGGGCCATTTCCTTTAAGGGCCTTGAAGATCAGACATAGAGCTTTAAATTTAGCCCTATATTATACTGGTAGCCTGTTAAGTTTTTGCAAAAATGGTGTTATGTTGTCATGTCACTTTTAACCTTCTATTAGTCTTGCTGCAGCAATCTGAATCAATTGGAGCTGGTGCAGGCCCTTTGTAGTCAGACCATTGTAGACTGCATTACAGTAATCCAGTCTTGATGTTATCATGGCATGCACAAATGGGATAAGATTTACCTTCTCGATGTAAGGAGAGAAGCAGCATAGCTGTTGCAGATAGTAGAAGCAGCTCTTGAAGGTTGTTTGGATTTGGGGAATCAGAGTAAGTGTGGAATCTAACTGTATTCCAAGGTTCCTGACCTGTGATTTGAGAGGAAGTTTGTACTTCCCAAAAGAGATTTTGATGTCAGGTATGTATCTATGTGTTAGGGACCCAGAGAAGCTCGGTTTTACTTGGATTCAGACAAAGTTTGTTGTGTTTAGTCCATTCTTGAATTGATGTTAGACAGACAATCAGTTTATTTAGGGTTGTAGGTAAGTCAGGTTCAATGGGTATGGGTAACTGCACATCATCTGCATACATGTGGAACTGAGTGTCCATTGATCGAATCAGCTCAGCAAGTGGCTTGAGGTAGATATTGAACAGAATAGGTGACAGTATCAATCCTTGTGGTACTCCACAGGTCATTGTCCATGGTGGTGATGAGTTGCTGCCAATCATTATGGATTGTTGCCTATCTGATAGATAGGATCTGAACCAGGCAAGTACTGTTCCATTGATACCTGTTTCTGTCAGTCATCTAGCATGATATCATGATCCAGTGTCAAAAACTGCTGAGAAATCTAGCAGCACTAACACCAAGGTGAATCCCTTGTCTCAGTTTCTGTGAAGATCATCTAGTAGGGATACGAGGATCGTTTCTGTACCATAACTGGGTCTGAATCCAGATTGACATGGATCTAGCCAGTTTCTCTTTCTTAGCCAGTCATTGAGTTGCGCACAGACTGTCTGTTCTATAAGTTCCCCTAGAAATGGGATGTTGGATACTGGCCAGTAACTTTCAAGTTTGTCCTGGTCAAGGTTTTTTTTTTTCTTTGGCAAAGGGTGAACCACTGCCCTTTTTAATGCTGTTGGTTGTTGCCCATTAGAAAAAGAGGAGTTCACAATTTTTGTGGTGCCTTCTATGAGGCCCATACTTGCATGCTGCACTGTCTTTGATAGGCAGGGGTCAAGGGAGCAGGATGATTGAGGTCTACAAAATCTTTAGTGGTGTAGAATGGGTAAAAGTGAGTCGATTTTTTTTTACTCTTTCAAAAACGTACAAAGAGTAGGGGACACTCAGTAAAGTTACATGGAAATACTTTTTCACTCAGTGAATAGTTAGCGTATCTGGATTTAAAAAAGGTTTGGACAAATTCCTAGAGGAAAAGTCCATAGTCTGCTATTGAGACAAACATGGGGAAGCCACTGCTTGCTCTGGGATTGGTACCATGGAATATTGCTACTATTTGGATTTCTGTCAGGTACTTGTGACCTGGATTGGCCACTGTTGGAAACAGGATACTGGGCTAGATGGGCCATTGGTCTGACCCAGTATGGCTACTCTTACGTGCTTATGACATTTATCGCAAAACATCTGACATTTGAAATGCTTCTTTTTTGTAAATTTTTTTTTTTTTACTGTATTCTTGAGTATCGGATTAAATGTTTTTTTCGCAATTTGGATGCCAAATCAAAAATGCTCCTCCATATATTTTACATCTATACTCTGGAAAATCATACATGTACCTGTCCTTCTAGATTAAGAAATAATTCTTGAGCATTAAATGATATTAAATAAAGGCTAGCCGCATAATCCTAGGACCCTGTTTAGTAAGCTGCGCTGTAGGCACGCTAGCGCTTTTAGCATGCGCTAAAAATGAGAAAGCACTAAAGCTAGCGACACCCATGTATTCCTGTGGGTGTCTCTAGCATTAGCGCACATTAATTTTTAGTGTGCGTTACGAAACGCTAGCGCATCTTAGTAAACAGGGCTCCTAGTATATAACTTATATACATGGGACAGTTTACCCTGTATATAAGTTTTATATACTAGGTTTATGTAACTATAGTTTGGTGCCTGTTTTTGAGTATATTATAGGTGTTGTGAACTGTTTTTATTAAACAAAGGCTGGCATCAAAGCATACTTTTTGTCTTTGTTAAGTCAATTTCTATTTTGCATTATTGACTAGATATCACAAGAAATGTACTTTGAAGCTCAAACTAGCTATACTGGATTTCTTAGACATGGTCAAAGCTCTAGGATTGAAATTTGATATGTCTATGTTGTGCTATGAATGTTAAAGCTGTTCTTATTTTTACCCCAGTTGAATGTTATCATTATTTGCTGACAA
The DNA here is from genome assembly GCF_901765095.1 of Microcaecilia unicolor. Taxonomy (NCBI): domain Eukaryota; kingdom Metazoa; phylum Chordata; class Amphibia; order Gymnophiona; family Siphonopidae; genus Microcaecilia; species Microcaecilia unicolor. The sequence goes on along the minus strand of NC_044032.1, from coordinate 157,595,035 downwards.
AGTATACCAGTAAGCATGAACGGGTGTCTAACTCTCATTCTAGCTGTGGCTCATTGTTCTGTATATCACTGAGCAAGATCCTGCTCTTCCTTGTATTTTAAAATTATCTCATAGTAATTGAACATAATATTAAAAAAAGGGGGAGCAATAGTTAGTGGGGCAAACCAGTGGCGTAGCAAGGGCGGGGTGGTGGAGGCGGTCTGCCCCGGGTGTCAACGGGTGGGGGGGTGCTCCGTCCACCCCCCCGGCGCAGCGCCTCTCACTCCCCCCCGACAGTCCCCACCTGCCTACCAGCTGAGCTCCAGCCGGCACCTCCAATCTGCAGCGCTGCTGACTTTAAATGAAGAAAACTGTCTCATCGTTGGCCCTTCACTACTGAGTCCCACCCTCTGATATAACTTCCTATTTCCTCGAGGGCGGGACTCAGTGAGTGAAGGGCCAACAACGAGACGGTTTTCTTCATTTAAAGTCAGCAGCGCTGCAGATTGGAGGTGCCGGCCGGAGCTCAGCTGGTAGGCAGGTGGGGACTGTCGGGGGAGTGAGAGGCGCTGCGCCGGTGGGGATTAGGGTCCACGCCAGGAGGGGTGCCGATCCATGCCGGGGGGGGGGCGCCGTGTTGCCCTGCACCCGGGGGTGGGGGGGGGGGTGCCCGCAGCGGTGATCCGACCCGGGTGTCAGCCAAGCACAGAACGCCACTGGGGGCAAACATAAATATATGAATATGTTATTATATTTATGTCTAGTTTAAAAGAGATAAACGGCTAGCTTTAAGCTACTGAATAGCATGGCTCATGGTTATCTGTGGGGGTAATATAACATAAAGTTAAATCATGTGACCCATAAAAATAGGAAGACTTCAGCATAATTCTTTTTGACGGAGAGGGTTGTTGATGCCTGGCTGGAATGCCCTCCCGAGAGATAGAGACAAAAACAGCGTTGGAATTCAAAAAGACATGGGATGAACACAGAGGAACTCTATTTAGAAAATAGATGTTAGAAAACAAAAATAAATAAATAAATACCCCCCCCCCCTTAAATGGCTGCAGGGGTGGACGTGTGAGTGATATTTGGATGGCTACTCTGGCTGTAAAGAACTAAGGCCGGTGCCAGGCAGACTTTGCAGGTCTACGTCTATATATGGCAATCCAGTTTAGGATAGGCTAGAAAGGGCTTCATTAGCAACTTCAGTAGCTGGAACTGAGGACAGTACTGGGTAGACTTTTATAGTCTGGGTCCTGCAAATGACAAGACGGATTTGGATAGGCTGGAGTGGGCTTTGATGGCAACTCCAGTAGGTGGAACATAAGGATAGAGCTGGGCAGACTTCTATGGTCTATGTCTCAGAAACGCCAAAGAAAGGCTTGTGATAAAGTATATAATATCACTTTCATTGTTGATTTAATCATGAATTGATAAATGAGTGTGACTGTTGGGCAGACTGGATGGACCGTTCAGGTCTTTTTCTGCCGTTGCTTACTATGTTACAATACAATAGAACAAACCACAATAATATACCAGTTAACACTTTTTTGGAAGAACACATAACAATTTATATGTCATACGTCTTTGACCATGCAGTAACTCCTCCATAGGAAAAATAATGTGGTTTAGTCTATTATGCCGAAGTCTTCTTATTTTTATGGGTCACTTGATTTATTTTTGAGTTTGAACTCCTGGTTTGTGATCTTATAGATCTCCATTCATATTGTTGTATTGTGGTAATATTAAACCTGCGGCGGTCAGTATTTTTAAATTGCTGGCTGGTGCAGATTTTTCTAGACCTAGGTATTCAGTGCCCTGCTGTACCCAGATTTTGGCACTACCTTTTTTCTGTCTTCCTGGTCAATGTGTACCTCCCATTTGTTTCTATGGATGAAAAATCTTGAAATTTTAGAGTTAGGGAAGATTTTTATTTTTTATTTTTGAGGTGTTGTCCCTTAGCTCCTGGTGACCCCATAACCCAAGGGCAAAAGGGAATTTATCCAAATAGATGTTTACTGAGAAAATAGAGTCAAAGATTTATGTGCTTTTACAAAACAGCCTACCTAAACTCTGTGCAAAGTTACATCTGTTCTGAAGCAGGAGTAACTTTGGATAAAAGACCACAATAAGCAGTGATGACCCAAGAAGGAAGCAGTGACTAAATTTTTTGAAAATTTTTTATATACATTTATACATAACTCAAGCACAAAAACTTGATCTGAAAGACATTGCTTACAAACGGGGAAAACAAAGAAATGAATCAATTAAGATTTTGCAAGAATATAAAATAACTTCAAATATAGGAAATAAAGAAAGAAAAGAGGGGCTTAAACACTTACAGGTTTTTTTTCTCTTTCTCCTCCAAACCCATAAGTCATAAGAAATATACACAGCAAAATTCTTAACAGTAAAGTCAGAGATTTAATAAAAGCTGCAAAATTACTTTCCCGCCAGTGTGCTAATAGAAAGTGTAAACATAGCTAATGAATTCTTCAAATGTTCTAGATCCAGTAAATCATAAGTTTTGCCAAGAAACTTCACAATAAATTTACAAGGAAAAAATTCTCTCCCAGAGCCACAAGTTGAGATCTGTAGGCCAGAAAGGCTTTGTTGCAACCGAGCAGCTCTGCAATGGTCAGGAACTATAATTTAGGTTCCAGAAAACTCATATCCCTGTGGTGAAAATACAAGTGAAGAATCCAATTACAATCACGCTCCAAGTGTCACTTTAGAAACAACCAGGCCAGAGTTCTCCATAAACCCAGTAAGATCAAAACTAGTCCCAGCACTCTCCTTTTCCATCTCCTGACACCCACCCACACTGCTGAATCAACATAATAAGCTTTGAAAATATACGGCATAGTCAGGGGGGAACCTGCAAATTTTCCATTAAATAATATTTCAGCATCTCTGATGACAAAACTAATGAATCTCAGACTTAACTGATGATCATCAGTTTCCAATGCCACGGACTTCTGATGTATATTTAAATTATCTTTCATTAATTAATTAATTAATTCATTTATTTTATTGCATTTGTATCCCACATTTTCCCACCTGTTTGCAGGCTCAATGTGGCTTACAGAGTTTTGTTGTGACATTGTCATTCCAGGATATCAGATACAATTAGTAATGCACAGAGATTAAGTATGGGAAGAGAAAAAGGAGAATGTTAGGTGGGTAAGTATAGAAGGTGACCTTTCGTAACTGGGTGGTTTGGCGTGGTAGTTTAGTAAGGCTATAGGCTTTCTTTGTAGGCCTTGTTGAAGAGATATGTCTTCAGAGATTTGCGAAAGTTAGTTATTTCGTCAAAAGTTTTCAGGGCTGTAGGTGATGCATTCCACAACTGCGTGCTTATGTAAGAGAAGGTAGTAGCATGCATCAGTTTGTATTTTAGTCCTTTACAGCTGGGGAAGTGCAGATTGAGAAATTTGCGGGATGATCTTATGGTGTTTCTGGGAGGTAGGTCCACGAGGTTTAGCATGTAGATTGGGGCGTCTGCGTGAATGATTTTGTGTACAATCATGCAGATCTTGAACGCAATGTGTTCCTTAAGTGGGAGCCAGTGAAGTTTCTCTCTTAGGGGTTTTGAACTTTAATATTTAGTTTTTCCAAATATGAGTCTTGCGGCAGTATTCTGGGCTGTTTGGAGCTTTTTGATAGTCTGTTCTTTGCAGCCAGCGTACAGTGCGTTGCAATAATCCAGATGAATTATTACCATTGACTGTACCAGGGTACAGAAGATGTATCTCGGGAAGAAAGGTTTTGCTTTTTTGAGTTTCCACATGGAGTAGAACATCTTTTTCATCATGTTCTTCACGTGGGCATCGAGCGTGAGGTTTCGATCAATAGTAACTCCAAGAATTTTCAAGTTTTGTGAGATGGGAAGAGAGCAGTATGGTGTGGATATGGTGGAGAAGTTGTTTGTGTTATGTTGTGAGGTGAGTACAAGACATTGTGTTTTTTCTGCGTTAAGTTTTAGCTGCAATGCATCCGCCCAGGAGTGCATGATTTGGAGGCTTTGGTTGATCTCGTTAGTGATTTTGTTTAAGTCATGTTTGAACGGGATGTAAATCGTGACATCGTCTGCATATATGTAGGGGTTGAGGTTTTGATTGGCTAGAAGTTTGCCTAAAGGTATCATCATTAGGTTAAATAGGGTAGGTGAGAGGGGGGATCCTTGGGGAACTCCACATTCAGGTATCCATGGGGGTTATATGTCCGCGTTGGTTGTCACTTGGTATGATCTTGTGGTCAGGAATCCTTTGAACCATTTGAGAACTGTGCCTCCTACTCCGTAGTATTCTAGTATATGTAATAGTATTCCATGATTAACCATATCAAAGGCACTGGACATGTCGAATTGTAAGAGGAGTATGTTATTATCAGTTGCAATTGCTTGTTTGAATGAGTTCATTGCGGATACTAGGACAGTTTCGGTGCTGTGATTTGACCGAAATCCTGATTGAGACTCGTGCAGAATCGAGTGTTTATTTAGGTATTCATTGAGTTGTTTCGTCACTTTGCCCTCCATGAGTTTGGTTATGAGCGGAATAGATGCTACTGGGCGATAATTGGTTAGGTCCATTTTTCTTAGCATGAGCAGATTTTAAAGTCGTTATCTGCGTTTCCACTCCTTGAAGTTTTCACTCTTGCATCAAAACCACTTTCCCACATTGCTTAATACGTGCTTGAACAGATTTGGGGGTCTGCAAAACTTTGTCCACATATCCCAACAAGGATTATTCCTAGCCTTCTAAGACATCCCACACTTCATTTAGAGTAATTTTCTTTGGTTTCTTTTTCAACCACAGTAAGCTTTTCTTTGTTCACTAACCCCATTTTTTTAGGCTTTGTTGACTGCGGCACATTCCTGGGCATCCTTGCTCCTAAAAGAAGCACCCAGAAGTGTTCCTAACAGTGTCCCACCATCTAGTAGTAGTAGATGACCCTTCATCACCTCCAATACTGTTCCCATCAGAATGCTTCTGGGTTGAGGAGGAGTAGCATGGCACTCATGGCTCAGTGTGGTGTCATGTACGTTTGGAGCTACTGTTCTTCCACCATGCTCTGACACCTGAGTTACTACTCCTGGCTGCAGCAGGAAAAAAACTCAGTGTCTGCTGGACTAGCCCTGGGGAAGACACACAAGTGCCCTAGTTTTCTCCTTGTGCTTCACCATTATATTGTGAAGAATAAGGGGCTGTCCTATCCTGGGTAGGCCACTAGAGGGCGCTGGTCACATAGAAATAAGGGAAAAATGTCTGGGTCATGTCATTACTGAGGAGTCACTAGAGGGAGCCAGTAGGGGAATGTCCAGGTGGAGGTTGCTAGGACCAAGGAGAGTCCTGGGCTAGAAACAGGTGTAGGTGGTTGTGGGCTGGGTCCTGCCTGGAATTAGGGGGAAGAGCCTAAAGGGGTGGTGAAGCTAATTAACCATCTTATACCTGCCTGAGTAGTGAAAGAGAAGGGGAGAAGCTGGAGACCTGGCAGCTGGAGGAAGAGGATCCCCTTGAAGGTACTGGCTGAACTCTGTGGACTTTTGGAAACTCTGCTGAAAAGGTGACAGGTGCACCACCATCTGAGAAAGTCTTTAAATGAAAAGTAAATGCTTGTGTTTGGCTGTTTGAACTGTGAAAGTTTGAGGAACTGCTTTAAGTCTGGAAAGGGTTTAATTAGAAGACTATGAGTAATGCCTTTTTGTTATGCTTGAGTTGAAGAGGAAATGTTTGAATTAAAGAAGAAATAAGCCCTGAAGATTATGTTAAATGGCAACTACTAAAACCTTTGGTTATAAGAAGCCTGGTGTTGGTGAATGTTTGTGAAGGAAGCTAAGCAGGGTCTTGGAAGGGTGACCCGCAGTGTTGCCAGGTGGGCGGTTTTACCGCCCAATTGGGCGGTTTTCCGCGACCCGCCGCGGGAAATTTTTGCCCGCGGCGGGTTGCGGTTTTTTGGGCTCCTTTTTGGCTTCGGGGCGGTTTTTTCGCCGGCTTTTGCGGTTTTTTCGCCGGCTTTTTTCGGCCGCGGTGGGCGGGGTTAATGACGTTTCTGGGCGGGGTTAGTGACGTGGGAGGCGGGGTTAGTGACGGGGGAGGCGGGTTAGTGACGGGGAGGCGGGGTTAGTGACGGGGAGGCGGGGCCGATGACGGGGGAGGCGGGGCCGATGACGGCGGGGGCGGGGTTGATGACGGCGGGGGCGGGGGTGATGACGCGGGGGCGGGGGTGTCAGGGGCGGGGTTTGAGTTTGGGCGGGTTTTGGGCTGGATTTTGGGCTCCTTTAGGCTGGAAAAAAATTTTCCACCTGGCAACCCTGGTGACCCGCTCACAATATTTCCATAGTAGCACAGCAAGGATGAGAGAGTTCTGCTACTGCTGTTGTTCAATCCACCATTTTGCATCCAATGACTTAAGCTGACAAACACAATGACCTGACACAGCTGCTTTTTGGGAAGGTGTGCCTATGTCAGCAGTCCTGAGCACTGTTCCCTCTAAGCTGAGTGGGAATCATTCAACTGCATTGCTGCCAGTGGAGGTGGTGGTGGGGTGCTTCAGTATTGTGTTTTCAATTACTAGAGAAAAGCAGGTTCCCCGGAGTCCTGCAGAGCTTGCCTGCAGGACTCCAGGCCCATCAAGGAAGAGCGACGAAAATGATAAAGGAAATGAAACTCCTTCCAATATGAGGACAAGATAAAGAGGTTACGGCTCTTCAACTTGGAAAAGAGATGGCTCAAGAGGGATATGATTGAGGTCTAGAAAATCCTCAGTGGTACAGAACAGGTAAAAGTGAATCAATTTTTCACTCTTTCAAAAAAAAGTACAAAGAGCAGGGGACACTCAATGAAATTACATGGAAATATTTTTAAAATGAATAGGAGGAAATATTTTCACTCAAAGAATAGTTAAGCTCTGGAACTCATTGCTGGAGGATACGGTAACAGCGGTTAGTGTATCTAGGTTTAAAAAAGGTTTGGACAAGTTCCTGGGGGAAAAGGCCATAGTCTGCTATTGAGATGGACATGGGGGAAGCCACTGCTTGCCCTGGGATTGGTAGCATGGAATGTTACCACTAATTGGGTTTCTGCCAGGTACTTGTGACCTGGATTGGCCATTGTTAGAAGCAGGATACTGGGCTATATGGACCACTGGTCTGACCCAGTATGGCTATTCTTATGTTTTTATGTAAAATGTGATAGTGAAACAGTACTCCCCACTACAATAGGGGTGAAGGGGGCACCTATATGTGGGTACAGTAGGGTTTTGGTGAGTTTGGGAGAGGTCACAGTTTTCACCACAAATGTGACAGGTAGGGGGAGATAGGGACCTGGGTCCCCAACTATGTACAGCACTGACCACTACACTACTCCAGGGACCAGCATGCTGCTCTAATAGACTTGCCTTTAACATCTGAGGCTGTAATAGAGACTGGTAAGTCATATTTTGTTTTTTACATTTTTTTGGGGGGTGGCTTATTCGTTTTGAAAACAGGTCTAGACCAAAACATCTTGGTTTCAGTCCTGGACATTTTTGTTTTGTTCCTTTATGGCTGTAAAACGTCCACGTGTTAGGCACACCCTAATCCCACCTTCGAAATGCCCCTGCATGCCCCCTTGTGATTTGGATGCAACACAGACAAATTGCATAGATAAACATCTGCAAAATTGGTTTTGAAAATACCAATTTGGACATTTTGAGATGAAAATCGTCCAAATGGTGCTTTATGATACTTTTTGGACGTTTTTCTCTTTCGAAAATGAGCCACTTACTCAGTTTAGAGGGAACAATGGTCCAAAACCTGTGTAGATGCAGTATTTATACATAGTGTCTACTGCTGAATCAGGTGCCCAAGACTAGGGAAAGGGCCTGCTATTAGAGGCAGTGAAGCAAGTACCTGCCAGTACATTAGTGACTGGAGGGAGAGGGTCACATGCAGAGGCTGACCTACAAGAACACATATTGAAAGGAGACTCAGAAATCCACAGCAGCAGTGAATACATGTTAGAACTATACAACTATGAAAAACAAATGCAGAACATGTACACACAACTGTGGGGACAGAACATTCTCCAACTAGTCTATCCCTTTTAAAAAGATAAAGCAGAAAAACTAATTTGGGATCACAGCTTTTTTTCTGTTTCCATTAATTTTATTTTCTGCTCCATTTGTAAAAAGGAGTTATAACATCCCATTAGGCAGTAGAATCAGGAAGAATAATCTGTTGTGCAGATGAGAAAAAGAGAGAGAGAGAGAGAGAGAGAGCATAGCGTGACAATAAGAAGCAGAGTGTTGGCTGAATAGAATTGTAAATTACTGAACTGACCAGAGTTAATTGGCAGAAACCTGGAAAAGCTACAGTCTATTACAAGTCTGTATGGAGTTCTCTCCCAACGGCCAATAACTGTTCAATGTGCTTGTTATAATGTACAGATTTGAAACTGGTGGAGAAAAATCATAGCTACTAGCAACTCTTAAAGAACAAATTGTAAGGAAAAAGAAATAATGAAAGAAGACAGGTAATTATAGCTGATTTTCTTTTAATTTCAGAAGGAACAAAGCTGTGCATTGCATGACAATCAATCAATCAATCAATCAATCAATAAATAAATAAATAACATTCTGGAGCTTTCTTCTCCTAGGCAAGCTTAATTACTAATTCCCTATCCAGAAGAGATACCCCAAACTCTACATGTCACTGCTTTTGGGAAATGTTTTAGATAATGCAGATAATGGTCAAACAAAATAATCAGCGAACAAAGCAGGGGATCCTTCTACAATAAAGAGTCACAGCAGACAAAAGTAGAGGCTGACCAAAGACGAATCACCACTGGAGATATAGTCCAACAGTCTTTATTGAAGCAAATAAGGAAAGGACCCGACACAATCTGTGTTTCGGCACATGTAAGCGCCTACATCAGGGGTCAAGTAATAAACTCTATGAGTCAAGAGATAAATAATTAAAACATATATAATACTGTTCAAAAATACATGATTGAAAACATTTGACAAAATAAAAAGCAACCAATTGGCAACATATACATAAATTAAAAGTATATTGAAAATTATATATAAAATGTATATAAACATGTACATATATTGTTGAAGAACAATAGTAAAATCTATATTAGTAAAACATAAAATAAAAATATAACATAATGTAAACCTTGATGAAAAATAATAATGTCATATTAATACAGAAACGATGTAAAAAACTCAACACATCTACTATAATAAAACGCACCCTGAACATTCTGAGGACAAAGGTTTCTGAACTCACAGCAAAAGGGTTCCTAACTTCATGGTTGTGAAGCCATCCCACTATGACTCGGAGCCCCGCCCTCACGTCAAACATCATGACGTGAGTTCAGAACCTTAGCAAAAAGAACCTTCAGGGAGCGTTTAAAAATAAAAAAAGTCAAGGAAAAACAAAAAACAAACAAGCAGGGGGAGCAGTAGGGAAACACGCGGAGCGTGTTTCCCTACTCCTCCCCCAGGATGTGCAACACCCACCCCCCGCACCGCACACCCCCCACAAAGCCACACACAGACACGACAAACCGCAAAAAAAAGAAAAAAAACCCAGCCAACACATGCTGCAGGTGCAACAAACACACCCGCGCCCCCCCAAGGCCACCCACGAAAATCCTGCGAAAAAAAAACCACGCAACACAATCCACATGAAGGAACCCCCACCCCTACCCACCCACCGACGTGTAGCTTTGCTGCCGGCGCCGGGGAACCCGAAACCCCACAAGAACACATCCGGCGTGATCTGCAGGCAGGGCTTATGTGCGTCTGACGTCATGCACGTGCACGACGTAAGACGCACATAACCTCACCCTGCACAGCCTAGATGCAGAACATCAAGCGGCACTCAGCAGAACCCACGACGAAGGACTTCTGTTGGCGGGATTTTGGGTACCCCGCCAGCAAAACTAAGACAAGGTAGGCTGGAATGGCGGCGGGAGGGGGGAGCAACGCGCGGCGGCGGCGGGTGCATCACGCGGAGGAAGCGGAGACGGAACACAACAAACAATCCCAGAAAGCAGCCTCCGCTTCCTTCGAAATTCAACACAATACAATCCCCCACCCAAAATGAAAGAAAACACACACACACACACACACACACTCTCACAACAGGCACCGCTCCATGAAACCCCAGCCCCCACCCCCCACACACAATCAATCACTCATCTGGCAGCGGTACCAGAACCCACCACCCCAAAAAAAACCCACTTACTCTCAATTGGCCACAACTCCTCAACGCACCCCCAACAGACACACACACACTCACTCACTCTCTAATCTGGCAGCGCTTCCTCAAACCCCTGCCCCCCCACACACACTCATACTCTCATTTTGCAACAGTTCCTGAACCCCCCCCTCAAACACACACACACACCCACACCCTCACTCTCTCATCTGGCAGCGCTTCCTGAACCCCACCACACATGCACTCTCTCATGTGGAAACGCACAATAAACACACCCTCACACACACACTCATCAACTGCCAGCGCTTCCATAACCAACCCCCAAACCCCTGTTCTTCCCTGCTGAAACCCCAAACACACACACCCCGACACCCCTACAACACACACACACTCTCTCTCTCTAACTCCGGCAGCGCTTCCTGAACCCCCCCCCCCCAAAACCACTCTCTCACATCTGGCAGCGCATCCTAAAACCCCGTACACACACACACTCACTCTCTCATCTGGCAGCGCTTCCTGAAACCCCTGCCCCCCCCCCCCCCCCCACACACTCATATTCTCATTTTGCAACAGTTCCTGAAACCCCCCCTCAAACACACACACACACACTCACTCTCTCATCTGGCAGCGCTTCCTGAACCCCACCACACACACACTCTCTCATGTGGAAATGCACAATAAACACACCCTCACACACACACTCATCAACTGCCTGCGCTTCCATAACCAACCCCCAAACTCCTCTTCTTCTCTGCTGAAACCCCAAACACACACACCCGACACCCCTACAACACACACACACACACACACACTCTCTAACTCCGGCAGCGCTTCCTGAACCCCCCTTCCCCCTCAACCACTCTCTCACATCTGGCAGCGCATCCTAAAACCCCGTACACACACACACACACTCACTCTCTCATCTGGCAGCGCTTCCTGAAACCCCTGCCCCCCCCACACACACTCATATTATCATTTTGCAACAGTTCCTGAACCCCCCCTCAAACACACACACACACACACTCACTCTCTCATCTGGCAGCGCTTCCTGAACCCCACCACACACACACTCTCTCATGTGCAAACGCAAAATAAATACACCCTCACCAACTGCCAGCGCTTCCATAACCAACCCCCAAACCCCTCTTCTTCCCTGCTGAAACCCCAAACACACACACCCTGACACCCCTACAACACACACACACTCTCTCTCTAACTACGGCAGCGCTTCCTGAACCCCCCTCCCCCCCAAACCACTCTCTCACATCTGGCAGCGCATCCTAAAACCCCGTACACACACACACTCTGTCACTCATCTGGCAGCGCTTCCTGAAACCCCTGCCCCACCCACCCACACACTCAATAATCTGGCAGCCGTCCCTAAACCCCCCCCCTCCCCACACACACTCACTATCATTTGGCCCTGCTACCTCAAACCTCCCCCCCCAAACACACACACTCACTCTCTCTTCTGCAAGTGCTTCATGAACCCACGCCACAAACACACACACACTCATCTGACAGTCACACAATCACTCACACACTCGCTTGGTTTCATACACTCAGTCTCACAGAGCATCTCAGTATCACACACACTCTCTCTCATGCACACACTGAATCTGGGTGAAACACACTCACAATCACACTGTGTCTCACATACGCACTTGCACACACTCTCATTCTCACACATACACTCACACCCACACTCTCTCTCTCTTACACACACTCTCTCTCTCTTACACACACACTCGCACTTTCACTCTCTCTCTCACACACACTCACTCTCACATACACTCTCCCAAACATATACACTCTGAGGACAACCTTGCTAGCGCCCGTTTCATATGTGTCAGAAACGGGCCTTTTTTACTAGTATAAAATAATTCAAAACAAGCATGTTTGCTAGTGTATTGCCAAATGTATAAAAATGTGTGCTAATAGCAGACAGTAAAGTAATGAAACAATTCAACAAATTGTGAATACAAATTAAATAATGAACTTGGAAACTGCAGCACAAAAAAGGTGGTTAAAACCTTATAAAATAATCCTTTTTAAAGAATGTTTTTTTAAAGAAACAAAAAAAAGGAAGTGCAATATTAAGACTGCCGCCAGATGAAAGTTCGAGGACGTATTGCACTATACGAATGCAAACTGAGAGCGAGCATAAGCAACATAAAATGTATGTAGAGACTAGCCATAGTGCAATCGTCAATTTAAAGACACCAAAACTGTGTAAGATTAAAACTGAATGATCAATTCTGCGTTTAAAAAATATACTGAAAACCCATGGCGGTAGTTGCAATCTAAAAACAACAACAAGAGCAGTTCAACCATTTTTCTTACCTGGACGGAGGCGCAGGTATTTCACTCTGCGCATAAACAAAGAACGGAGTGTCAATGTATTTAAGCACTGAACGCTGTAGAGGTACAAAACATTTAAAAGCAAGCTTATAAAAACTGTGCTGGATTATTTATATACCAAATGTTTAAGTGTTAAAAAGCCTCTAGTTTACGAGAATGTAGGTTAATGCTGAAAGCGTATATATAATATTAAAAAGCGTTGTGCAGAAAAAGCGCGCCAAAAGTACTTGATGAGGAACGCTAACATCAGAGTAACAGAAAGAAGAACTTGTACTTTAAACAGATCAGCCAAATGAGAGATGAGTATCTAGTCTATATAGTGTATAGAGAGGTGATTTACGTGAAACAAAACTCGCAAAGGAGGAAGTGACACTAGTATCACCTGATTTAAAGGCAATACATTACATATGTATGAGCTGCTAATGAATTATGCATTAACTGACTTCCTGTGAGACCCGTGCTGCAGACGAGAAGTGTACGCCACATAGAATCTATTTCTACTGAAAATAGAAGATTGTATAAAGATGGTATGCAAAGATTTATGAGAAGGACAAATAACTAAATCAAATAGAAAAAAATGTAAACTACTTAATGAAATCTGCCCCTGACCGCTTCATAGTAGACCTCACATCCCACCTAAACTACATTTTACAGCAAGGTCTCTTCCCTAAGGAAAATGGCAATATACTACTCACCCTGATACCAAAAGACACCAAGAAAAAAACAAATGAAATCACTTACTACCATCCAGTAGCATCCATCCCGTTGTCAGTCAAACTGATGGAAAGCATGGTAACCAAACAACTTACAGATTACATAAATAAATTCACAATATTACACGAATCACAGTCAGGTTTTTGTCCCCTCCACAGCACAGAAACAGTACTACTCACTCTCCTAGCTAAATTCAAGCAGGAAATAGCAATAGGCAAAAACATCCTCCTCCTCCAATTCGACATGACTAGCGCATTCGACATGGTAAACCACAATATATTAATAAGACTACTAGATAAGTTCGGGATTGGTGGGAACATACTAATCTGGATCAAGGGTTTCCTAACCACAAGGACATACCAAGTAAAATCAAACTCAAACATATCACCATGGAAAGCAGACTGCAGAGTACCACAAGGATCACCGCTATCACCGATCCTCTTCAACCTAATGATGACCTCTCTACCCAAGTCCTTATCCAACCAAGGCCTTAACCCCTTCATGATGTGGGTACTGAAAAGAGTAAAACCATTCCTCCCACAGAAAACTTTCCGCAATCTAGTACAATCCACAGTACTCACCCATGCCGATTACTGCAACAGCATCTACATTGGTTGCAAAACCCAAATCATGGAAAAACTCCAAACCGTCCAAAACACAGCAGCCAGACTCATTTTTGGCAAATCACGATTTGAAAGTGCAACACCACTTCGTGAAAAACTTCATTGGCTCCCCATCAAGGAACGCATAAACTTCAAAGCTCACACAATGATCCACAAGATCCATGGCGAATCTCCAAGCTACATGAACAACTTGATCGATCTTCCAGCCAGGAACGGGACCAAATCTTCTCGAACATATCTCAATCTTCATCTTCCCAATTGCAAAGGCCTCAAATACAAAACCTACTACGCTTCCAATGTCTCCATTATAGGCAGCCAACTTTGGAACGCAATACCTCGACACATCCGAACAACCAATGAACACCTACCCTTCCGAAAGCTGCTGAAAACTTACCTCTTCAAACAAGCCTACCCAAACAACCCAACTTAACTCTCAAACCCAATCCATACCACTAACACTACCCGTACGCCAATCCTATCCCCCACGTCTCTTCCACTGTCCTACTCTATACAACTGGACTTTCACTGTTATACTTTGTAATATACTGTGCTATCTCTATGATACCTTGTACCATAGATTGTAAGCTCTTTGAGCAGGGACTGTCTCTCTTTGTTAAATTGTACAGCACTGCATAACCCTAGTAGCGCTCTAGAAATGTTAAGTAGTAGTAGTAAGCCGCACTGAACCTGCTATCGAGCGGGAAAGAGCGGGGTATAAATGCTATAAATAAATAAATAAATCTATGCAAACGATGTCACAATATACATTCCTTACAAATCTAAACTGACAGAAATCACCAACAAAATCATAACCAGTTTGAACATCATCAAAGTGCAATAAATAAATAAATAAACTCCTGGGCAAATGCATTTCAACTAAAAGTCAACAAAGAAAAAACACACTGTCTTATCCTCTCATCCCAACATAACGCGGACAACCCCACAATTATCAGCACTCCAGATTCCACCCTCCCTATGTCAGACAGCCTGAAAATCCTCGGCGTTACATTGGACCGCAACCTAACGTTAGCCAAGTGTCATCCACAACAAAAAAAATGAGCCAAGATAAAGATTTGTCCTCAGTTTCCCAACTCAAACCCACAGCTAATCTTCTCAGCTGCTCTTCACTTCAAGCTGTTTTCCTTGCTGAGCTTCTGTCATCACATACTCTCTCTGCATCACATACTCTCTCTCTCTCTCCCTCTCTCTCTCAGCCCACGTTTACACAGCTGTGTTGCTGCATGTGCCCCTAGGGTTCCAACATTCAACTGCATTCTCTCAAAAATAATGATCCTCCAAATGTCTCACACTCATTTCTGCACACACATACGTTTTCAGCTCCTTCTTATAACCTTGTGTGAAGAATAAGGGACTGTCCTATCCTGGGTAGGCCACTAGATGGCGCTGTTCCCATAGAAATGGGGGAAAATGTCCAGGATGAGCCACTAGAGGGAGCCAGTAGGGGAATGTCCAGGTGGAGGTTGCTAGGACCAAGGAGAATCCTGGGCTGGAAACAGGTGTAGGTGGTTATGGGCTGGGTCCTGACTGGAATTAGGGGGAAGAGCCTAAAGGGGTGGAGAAGCTAATTAACCACCTTATACCTGCCTGAGTGGTGAAAGATTGGAGAGGAGCTGGAGACCTGGCAGCTGGAGGAAGAGGATCCCCTTGAAGGTACTGGCTGAACTCTGTGGACTTTTGAAGCTCTCTGCTGAAAAGGTGACAGCTGCACTACCCTCTGAGAAAGAAAAGTAAATGCTTTTGTTTGGCTATTTGAACTGTGAAAGTTTGAGGAACTGCTTTAAATGTTTGAATTGAAGAAGAGATGTTTACGTTAAAGAAGGAATAAGCCATGAAGATTATGTTAAATGGCAACTAATAAAACCTTTAGTTATGAGAAGCCTGGTGTAGGTGAACATTTGTGAAAGGTGAAGAGGAGGCAGAGAACTCCCCTGTGTTTGAGGCAGAGTCCTGGTGAATTACTGAGAAGGGTAGAGCCCAACCTTGACTGTGTGTGAAGGAAGCTAAGCAGGGTCAGCCCTGGTCCGGGCCTTGAAGGGTGACCAGCTCACATTTGCCAGGAGCCCTGCATTCCTACACATGCACAAGGTGCTTCTTTTCATGTTAACCCTGGCTTTGGTACAATCTTTCTCTCTCCAGGCTTCCTCAATTTCTCTGGGGCTCCCTCTGTATGGCTCCAGGGTTTCCTGCAATTTATTGGAAAGAGTAAACCAAATCATAGTTACCTGACACTAGGTTCTACCTTAGGAGTCAGGGTCCAGCTTAGGAGTCAGCAGTCAAGAAAAAGATCTAGGTGTCATTGTAAACAGTACACTGAAATGTTCTGCACGGTGGCAGCAGCCAAAAAAGCAAACAGGATGTTAGGAATTATTAGGAAATGGTACAGAATTAGAAAAGGTTCAAAGAAGAGTGACCAAAATGATAAAGGGGATGGAACTCCTCTTGTATGAGGAAAAGCTAAAAAGGTTACGGCTCTTCAGCTTGGAAAAGAGAAAGCTGAGGGGGGATATGATTGAGGTCTACAAAATCCTGAGAGGAGTAGAATGACTAGAAGTGAATTGATTTTTTTTCTCTTTCAAAAAGTATAAAGGACAGTGGATACTCATTGAAATTGCAAGGGAATACGTTTAAAAGAAATAGGAGGAAATATTTTTCCACTCAAAGAATAGTTAAGCTCTGGAACTTGTTACCAGAGGATGTGGTAACGACAGTTAGCATATCTTGGTTTAAAAAAGGTTTGGACAAGTTTCTGGAGGAAAAGTCCATAGTCTGTTATTGAGATGGACATGGGGGAAGCCACTGCTTGCCCAGGCATTGGTAGCATGGAATGTTATTACTAATTGGGTTTCTGCCAGGTACTTGTGACCTGGATTGGCCACTGTTGGAAGCAGGATACTGGGCTGGATGGATCATTGGTCTGACCCAGTATGGATATTGTTGTGTGTTCTTAAAGAATTGATATTCATTTCCCTAGATTTAGAAGCTTAATTTAGGTGCCTGGTGCTGAAAATCAGGGCTAAGCTTGCAATTCCCCCTACTTTAATTCTGCCCCTGTTGTTACTATTTAGAATCCTAAATTTAGGAGCACAGATTGAGGATCCCAGCCCTACTACATTTTCAGAAGACACTTTGGGAACCTAAACCCTTTGAATATCAGACTCATATATTTTGGGAGAGCAGGAGTTTTCTTCCTCTGATGTGCTTCCATCTCAATTGTAATCTGCCTCTATTTCACTATAGCATCATAAGTGTTCAATTTCAAGTACCCTAATTTGTGTTTTTTCCATATTTTTTAATCTCCCTACCTAAGTAGCTCAGACATCACACCTGCAATCTTTAGCTATGGACCATTGACCGAATTCTTCAAGAAACTAATGTATGTACATCCTGAGACTGACCACCAGGTGTCAGCATTGGATGATCATTGAGATTCCCCTGCCTCAGGGGTATTGGCAACTTTCAACAGAAAGCACCTGTGATATGTACTTTAGAAATTTGAGCCCCATGTAAATGGTGCACATCTCACTGCAAACACTGAGGCCCCGATGCTCAAAAGTCACCATTAAATACCATGTGTATTTATAGCCGAGTTGAACGTACCAATTTCTAATCTGCGACCAATGTTGAAATGAGATGCATGGAAATATTGCAAGCGCCTTGGTAGGGAAAGCGCCTAGCACATGTGCAGAATAGTCTCTCGGTAAGCATCCATGTTCTGCGCATGCCTGCTCACAGGACTCTTCTTCTGTTGGTTCTCTTCTCACCCCGTGGTGCACTGGTGCTCACATTGCCAGCTTCCTCGTGCTGCTGATCACCTCTAGGCACTCCCCCGACATGGCTTAGCTGCTCTATGCTTGTACATGCTTTCCTCAGGCTGCCCCCGATTGATTTTGCCCACATGCTTGGGAATCTTTTTTTTTTTTTCTGCCACTTCGGGGCTAAACTCCTTTGCCTCTTCGCTGATGTCACTCTTGACATAGGCTGACATCATAGGGGCTTTCCTTAGCTGATTGGCGGTCTGATTTTATTTCTCTGCTCCTTGTGGGAGGGAATTTGCTGTCATTATTGGTCTGCTTGTGGGATTCCCCGAGTCTACCAGTTCCACCAGCATTTGAGTGGATCCTGGGGAAAAGATCCAGGATACAAATCTAGATTATTTACTACTCTGGGGAGATTGGTGCTCTTGTTTGGGTAATGAAGACACTGAATATAATAGATTTCCTCAAATTGAAAGATGTTGTGTTGTAGCACTTTCTTAGCCATTTCCAAAAGTAAATCTATTTTTTCTTTGGACAGCTCTTGCTGATCTAAATGAGTAGCTACCACCTCCAGCGCTTCTTGATGGGAAATTTTTGTGTACAACGATATCACGTCCATTGACACAAAAATGGCATTATTTTCCTGTATTTCCATAGGTTTCAGCATACTGATCAAATGGGCTGAATCCCTCACGTATGAAGGTATTTTTTTGATACACGGCTGTAAATAATAATCAAGGAATTGGGATAATGGTTCATTTAAAGAATCCCTGCTGGAAACAATCAGACATCCTGGTGGATTAACTAAGGTTTTATGGATCTTGGGCACAAAGTAAATCCTTGGAACCAATGGATGTTTGTTAAATAAATACTTAAACTCTTTGATGTTAATAGTGCCCTGGCCTTCTGCTTGTGTCAATAAATGATGTATCTCCTCTTGGCTCTCCCTGGTAGGATCCTGTTCCAACTGTTGGTAATAACTGATATTTCAACAGTGGATGGATAGATTTTGTAGCGAGAACATAATATGAGAGCAAGTAATACCTGGATTATGTATTGCTTATGTTTTACAGAGAGGATCATTTTGTGAAAGCGGCACTCAGGTGCGATTGAACTAAGTTGTCCTGAAGGTGCCCACAGGGCGAAACACATAATGTGTTGAGAACGACAACAAATTTAAGAGAGAGAGAATCGCTACACACACTGAGCTGCAGATCCAGCATTTTTTAAAATCACTTTGGTCACAAGAGCACAGACTGCTGACTGAGGCTGAACGGAACATCAAAGAGGATAAGATCAAGCCCAAAGCTAAGTGTTGGGAGCGGTGGCGTAGCCACAGGTGGGCCTGGGTGGGCCAGGGCCCACCCACTTAGGGCTCAGACCCACCTAGCAGTAGCACATGTTTAGCGGTAGCTGGTGGAGATCTCAAGCTCTGCCAGCTGAAGACTTTCCCCTGATAGTAACAAAATTCTACTCTCCACAATATTGGCACCTGCGCATGATCAGTTTTCAATGCATGCCTGCTGCAGACTGCCAAGGTGGAAAGAAGCATTTTCCTGCCAGCTGAGATATTTTTTTGGTGGTGGTTGTGGTGGGGGTGCCCACCCACATCTTACTTAGGCCCACCCAAAATCTGTTGTCTGGCTACGCCCCTGGTTGGGAGGTTTTGTGTATTAGCACAGATGGACAGTGCACAGCAGGTTTTAAGAACTTGATAGAGATCACAACACAACACAACACAATAGCTTCAATTGCTTTGAAGGAGGAAGGGAGGGCTGAGAGTGCAATGATGTTTGCATGATATGTTGCGCTTAAAGAGTCCAGCCTCAGCAACAGGTTTTACTGAGCACTCACAAATAGTAAGTTAGATAATTTATTAGAACACACATGAGTCACAGCAGTAAAAAAAAAAAAAAAAATAGAAAACATACAGATAGTACAACGGTTTCTTAAACAAAGTAGTCAACTACCCAAATAATGCCAAAGCATTTCAGTGGCATGATCTGTATGGCCGTGCCACTGAAAACTCACAGCTAAGGGACTTACCTGTTAGTGACTGCTGCTAAATCTTTGATTTTTGTAAACCATTTTTGCAGAAGAACTGCTGATTGACGTGTAAATGGGCTCTTATAAAATACCCACTGGTGTAAATGTATGTGCAACGATATGATGGAACAATCCGGAGCACACAGAATCCAAAGGAGAAACAGGAAAAACCTGTACCACCAAGCTGTACATGTTTTGGCGCGCTTTTATCTTACGGTAACGGCATCTTCCTTTTTTAGCCCTTAGCAGTCATTTGTCACCGGGTATTTCTTAACCAATTTTCATAACTGGTCATTATGTCATATGTCTCTTGGGGCCCTGTTTACTAAGCTGCACTGTAGGTGTGCTAACGTTTTAGCATGCGCTAACGATAGGGAGACAACCATTATATTCCTATGGATGTCTCTAGCGTTAGTGTGTGCTAATATTTAGCGCGCAGTAAAAAGTTTGCACACCTATAGCGCAGCTTAGTAAACAGGGCCCTAAGTTTATAGTTTTTTCTCTGCAGTGCAATGTTTGCCATGTAAGCTAATGGGGACTATTTTTCTTTCACAGCTGGCAGTGCATTTGCTGTGTACACGTACACACGCATGATACACAAGGTACCATACACAAAGCAGTGACTTAACCCAGGTGGGCTAGTGTGTATTTTACTCCACACTGTGCTCAGGTGCTTCAAGTGTTTGTTAGCCTACACTATACATTTAACAGTGTCTTAACCAAGGAAGGTTCGTGTGTATTTTGTCAGCACCTTTCTTGAGAACTTTTAGCTTTTTTTTTTTTTACTTATAGCCCGATATGTATTATTATCTACTTATAGTAAACCTTAGAATGTATATTGGACATATCTCATGCAGTGCTGTTTTATTTTTATTATGATATTTTTATTGTATGATGTTTTAATGACCTCATTTGTTTGTAATGCAATCCATGGTCTCAGTTTTATGTATTCTATGCTTTATATTTCCTTTTTCATATATTCAAGTTTTTGTTCAGAAATGCATGTTACTTAATTTGCTTTATACTTGTTTAATATGTTTTTTTAAAATACAGTCTGTGACCCCTGAAGCAGGAGGCTGGTCTGCCAAAACATGGACCCGTGTCAGGTCTCACTTTGGTGCATTAATAAAGATTTCTTACTGCTACTCCTGTCTTGAGAGTTGTTTCATCCTCTACTCTGCATTGTATTACGATATGATGGTGCGTACTGTGCTGCGACGTCACTCAGTCCGAAACTGGAAGGGATGCAGGCAGGCAGTTTTCAATAGCGCGAGGATGGAAGAACTTCTTAAAACAAGACCTCGGCTGGGCTGGCGGGGGTTGGGGGTCCCCCGCCAGCTGAAGTAATACTTTTAAAGGCACCGGACCAGAGGAAGCGGACCTCAGCGGGGGAGGGTTGACGGCGGTAGGGGGGTCCAGGGCAAAATCTGCGGGGGCCCAGGTCCCTGTGGCCCCACACAGATACGCCCCTGGCTCTAATGGACCTGGCTATAATATCTGAGGCTGCCATACAGGCTGGTGAGTACTATTTTTTATTCACATTTTATGGGGGTAGGTGGAGGTCAGTAACCACTAGGAGAGTAAGGGGAGTCATCCCTGAATCCCTTCAGTGGTAATCTGGTCATTTAGGGCACCTTTTTTTGTCTCTTTTTAGTTAGAAAAACTGATCTAGACCAAAACGTTGAAGTTTTTGTCCTAGACATTTTGGTTTTGTTCCATTATGGCTGTAAAACATCCCAAGTGTTAGGCGTGCCTTAATCCTACCTTCAAAACACCCCTGCCATTTGCCTTTGTAATTTGGATGCACTGCAGACGAAATGCATAGATAAACATCTACAAAATAGGTTTCAAAAATACCAATTTGGATGTTTTGAGAAGAGGTTTGTCAAAATGGTGCTTTATGACACTTGTGGGACGTTTTTCTCTTTTGAAAACGAGCCTCCTAGTAACCTATGGAACTTTGCAAGTCTAAGGGGGTCTTTTACTAAAGTTTAGCGTACCCATTTTATTTCTATGGACACTGCTGCAGATAACTGAAGCTAATCTTTAGTAAAAGATCCTCTAAGTGCTTTGACAGTGAGTACCTTAGGCACCTAAGTAGGTACCCACTTGCCCTCTTAAACTTGCCCTGGTATAAAATTATCCTCATCCCATATAGGTCCATTTCAATGTTGGCCTGTAAGGATGTTATTTGATACAGATTTGTTTTTTTAGAGACAGCCTGCTGAAATTTCATACAAAAGTCTGCTTCTTGATCCTTGACGGATGCCCTTGATTATAAATTGAATGACTGTTTCAGTAGTTTTGCCCACATGTCTCGGAGAAATGAAAGGAAGAGAATGACTCATGCCTTCAGGGGACTTTTATTATACACCACTGTGCTAAGAAACAAAGAAACATTTTACCTCCTCTTCTTGGAAAGCTCAGCTTCACCATGTAAGCCTTCCCTGTATAAAGGAGATTGCAGATCCTATTATAGATGAGGCAAACCTCGTTATCTGTAGCTTAAATATCTAAATGATGTACAAGAAGCAAGCATTAGCTGGTGGAAATACATTTCTAGAAAAAAAAGATCTAATCTGACTTTGAACAGGAGTAATCTTAAGAGTAACATAGAGAAATATTATTTTATAGAACTAGTGGGTGCATGGAGCTCTCTGGTGCTAGCTGGACTGTAGGAAACTGACATGTTAAGATTCTTAACAGGTAAAACTTGATGAGATCACCAAAGTGGAACTTTGGCAAACAGAAGGGCCAAGAGCCGGCCGAGGTTGGGATTTAGTGCTTGGATATCACTAGAGATGCAAGCATTATGGCAAGTGCTAGGAGAACATTAGAGCAGCAGTGTTCTGAGCCAGAATTGTGCACTATGCGACACAACCCCTAGCTCTCCCTGCTCCACCCACTATACCGTGGCCACCATAGGAGAGATAATGGCTGGGGAATGATTTTGTGCCCCTGCCTCCCTTGTGCCCTGTGTGGCTGCACTGTCTGCACAGCCTTCAGGATGGCCCTGCATATAAGACTGAGATGATATTCCACATACCTTGACTTAGGAGTTAGGCTCATTACTATCATGGTACATGCAAAATAAATCTATAGATGACATATAAATAAAGAGTGCCCTTCACATGGGTTCTAAAATGACTGACTGGGTTGACAGCAGGTTGAGTGGAAGGCGGCAGAGGGTAGTGGTAAATGGAGCTCATTCTGAGGAAAGGGATGTTACCAGTGGTGTTCTTCAAGGTTCAGTTCTTGGGCTGGTTCTTTTTTTAAACGTTTTTGTAAGTGATATTGCTGAAGGGCTGTCTGGTAAGTTTTTTTGCTTCTTTGTGGATGATACTAAAATCTGCAATAGGGTAGACACCTCTTATGGTATAGATAACATGAGGAGGGACCTAGTGAAACTTGAAGAATGGTCCAGAATTTGACAACTAAGATTTAATGCTAAAAAATGCAGGGTCGTTCATTTGGGCTACCAAAACCCAAGGAAGCAGTACAGCTTAAGGGGTAAAGTACTTGTGTGCACGAAAGAGGAGCAGGCTTGGGTGTGATTGTATGTGATGATCTTAAGATGGACAAACAGTAGAAAAGGTGACAGCAAAAGCTTGGTAGATGCTTGGGTGCATAGGGAGAGTAATGACCAGCAGGAAAAGACTACTACTACTACTACTCATCATTTCTATAGTGCTACTAGATGTTCGCAGCCCTGTGCACTTGAAGAGACAGTTCCTTCTCGACAGAGCTTACAATCTAATCAGGATAGACAAACAGGACAAATAAGGGATAAGAGAATTACTAAGGTGGGAATGATAAAACAGACAAGTGAATAGGGGTTGAGAGTTAAAAGCAGCAGCAAAAAGGTGGGCTTTTAGCCTAGATTTTGAAGACAGCCAGAGATGGCGCTTGACGTACTTGCTCAGGAAGTCTATTTTAGGCATATGGTGCAGGAAGATAAAAGGAACGGAGTCTGGAGTTAATAGTGGAGGAGAAGGGCACAGATGAGAAAGATTTACCCAATGAACGGAGTTCCCGGGGAGAAGTGTAAGGAGAGATAAGAGTTGGAGAGATACCGAGGAGCTGCATAGTGAATGCACTTGTAAGTCAATAAGAGGAGTTTGAACTAAATGTAGAAACAGATAGGGAGCTAATGAAGTGACTTGAGGAGAAGGTTAACATGAGTATAGTAACTCTGGCACAATATAAGTCATGCAGCAGAATTTTGGACAGATTAAAGGGGAGAGAGATGACTTAGTGTGAGACCTGTGAGAAGCAAGTTGCAATAGTGTAAGCGAGAGGTGATAAGAGTGTGGATAAGGGTTTTGGTAGTGTGATCAGAAAGGAAAGAACACATTTTGGTGATATAGAGAAAGAAATGACAGGTTTTAGGAGGAGGATGAGATAATGCCTCTGGTGAAACCTCATTTAGAGTACTGAGTACAATTTTGAAGACTGCATCTTCAAACAGATATAAACAGGATGGAGTCTGACCAGAAGGTGGCTATTAAAATGGTCAGTGGTCTCTGTTATAAAGCATTTGGGGACAGACTTAAAGATCTCAGTAACTCATGTGATGCCATTACTTAGGCAAGCCAATTGGTTGCTCCTATTCCTGCTTTTCAAAATTCTATAATTTCCACTCTTCCTGTCACGTGTACTGATCCCTATTCTCTGGGCCATACTCTTAGATAAAGCCAGCAACAGCTGCTCGTTGTTCCTACATTTAGGCATATTAAATATGATTATATTAGAAACAAGATGTTTAGTGTGGTGAATGCTCTTCCCACCCATTTAAGACTGCAGGATTCTTTTAAAAACAGTCTAAACATTTATTTGACAATATGTTCCTTTAATTCTCTGTATTGGTACTCTTTTACAGTCCAGAGGGGGCTGTTGGTACAGATGAAGAATCTGAAATGCACACCCTTTTACCTTTCTATTCTGTTCCTAGCCTTTCCTATTAAAAAAAAAATTGGAGTTCTCACCTATTTTCGTTTTGGCTTGTTGATTTAGCTATTGTAAATCACTCAGGTGGTACTAGATAGGCAGTATAATAAATAATAAACTGGAAACTTGGATAGAGACATTTAAATACTTCCATGACTTAAATGCACAGATGGCAAGCCCCTTTTCCTTTGAAAGGAAGCTCTGGAATGAGGGCGCATAGGATGAAGGTGAAAAGGGGTAGACTCAGGAGTGACCTAAGTCGGTGGTTTCTAAACCTGGTCCTGGAGGCACCCCAGCCAGTCAAGTTTTCAGGATACCTACAATGAATATTCATGAGAGAGAGAGTTACATGCACTGCCTCCACTGCATGCAAATCTATCTCATGAATATTCATTGTGGGTATCCTGAAAAACTGACTGGCTGGGGGTGCTTCTAGGACCAGGTTTGGGAATCACTGACCTAAGGAAGTACTTCATGGAAAGTGTGGTTAATTCATGGAGCGACCTCCTGGTGCTTAGCTGAGATTGGGTGGCAGAGCCGGTGGTTGGGAGGCGGGGATAGTGCTGGGCAGACTTATACGGTCTGTGCCAGAGCCGGTGGTGGGAGGCGGGGCTGGTGGTTGGGAGGCAGGGATAGTGCTGGGCAGACTTATACGGTCTGTGCCAGAGCCGGTGGTGGGAGGCGGGACTGGTGGTTGGGAGGCGGGGATAGTGCTGGGCAGACTTATACGGTCTGTGCCAGAGCCGATAGTGGGAGGCGGGGCTGGTGGTTGGGAGGCGGGGATAGTGCTGGGCAGACTTATACGGTCTGTGCCCTGAAGAGCACAGGTACAAATCAAGGTAGGGTATACACAAAAAGTAGCACATATGAGTTTATCTTGTTGGGCAGGCTGGATGGACAGTGCAGGTCTTTTTCTGCCGTCATATACTATGGTGGAGGTGTTGGAGACAAAGACTGTATCTGAATTCAAGTGAGCTTGGGACAAGTACATAGGATCTCTAAGGGAGAGGAAGGAAATGGATGGACAGACTGGATAGCCCATGTGGTCTTTATCTGCCTTCATTTTTCTCTGTTTCTGTCTGGAGTCATTGCCCCCTACAGAGCAAATTCTGATGCAGGCTGAGATCATATCATAAGATCAATTGAAGGAGAAGTCAAGCAGGTCATGCAGAAGACAGTTTCAGGAAACAGGCTCATTGTACCAGCAAGAAGTCAGGGCTGCAGAGGGATGTAAATAGGGCAATTGAGACTGCTAGTGGTTGGGTAGAGTTGCAGCAGTCATTAGCAGTGAGTTTATTAGTCAGTCTCTCTTCAGAGCTATTGGCAGTGTGTCCACCCTGGTCTGCGCCCAAAACTCTTCTGTCTTATTTTTCTTCTTCCATTCTGTCCATTGTCTTCAGGTGACTATTTTGGTCCAATCAGATCATGTATTCCTCCAGCCCAGCAGACAAAATGCACGCCTGGAAAGCAATGATGTCCATAGTTAATTCAGACACACTTCCGGGATCCACATAAAGGGATCATTCTTTCTGCCCCCCCTCCACATCCCCCACCAAGAGTAGACTCCCTCCAGAACCTCCACCCCAGAAAAGGCCCTCAGGGCTGGCCCCCAAGAGTATCCCACCTCTCACATCCAAGCTTCGCCTCCCCACTGGGCCTACCTGGGCGGGCACCTGTCTTTGGCAACTACAGATACAAAATGGCCACTGCAACCTCTAAAAGGGTGTGTGTAACTGCTATAGAATGTAACTGCAAGGGAGAATACATATAGGTGGTGCATGGGAGGGGCATGAACAGAGCTGCCACTTATGTGCGCAACTTACAGAATACTGCATGGTATGCACGTTGCATGTGGTGCCCCCATTTACAACTGCCATTGACCTTTAGATGCACCCATGTGGGTTTATGCTAGTATTCTATAAAGGAATCCGGGTGCCCAGATGCCATGCCGTTATAGAATTGGCATTCCTAGCATGGCATTAGGGCACCTACAAGGCAGTGAGAAGTTATAGAATTACCCCCTAAATGACAAGTAACATATGCTTTTCTTGTGCAAAGTGGAATTTTGGAAAGTTTTCCTCCTTTTAGTGTATTGGACTCAAGGCGTGGTTTGCACCGTGGATTGCTGCAGAGGCATTATATTCCCAGTTTTGCTTTCTATTCAGTTCCTAGCATGTTATTAGCTTTTCTGGCAGATGCTGCCGTTTTAGCTACAGATGGCTCCAGTATCTATTTCTCTGCTGGAAAAACCTGATTGTTTTACAAAAAGACTATGGGATGTGTTTTTACTGATGTGTATTCATATGATATCCTGCTGTTGGCATAGATACAGGCAATCTTCATTTGACAGATCTGTCTGTCTCATCCTAAGTATGCTAGGATTTACCATGAAACTGGAGCAGTTCTATTTTTAGTTGCATTTTGATGAAGGAAAGAATAGCATCACTAGTGCAGCTTGTAATTGCTTTATTAGATACACTTCTAGCATTTCCATATCACTTTTTTTTTATCACTGCATGAGCACTGCAAGCCTTAGTACTGTGAAGAGAATACTTCCAGTGTTCATATTCTTATTTAGAGCATGAAAGTCTTTCCCTGGTGGAAATCAAACATAGTAGCCAGGAGTTCAATTTTATTTGACTGTTCACCACCTATGATATATGTAGGAAGGGCAGTAGTGAATATCACTAGCATTTGTCAAATTTGACAGGTGCCATACCCACTTCTGGGTTCTCAGCCAATCAGAAGTGAGGACATGTCTAAGTGTCACGGTTGTGACTGTATCCCATGCCTACACTCACCTCGCCTCCGGGTGACCAGGCCCTATGGTTGCTGTGGACTGTCTTTTTCCTGTTTCCCAAACATGTTCCAGAGTTCATTGCAGTCCTATTCTGATCTTCCAGAATTCCAGACTTGCTTTGGAGTTCCTGAAGCCAAGCCTCACTTTGGTGCTCTTGCAGCCAAGCTTCGCCCTGGTGTTCCTGCTGCCAAGACTCGCTGTGGTGTTCTTTCAGCCATGCCGTGTTCTGGTGTTTTTGCTGTCAAGCCTCACTCTTGATTGTGACCTCATCTGTAATTGCTTTTATTAAGCACCTGGGAACTTTCAGGCTTGCCTTTGCAACAGAGGTCTTCAGATGAGCTTTCATCTGTGTGTGTTTGTTGCAGTCCCAGCCCTGCTAGCTCCTGTTTGAGAATCCTGAATCCTGCTTGAGTATCCTGAATCCGGTTCCAGCCAAGCCAAGCCCATTCCAGCATCTGGTTTCAGCCAAGCCAAGCCAAATCCGTTCCAGCATCCGGTTCCAGCCAAGTCCGTTCCAGCATCCGGTTTCAGCCAAGCCTGTTCCAGCATCCGGTTCCAGCCAAGTCCGTTCCAGCATCCGGTTTCAGCCAAGCCAAGTCCATTCCAGAATTCTGTTCCAGCCAAGCTTGTTTGAGAATCCTGGATCCTGATTGAGAATCCTGAATCTTGTACCAGCCTGTCCATGCTCAGCCTCACTTCCTGTTTTGGTGGTTCACCTGCTGCTGCCAATCACTGGCAGTGGCCCAAGGGCTCACTACTCCGGACCGTTCCTGACAGTTGTGACACTAAGCATGTTTAGTAGTCAAAGCCAAATAAAAAGCATTCAGATAATGCCTATTTTCTTTATGTGGTGAATGGCTACAGAGTCAGAGAAGAGGGAGGGGTGTGTGGGGACTTTAAAACAGCTTTAACAGCTTTTTTTTTTTTTTTTTAAGAAAAAGTCTATTTTTTTCTTTCCCTTGAGAAACGCGCATGCGTGACTAAATTCTGCCAAGGC
This sequence comes from Microcaecilia unicolor, assembly GCF_901765095.1. Classification (NCBI taxonomy): domain Eukaryota; kingdom Metazoa; phylum Chordata; class Amphibia; order Gymnophiona; family Siphonopidae; genus Microcaecilia; species Microcaecilia unicolor. The sequence continues at coordinate 157,566,582 of NC_044032.1, read as the reverse complement.
TGTAGGGGGTAGTGTTGGGATTTTTTGATGTCACTTCCTATCATGTGACCCCATCCAAGATGGCAGCTAGTAGTGCAAGCAGGAAGTGACTTGATGCATACTGTGGTAGCTGCCATTTTGAAAAGGGGTGTGGCTATGATGTCACTTTGTGTGACATCACTAAAAGGGGTTGGGTCTGGGATGGGACTATGGAACAGGGTGGGGTTTGTGGTGGGGCTATGCAAATAAGATGGGGAAAGGAATGTGGTTATGCAAAAGAGGAGAGGCTTGGGTGGGGACATGATGTCATATTCGGTGATGTCAACCCGGGGGTGGAGAGAGGGTGTGGCTTTGACAGAGGCAGGGATTGGGTGAGGTTTGTGCGTGTCCTCACTTCTGATTGATTGAGAACCCGGAAGTGGGTGTGGCACCTGTCAAATGATGAATGCTGGTGATATTTACTACTAAGGGTGGTATAGTAAATTAAAATAACCATAAACATTTACATTTTATGTCAAAATATTTCATATGTTCAATTTTAGAAAAACTTGTGTTTTTTTTAAAGTAAAAAATACGGTCCTTTTTTTTTTTTTTTACTGTTCCCCTTTTATTACCCTTTATCTTCAATTTCTCTGCCCCTCACCTTTGATGGCATGCCCTTGCATTCCCTCAGCATTGCTCATTAGCTGGTAGGGCCCCCAGAATGGCCGTTGTTTTCCCTGCTTCCAGAGTCAGAGCGCATCCTCTATTGGCTGGCAACAGAGTTTTTGCTTTATTTGTGTATTCAGCAACACTATCCATTTAATTAGTGCTGTTGTATATATGTCTAATCAGAAAGCACACCAGCACCTATCCATTTAGGCATGCTATTTAGTAAACCTAATTTTAAACTTATAACATATCCATTTGGAGGTAATTCTGTGAGGAGCCACCTAAGTTTTGGCAGCAAGAATGCACGTTGTTTACATACATAGGGGGACATAGACGCACATATATGACCATTTTCTGGCTGCATAGTATTCTGTAAGTAGATACCAATATTTAGTGGCATATATTTTGCAAGTGGACTTTCACATGGGTGGACTATAGGTGGAGTGTGTTCTTAATCTAGGAATTAGCATTTACAGCAGCTCTATGGCTGGTGTAAGTACTTGGGCCTAAAATATAGGCACAAGTTTAGCCTGTAAGCTACTATCCTGGAAAGAAAAGTTGGCACGTACTTTCTTGTATAGAGCAGCCTCCAAATAGGCACCTACTACTTATCTCTGAATGATGCTACTCTTTGGGATTCTGCCACGTACTTGTGACCTGGAATGCAGGATACTGGGCTAGATGAACTATCTTAATTATCATCTGTGTCAGGGGTGGACTGTCCAAGGGCCCAATGGCCTCAGCGGGGGAAACATGTTCTTTCCTGCTCGGCCCGCTGGGCTGCCACTATTCCCCCCCCCCCCCCCCGCCCGGCACTACCGTATTTTAAAAATGGCAGCCGAGACTCCCTGCAGAAGTCTTGCGAGACTGTTGAGACCCGAGAGACTACCACAGGAAGTTTGGGCCCGCCATTTTGAAAACACAACAGTGTCGGCAGGTGGGGGAATCTCGGCAGCGCAGTGGGCAGGAAAGAACATGGCCTCCCATAGAGGCTACCAGACTACAAGGACCCCTCAGGTAGGACCGGGGCAGTAGGGACATCAGCTGTGGCAGCAGGAGCGGCAGGAGGAGTGTCGGTCAGTGGCCGGGCAGGGGACTCAGTACTCCCCCAGTGCCCAGGAGCCCAGACCACCCTCAGTCCACCCCTGATCTGTGTGGTTGAATATTGCCTTTGCCCCTTTCAAGTGCCAGCTCCTTCTAAGTGTAGGTGAAGTTTAAATGTATGGGGAATGTGAAAAGGGCAATTCTATAATTTGGCATCTGCATTTATGCACCCCATGTGAGTGCAAAGGTCTGGAATACTAGCTCTTCTGTGTGTAAGTGTACACTTTACCTGAAAAAATACCAACAGGGAGCTTAAATGCTATTCTGTAATGACACATAACTTACATAGCGTGTAAATGTAAGGGGTTGTACACGAATGGAGCTTGAGCAGGACAAGGGCAGTGCTCCCACTTATGCACATAATTCTGTAAGTTATGCACATTCCTTCCACATTTAGACATCCACACTGGCATCAGCTCTATGTTAGGCACACCAATAATGGGTTATGCCAGAACCCTATAACAGAACCTGGGTGCCCAGGTGCCATTATAGAGGCTTCTGCTGCACATCCTCAGGGGGCCTAAATGGAAATGCTCAGCTCTAGAATTGACCCCTAATGGTATAGAGCCATTGGTATGCCTGTTTTAGGGATACAACATTAATAGTTATTCCCACCCCAAATAAGATTAGAAATCATAACGTTCTATTAGCACCCACTGGAACTATGTATAGCACATAAGCATGAGAGATGAAATGCTTTGGTGCCATCAGTAAATGGTAGCACGACAAGATTACAAAAGGGAGTGAAACTAAATAAAAGAGGGGTTTCTTCCTGCCTTTTCTTCTGGAGAATGGAAGGAAAAGAAAATGGCTACCAGAGGTACATTCCAGTGCTCGTTAAAGGTAGTAGATAAGTTAAGAAGAAGAAGTCTTGAAGTAAAGTTTCTCAAAACAGGGCCACAGACCTGCGACTCGTGTCCCCTGTGGAGTTTCCTGTCCAAAGGAGTTGTGGAAATCTCTTGTGGTGTGTCTACACTATTATCTGCCTGCTGATATAACTAAACAAACGAACGAAAGGGTAACTGTAACAGATGAAAACGTGGAGGTGCTGCACAGCAAGAGAAACCTCACCCTAGTCAGGTAGCCAGACTGCCAGTTTTGGGGAGGCCTGAGCCCAAAGTAGGGGTGCACAAAATTTTGCCCAACCCCTCACTCCAGCTCTCTGTGCTCTCTCGCACCCCAAATACCTGAGGCTACTGGTGGGGATCCTCAAGCTCCACCATCCAAACAGGTGGCCTGACAGTTGGTGGACTTCCTAGGGGTTGATGCTACCATGCCAGCTCCCCCTGTATACTCGGTTTTGTGAAAACTGAGCATGCTCAGGAGGGGGAGGATCAGTGTAGCTGCAGCAGCCTATAGAAAGTGGCGCTGATTTCCAGGCCACTGTGGAGGACCTCTTCAGCTGGTGGGGCTTGGGGATCCTAGCCAGCCATAGCAGTTATAGTTTAATCATATCAGCAGATGGTGCCACAATTTTAGGAGAGCTGAACCCAAAAGGGGGTACAGGTTCCTGATGGCCTCCCCTTCCCCTCTCCCCCTCCCCAATCCAGGTTACAAGTGCCTGGCAAGATCCCAAAACAGTACAATACATTTTATGCTGCTTATCCTAGAAATAAGCAGTGGATTTTTCCCACGTCCATTTTAATAATGGGTTATGGACTTTTCTTTTAGGAAGCTATTCAAACCTTTATTAAACCCTACTAAGCTAACTGCTTTTACTACATTCTCTGGCAACGAATTCCAGAGTTTAATTACACGTTGAGTGAAGAAATATTTTCTCCAATTTGTTTTAAATGTACTACTTTGTAGCTTAGTAGCCTAGTGGTTAGTGCAGCAGACTTTAATCCTGGGGAACTGAGTTCAATTCCCACTGCAGCTCCTTGTGACTGTGGGCAAGTCACTTAACCCTCCATTGCCCCAGGTACAAAATAAGTACCTGAATATATGTAAACCGCTAACAATGTAGTTGCAAAATACCACAGAAAGGCAGTATATCATGTCCCATTTCCCTTTCCCTCCCTAGACATAGTATTTTTGGAAAGAGTAAACAAGCAATTCACGTCTACTCGTTCCAGTCCACTCATTATTTTTTAGACCTCTATCATATCTCCCCTCAGCCGTCTTGTCTCCAATCTGAAGAGTCCTAGCCGCTTTAGCCTTTCCTCATTGGGAAGTCGTCCCATCCCCTTTATCATTTTCGTTGCCCTTCTCTCTATGTTTTCTAATTCCACTATATCTTTTCTGATTTGTGGTGACAGAATTCCACACAATATTCGAGGTGCAGTCGCACCATGGAGCGATACAAAGGTATTATAATATACTCATTTTGTTTTCCATTCCTTTCCCAATAATACCTAACGTTCTATTTGCTATCTTTGCAGCCACTGCACACTAAGCCTAGATCCCTTTCCTGCTCAGTAGCTATAATTCGGGTTCCTCTTTCCCACATGCATTGCTTTGCACATGCTCACATTAAACATCATCTGCCATTTGGATGCCCAGTCTCATAAGGTCCTTTTGTAATTTTTCACAATCCTCTTGCGACTTAACAACTTTGAATAACTTTGTGTCGTCAGCAAATTTAATTACCTGACTAGTTACTCCCATCTCTAGATCATTTATAAATATGTTAAAAAGTAACGGTCCCAGCACAGACCCCTGGGAAACCCCACCATCTACCCTTCTCCATTGAGAATACTGACCATTTAACCCTACTGTCTTGTTTTCTATCTTTTAACTAGTTTTTAATTCACAATAGAACACTACCTCCTATCCTATGACTCTCCAGTTTCCTCTGGAGTCTTTCATGAGGTACTGTGTGAAATGCCTTTTGAAAATCCAGATGCACAATATCAACTGGCTCACCTTTATCCACATGTTTGTTCACCCCTTCAAAGAAATGTAATAGATTGGTAAGGCAAGATTTCCCTTCACTAAATCTATGTTGGCTTTGTCTCATTAATCCATGCTTTTGAATATGCTCTGTAATTTTGTTCTTTATAATAGTCTCTATCATTTTGCCTGGCATCAATGTCAGGCTTACTGATCCATAATTTCCCAGATCATGTCTGGAACCTTTTCTAAAAATTGGCGTTACATTGGCCACCCTCCAAACTTCAGGTACCATGCTTCTAACAATAGTTCTGCAAGTTCATTTTTCAATTCTATCAGTACTCTGGGATGAATATCATCCGGACCAGGTGATTTGCTGCTCTTCAATTTATCAAATTATATCATTACATCCTCCAGGCTTATAGAGATTTCATTCAGATTCTCAGATTCGTCAGCTTTGAATACCATTTCTGGCACCAGTATCTCTCCCTCAGTGAAGACCAAAGCAAAGAATTAATTTAATCTCTCACTATGGCTTTTTTCCCCTGATTGCCTATTTTACCCCTTGGTCATCTAGCGGTCCAACTGATTTTTTTGCCAGCTTCTTGCATTTAATATACCTAAAACATTTTTTACTATGTATTTTTGTCTCCAATGCAATCTTTTTTTCAAAGTCCCTCTTTGCCTTCCTTATCAGCGCTTTACATTTGATTTGCCTTCAGTCAGATCTTTCTTCCATTTTCTGAAGGACTTTCTTTTAGCTCTAATAACTTCCTTCATCTCATTTTTTAACCATGCTGGCTGTCATTTGTTCTTTCTTCCTCCTTTTCTAATACACGGAATCAGTGCCAGTCTTAGCAATTGCGGGGCCTTGTGCAGACCAGTTCGGTGGGGCCCCCACCCCCACCTAACCCCGCCCCTTGTTGACAAGATGTGTTTAAAAAGTTTTTTATTTCAATTAAAGAAAAATCAAGCAAAACTTGTACGGAAAAACTAATTCAAATATGCACAATGCTGTCATAGGAAACCTTTGGGTTTAAAAAGCAAAACCATGTGCATGTAAAGACTGGATAAATGAATTAAAACAAATCACCTTAATATGTAATACTTGGTAGCAAGAATGAAACAGTGATTGAATATTCACATAGTAAGCAGCTTGAGCCAACAGATTTATTTTCCATTGAACATAATTAACTTTGTATGAACTTGGCTGCTAATAATGTGCTGAATTGGACAATGTTGGCACATTTAGACTGATTCTGGACAGTTCTGCATGAAGGAAACCCTTCCTTCTTTAATGAATACCTTCTCTGTGAAATAGTAGTAAGAAAAAAGGCAAGTGCATTTTTATAATATACCACTGCATTCCACAAAGCAAAAGGAGCAAGTTCCCACATGCCATCTTTTTTTCTTTTGATGTAGGCACAGGAGAAAAAAAGATTCTAAATGCTCCTAGTTTTCAACCTAATTCATGTTTAATGTGGGATAAAATGCCATAAATAAGTAAATAAATAGATAGATAGAAACCCTGAATGTTGAGCAACTGATTCTCATAACATGATGTCTATTTAGCAGCCCTTTACCAGGAGAAAAAAAAAATCTCTGCACAAATATAACAGTACTAGGGTGTCCCTTTAACCAACCCCTTCAAATGACACACTGAATACGATTTATAACAAATTATTACTCTACCTATAAAAAGTGATTCTACTATTATACTTCCTCTGTGTACAATCCGTATGCACAAGCTGAGATTAAATAAAAATTTTACCAACAATAAAGAAAGACAAATTAGATGCAGCAGCTCATAGGTTTGCATGCTTGCTTTGAGTGTACTGGGATCCGGCTGTGTGAGGAAGGGGAAACAGATGTCACCTTTTCTTTTTTTACAGTATCTTCCCCACCCACATATTACGGACCTCATCCCCACTCCCCCAAGCCACAGGGTGCCCTCCCGGCACATACCTGAAGCCACCCTGGTGGTCTAGTGGATTATTCAGGGCAGAAAAGATCCCCAGTCTTTCCTGCCCACTGTCGCTGACCCTCTTGCTGCCGCATCTTCTTTAAAATGGCTGCCGAGACTTCCAACGGCTTGTATTGCTGTTTATACATTTTCTGTGGCTTATTGGCTCTCCTGCTCTTTGCATGATTGCACAAGGCCTACAGGCCATGGGGAATGTGAGTCTTTATTTAAGGCTTAATTCACCAAGGCTTGATATTGAGCTGGCAGCAGTCAGCAAATTTAAAGATGCTGACTGATGTACATTGAATTTGACCCAGATATTCAATACCAGGCATAATCTGGGCATTGACATTGAATATCCAGGTCTGGCTGGCCATCAGAAGTTATTCAGGTCCCAGCCAATATTCAGACAAGTATGCAGATAACTGTCTGGATAAAGTAAGGACAGCCGTTTTGCTCTCCTAAATTTATCAGGGCATTTATCTGGTTAGTGAAATGAAAATCACTGCTAATCCAGAAAGTACTGGCTCTGCCTTGAATCTGCCCACTGCCCGCCCTGGCACTAACCAGATAGGGCTGTAGTAGTCAGTGCTGATATTCAGCAGCTCTGTCTGCACATAGCTCCCATTATTTATGAGTGAGTTTTCTTAACACTTTAAATCTTATCTCCTTAATTCACAGAGCAGTAATATCCAATTTTACTATATTCTTACTGTATTCAAGATAGAAATCTATCTTTTCAGTAATTAAAGAGAACTCTCAAGACATCCCACCTCTGGCAAAATATGGCAAGCAAAAAAGCAGAGAAATTGGCCCAGACATGATGACACTCACTGGCATTAATATACCATGAAAAATTCTTCGGCCCCAAATGTTGTTCAGGCATGGACTGTACTCATGGCTCCAGTACTGTTCTAGGCAAAGTATAGTGGAGCTTAAACCATCCCCAAGTAGAGCTTTATCAATAGACTCTCAATTCTTAAGCAAATATTCTTTATTTAGTACTCAGAATAAACAAGGAAAATCCAATTTACAGCTCAATTGCTTAGAAGAGAATTGTTGATTTCAGCACATAGTCTGTATATAGCCACCCCAGAGGCAAGGAGATGGCCAGTACCTCAGCCCAGCTGAGAGGAAAAGCTTTAACATTCAAAGGAAATAAGGGGCAGTAACTCAGGATAAATAAAAGGGGATGACTTGGGCAGATAGGGAAAAATCTTGATGGAATTACAGTAGATTAAGGAGGGATCAGCCACTAGAACAGCAACTGATCTCAAAAAACATGCTAGCAAAACTGGGCTTTCACGCAGCCCACAAGGGTATAGAGGGAGGGCTGGCCCTAGCTCAGACCTATGAGTCAACAGAGAAAGCTCACAAGGAATCAATCACAGGATACTGCAAACTATAGGGGGAGGGGGAGATCCAGTACAGAGTGCTATTACACAAATAATGCAACTGAATACAAATAATACTCATGCTAAATACATACAACATACCCTGCCTCCATGAATATGGGGGCAGAACAACTCCTGTATAGTGTTCAATCATTTGTGAAAGATGCAGAGAAAATTAATCTCAGAAGGCCTACTGTAAAAGTATTAAAATGCAAAAACCAAGAAGATGAGGTGAACTTTTGGGATGCAAGTGAAAGAGAATGTGATTAGCCTATAGATAAGGGGATCTGCTCTTTTGTTTCAGGCACATTTCTTGAACTTCTTTTAGAACCCCATGATGTTTTGAAGCTGACCAACCAGAAACATACAAACTAGCAGAAAGATATGCAGCTAAAAGAAGAGAGGGTTCTGACAAGCAGTTTTTATACGTTTTATATTTTCTCTTTCCAATTGGGAGGCATTGCAAACTCACAAGAAACTAAACTAGGCAATCAGTAGTACCACTCCACTGATAGTGATTGCATACAAATTCTCAACACCTACTCTGTAAGAAAAGCTACATGTTGCTGTTCCATGTTTGTCATATGATGTTGTCACATTTCCTTCATGCCCATCAAATACCAAATGCAAATTTCTTGATAATGACGTGGTTAGAAAAGTATTTTCTTTTAGTTCATGATCAGAAATTGCCTAGGTTACTGTATTTGTCGAGCAGTCACAAAAGTATGCAATAGTTCAACTTGTTGGTACTACTGAGTTTGGTAACATTCTGTAAGTCTCCTGTCCAGATGCAATAATGGCTTAAGAGCTGACTGCCATTACTGTGCTTCACTTGGCCCACCTCTTCACTTTCAGACAGACTCAGGAAATGTAGTAAGTGAAGGCCTGAAAAGATTCCATTTCCTCCTCACAGTGGGAGGGTAGGAATCCTAGGGGGGAAGGGGGGAAGAAATGTAGAGGATATGCAGGGGATAGGCATTGTATCACAGATATGGGCTAAGTAGGTAATAATGGAAGTAATCAGAATACAAGAGAAATATGTTCAACTAGTTGATGATTTTAGTGACCTCACACTCCTCTGGAGCAGCACCATCTTGGTCATGGTTAGTGCAATGGACTGAGATCCTGGGGAACCAGGTTCAATTCCCACTACAGCTCGTGGTGACCCTGGGCAAGTCACCTAACCCTCCATTGTCCCATATACAAAAACTTAGATTGTGAGCCCACTAGGGATAAAGTACCTGCATATAATATGTACAGTGCTACATATGTCTAGTAGCACTATAGAAATGATAAATAGTAGTAGATCATATACTAGTGGAAAGAATGGACGAGTAACTAATGGTTAGCACAGTGGTCTGAGAACCAAAGGAGCCAGGTTTGTTTCCCACTGTGGCTCTCTGTGACCTTGGTCAAATCACTTAACTCTCTATTACCTCAGGTACAAATTTATATTGTGAGCCCATGAGAGACAGCGAAAGGACTTGTATGCAATAAGTAAACTGCTTTGGTTCTACACAGAAAGCAGTACATCAAGAATCTAATAAACATAAGACATCATCTAGAAAATTACAAATTAGACATGACAACTTTTTTGGATATTTTACATTTCATACCCAATAAGTAAAGAAGCTTATACTTGTTAACATTAACGCTAACACATTTAAACATGTCTAAATGAGGACATGGAGAAATACATGGCACATCAGACTGCATCAAATGAGAAGTTAGACATGACAGCTTTTTTGGACATTTTTGATAATGCATTACTGTCTTCTATTACGTTTCATATATCTTTCTTTTATGCTCAATTACCTCAAATTTTATCAATAAAATCAATAAAATGTGATGTCGCCTGCATCGGGAGAAGAACAAAGTCACAGCAGAGGAGACAGAAAAGATGACGCCCAAGAACTTCTACTGGACTAAAAAAGTTCACAGCAAAAGTTTAATTAACACAATGTGTCATGCCTGCATCAGGAGTCCATAAACTCTAAAACCAAAACACAAACATCCAAATGAAGCAAGGGATGCACATTTCCCAAAGCTTTCCCAGCACTGATACTAAATGGTGTCTTGGACCACCAGGGAATATTTAAAAGGTTTTGGGGGGGGGGGGTGTGTCAGGAGGACCACTAGGGTTTTTTACTTGGGGGAGCAGGAGGGGGCAAAGTCCACTGGACCACCAGGGAATTTCTAAAAGGCCTGGGGGGTCAGGTTGGGTTGGGGGCACCAGGGACTTTTGGTTTAGGGGAGTTACAGGGTGTGCCGGGGGGTTGGGAGGAGCGAGGCAGGGAGCACAAGCAGGTAGCCTTGCCAGCTGCCTGTATTTCCCACCTCTGACAGCTCCAAATAGCATAAACAGCGAGTCAAAAAGTGGTATTGAGAGCAATGTCTTTATTTTGCCCACACAGGGGCTGCTTCAGGGGTAAACAACTAAAAACAACAAAACAGAACATAAACATGTGTGAGTCTTCAAAATAATATAAAAGATATGATGGAACCTCAGTGGTATGTGTACAAAACATGCATATACATTCTATACCAAATGTGGATGAAATGTGGTCAGGCTATTTTATTAATAAAGACATTGCAACCAATACCACTCTTTGATCCACTGTTTGTGCTACCAATTGTATTTAATACCACCAAAAAAACACCACCACCACCACCAAGTGTATCTTCATATGTTGCCTGTTCAGAAAATATTACACCTTGTGAACTCAAGAAGGAGGCTATCTGGAACAATACAAATGTTGAGGCAAACATTAGGAACAAATCTGAGGAGATTAAGGTCATTTCCAACATACCTTGCATAGAACGTGAAGTTCATTCTTATCATGGCATGAGCAAATCTAACCCATTTGGAGACATCCTGAGATGTAGAACAAAACAGTATAGATATCTTATCTGCCTATGGCCTTAAAACCAGTGTTTTAGAATTTAGCAACCGGATTCAAATAACTATGACTTTAAAATATTTTATGTCCAATACAGTTGAGTACCTCAGTGTTGGTTGCCATAGCAACAGACACTGAAAATTTGAACATCTATTGGCAGAGCTGAATTGCCTTCAAAGCTATTTTACATTAAAATTACACAGTACTGTAACACTTTCATCTGAAGAGTTTAAGCATAGATGAAATATTTGCAATTTTCTTTTTAAAAGGGCTGCTTGCTTTCCGAGATTGGAAACTTAAAACTATAAAAGTAAAATAAAAGGGTTTTCACTGATATTCAAGTAAAGAACAAATTCTTTAATTAAAAAAACACCATGAAGTTATCTTAACTCTCTCATTGCCATGCCTACCCTTTGATACGGTTAAAAATAAACTGCAAGAAAAACACAGGGCAGCTGTACTATGAAGTCCAATAAGACATTTACTGCATATTAAGAACATTTCCATTTCATAAAAATTAGGACATTCACTCTCTCACCCCTTGGATATAAGGTAATGGCCCCGTGTTGCATGGCTGTAGTGGTATTTAAGTAAAATGAGTGTTCTCACTTGATTTCTCTTCAGCCAGGGCTGTAGCCATGTCTCAGTCACCCAAGAGGCCTTCAATTTAGTCATGTCTCAGGGCTGCTTTCAGTCTCTCTTCTGTGGCACAGAAACAGAATAGAATACTGCCCAAGTAAAAAAACCTAGTGGCCCTCCTGACCCCCCCCCCCCCCCCACCACCAAGACCTTTTAAATATTTCCTGGTGTCCCATTTTGTATCAGTGCTGGGAAAGCTTTAGGAAATATGCATCCATTGCTTCATTTGGCTGTTTGTGTTTTGTCTTTTGGTTTTAAAGTTTATGGACTCCTGATGCAGGCGTGACACGTTGTGTTAATTAAACTTTTGCTGTGAACTTTTTCAGTCCAGTAGAAGTTCTTGGGTGTCATCTTTTCTGTCTCCTCTGCTGTGACTTTGTTCTTCTCCCAATGCAGGCGACATCACATTTTATGATTTTATTGATAAAATTTGAGGTATTTGAGCATAAAGGAAAGATGCATGAAACGTAATAGAAGACAGTAATGCATTATCAAAAATGTCCAAAAAAGCTATCAAAAGTGTCGGCCTATATGAATTTGCCGTCAAATCTGAGGAAGTATATTGAAAGAATTCACCCAACTCAGATGAAAGTATGAAAAGTTGATTGTATCACACAAGAAAGGGTGAATTTGAAGAGTCTCCAGTGCCACATAGTGCAGCGTATGCTGGATAATTAGTTGTTTACAAGTTCAAGCACTCAAACTATGTAAGGTGCTTTGGATGACCTAATCCTTACCTTCATTATTCATGCTATGCAGCCTTTAAGTACTAAAGAATTGCCAGCATTTCAAGACTTGGTTATGAACATTCTTCCAAATCGGACCGCTATGAGTAGAAAAAATGCTGTGCAAAGGATTGATGAACGTTTTCAAGAAATGAAGAACTTGATTCGGGAGCTAGAAAATCAACAGTTTGTTGCTACTACAGCAGATTGTTGGTCTTTTCATCACAGGATAAAATCACCACTGACAATGGATCCAATTTCTGCAAAGCTTTCAACAATTTTCCAAATCTCTACAACATACTGATCAAATTACATTAAATGATAGTGAGTCAGCAGAACCAAATGGTTATGAAGATGAGATTGTATTTCATAACTTGCATGAAATACTGGTGATTTCCATTTGCTGCCACATCAGCGCTGTGCTTGAGACTTCTTATATCTGGTGGCTACAAGTGATGCTACAGAAGCAAAGTATGATTCAGCTTACAAAGAGCTGTATCACTGCACTTTTGCCAAATGCCAAACATTATGGAACAAACAAAGTGTGGTATCTGTTGAGGTTATTAAACAAGCATTAGGCCTCCATTTTGTTACTTCTAATCCAACTTGTTTGAACTCCATCTGCATCTCTATGGAACAACTTAAATGTCTAATTGCAGAAAAAGGCATTGACGTCATGAATTCAGTCTTCAGAGGTTGCCGAGTTTTGTCGGTCAGGAATCTTATTCATCACAGAATATGTCTCTATAATGAAACCATTGATGCAAGGCTATTGATGAGATTTGAGCTATTCTTCAATCTGAAATTAAAGCATTCATGGCCTACCTTGGCCCACTCTGATATTACTGACTGAGAAGCTACAAGCATTTGAAAAAAAAAAAAAACACACTTCAGACTTGTCAGCCATTAATAAGAGGATTACTAGGTGGGCATACAGAAGCGCTTTGAAGAGCAGTTAATGAATGAGGAACTTATAGCAGCTGCAATATTACATCGAAAGTTCAAGACTGCATGGATCAAAGACCCTAGGCAGAAATTGCTAGGAATGGATTTGCTGTTGAAAAAACCCCAAGCCAAAAGTGCAGTCAGTCAATGCTACCACAGATGTCACACCTGCTCTGGCTCGGTTGGACATAGATGATTTCTTCAGTCTCAACACTGCAGAGACCAACACCATAGGTAGCAAAGCTATTCTGTCTGGCTACATGAACAGTGTAAATTGTGTGGCAGATCTTGTTGGATGTGTCCTATTCTCAAAGACATCTTTTCTGAACTAAACACTGCTGTACCGGTCAGTGCTGCCTGTGAACATTTGTTTAGTGTTGCTAGACAGTTGCTTAGTCCAAACAGAGGTAAAATGATTGTTGACCATTTTGAATATCAACTACTGTTGGGCTTTAATTCAGCATTCGATTACAAAAAAAAAAATCAAACAAGAAGGACTAAAATCATTAAGCATCCAACTTGTTAAGAATACTTTTTACTTTATATAAAAAAGTATTTTTAAGAGTTTTTTTATTTTTATTTTACTTGAGTATTTTTTTTATTTAAGACTTTCTACTTTTACTTTACTACCTTTGAAGCCAGAACTTTTATTTTTTACTTAAGTGCTTTAAAAAAGTAATGACTCCATCCCTGGGCACGCCTAAATGTTCTCACATATATGGTTAGAAACATTTGGATAGGTTTTTGGATAGGTTTTTTGTTATCGTTTATTGAACTGCAAGTTTTCTCCCTATGGGGCTTTTTTAGGTAGTCTGTTTCTGGCTGGGGCCAGTTTTGGGTAGTTTGGGTTTTTGGTGTCCGTTTAATTTAATTTTCATTTTCTAAGAGGGAGAGAGAGTTTTTTATCCCATACGGTTTTCTCATATAGTATGAGTTTTTGCGTTGGGGTTTTTTTCTCTTGTTTCTCTCTTAAATAGGAACCTATGATATTAACCTACTCCTATATACACAAGAGATTGGCGATATTTTGGCATGGTTTCTTGTTAGGAGGTTTGAGGTTCCATTTGTTAGATATACACTGTGTATGGGGTGAAAAAATTGTTTTCACCAATTTAAAGGGACACCTCCAAACTAACTTAATATATAATTATCAAACTCCTTTTATGAGGTTGGGAGATTCTCACATATATGCTGACATGTTAGTATTCTATAATGGAATCAAGGCACCCAGATGCTGTTGTAGAATTAGGGCTTAGCCTGCTGCGTATTGGTGCCCAACTTTTGGTTCTCCTCTTTATGGCTCTATCTCCTATCCCCCTAATTCTATTTATTGCATCACATATGCACAACATAGACCTCACAGATCTCTGTTAGCATTTAACCAAAGGTCTTTCTTAAGACCAGTTTACTCTATTGTCACTCAATCATGTTGTATATTGGAGATTTTGCACACCAAACCAACTTTTTTAAAGACTCCTGAAGCAGTCCTGTGGCTGAAAACACAGTACTGTGTCGAATCTCCAAGTAATAAACTCGTGTTAAGAATCTTCACATCACTGTTCTTGTCTCTTGAGTTCATGGTCCACTTCCCACTGTCTTATACTCTCGTGTAACTACTGTGGGATTCAGCACTCTTCCACCTTGGTATGTTTTTCTCATCTCAGTAACTGCTACAGAAAACATCCCTTCAGTGTCAATTACTAGATACATCAAGAAGTAATACAAAACCCTGCAAAGGGCACATTCAGAGCTTAAAGCAAACCTGCCATACCAAAACAGCACTGCCAGGACTCAAATAGGGTCAACCGTACCTCTGAAAAGGCAGCACTGTAAATACTTACATTAGTATCTAGAGCACTAATACATTTCCTACTGAGAAAACAGAGCAAGCAGGACTGTCACAGGTTCTTACACAGAGTCCAAGCTAGCAGAATCATGCACCTTGGTCACAATGCAAAAAAGACCAAACAGAACTAGGGATCACAAATTTTGAAATGCATTTCTTCACAAAATACAAAGACATCAGAGATGCACATTTTCCAAAGATATAACAAGAGGGTTATGGAGGACCATCAAAGATGAAATTATGTACAAAAACCTCCACCAATTCAGGTCAGAAATGAGCAAAAGAGAATAATAATATCAGGCTATATATACAGGTATGAAAATCTGATGATGTGAGGTTTGGAAACTTGATTGTGCAGGTGACGAAAGAATGGACTGAGTACCAGGGAAATCATGGTTCAAATTCCACCACGACTCCTGTGATCTTGGGCAAGTCACTTAACCCTCCACTGCCTCAGGTACAAACTTATACTGTAAGCCCTCTATGGACAGGTAAATACCTACAGTACCTGAATGCAGCCTGCATTGAGCTGCTACCCAAACAGGCATGAGAGAAAGCCAAAATCCTTCCCCTTTCCTTATTAAATTCACAAAGCTGAACTGACATGGCTTTCTGTACCAGTGTTTCCAAAATAATGCATGAAGTGATTAAACTCTAAAAGGACACAATGAGTACAACAGCCTGAAAGTACCCTTCACATCCAACTGCTTCCTTAGGGCTCTTTCCAATAATTGTACTTTGGTTAATGTCGAAGCATGCGACCTGCCAGAATCTAGAAGTCACTTCATTTTTGGACTTGGGGACAAAGGGTCTGGTCCCTGGGGAACAGAACTGAAGTTACATTAAGGGGAAAGGAGTAACCGGGTATATTTGTCTGATGCTTATTGCAGAGTAACTGTGAATATTATCCACAAAGAATTTATTGTAGAGTGACTGAGTTTTATTAGTAGAGGTATTGGAGGAGCAAAGGGACAATCAAGTTTATGATAGTGTTTGGGATGTCTTGTGTTATCGCAGAAATTGGATTGGGGTCTTGGTAATTTTCATTGTAAATTTGAACACCTTGTTGCCTTTGTAATTTATTGCAAAGTATTTAACACCTTGTACTATCTCTATTTAACACCATCAAACTTTAACAATTGGTACCAACTTAAAGAAACATATCCAAGTGTTTCCATTTATTTTACTATTTAATAAAATATCTAATATTTTTCTTGTCAAACCCCTTGGTTGTGTGGAGCTTATTTGGGAACCCTACTTGAAACTGTGACATTTCTATTTTCATGTATCTATTTATTTACCCTCTCCACCACTAGGGGGTTTACACTATCCACCTTATAATTGAAAGAGAAAAACGCCTAGATTTCGACCCAAATCGGGAGATAGACGTTTATCTCACAAAAACGAATAAATCGGTATGATGGAAAGCCGATTTTGGACGTTTTCAACTGCACTCCATCGCGGAAGCGTACAAAGTTGATGGGGGCGTGTCGGAGGCGTGGCGAAGGTGGAACTGGGGCATGGTTATCTGCCGAGGAGAGATGGACGCCTTTCGCCGATAATGGAAAAAAAGTATGCGTTTGTAGCTAGAATTTAGGGCACTTTTCCTGGACCCTGTTCTTTTCCACGAATAAGGCCCCAAAAAGTGCCCTAAATGACCAGATTACCCCCAGAGGGAATCGGGGATGACCTCCCCTGACTCCCCCAGTGGTCACTAACCCCCTCCCACCACAAAAAATGATGTTTCACAACTTTTTATTTTCACCCTCAAATGTCATACCCACCTCCCTGGCAGCAGTATGCAGGTCCCTGGAGCAGTTGTTAGGGGGTGCAGTGGACTTCAGGCAGGTGGACTCAGGCCCATCCCCCCCTACCTGTTACAATTGTGCTGCTTAATGCTTAGTCGTCCAACCCCCCAAACCCACTGTACCCACATGTAGGTGCCCCCCTTCACCCCTTAGGGCTATAGTAATGGTGTAGACTTGTGGGCAGTGGGTTTTGAGGGGGATTTGGGGGGCTCAACACACAAGGGAAGGGTGCTATGCACCTGGGAGCTCTTTTATCTTTTTTTTTGTTTTTGTAAAAGTGCCCCCTAGGGTGCCTGGTTGGTGTCCTGGCATGTGAGGGGGACCAGTGCACTACGAATCCTGGCCCCTCCCACGAACAAATGCCTTGGATTTATTCGTTTTTGAGCTGGGCGCTTTCATTTTCCATTATCACTGAAAAACAAAAACGCCCAGCTCACAAATTGTCGAATAAAACATGGACGTCTATTTTTTTTTCGAAAATACGGTTCGGTCCGCCCCTTCATGGACCCGTTCTCGGAGATAAACGCTCATGGAGATAGACGTTTTCGTTCAATTATGCCCCTCTATGTATATTATTTTATCTGTTTTGATGGGATTGCATACATAGCAGTTCTTTTTGTTCAAAATCATTTTTAGTAGCATAAATGATTTCCAATCAAATAACAAAAACAAGTTAACTGAAAAACCTCAGTGCTGAATATCCTGAGATCTTATCTTGTTTTGTCAACAGCCCAGATGCATATCTGAGATCATTTTTCCCTCAACTATAGAACCTATTATTTTTCAGCAGCAACTTGTTCACACTTATAGGACTGACATAGTAAGTTCCACCATACATTGCAACACAGGTTTTAATTATCTCTCTAGCTGAGCTGTAAGTTTTTGAGTCGGGGTAGGAAAACAGTTAAGAAGGACTGTGTTCTCTACAGGTGATGAATTTTGAGTCCCCCTATCTTTCCAAATAAAAATTTTATATGTTACTTGTTCCTGAAAGGCCAACAGGCTGATGCTCAGAACTTCTGTGGTAAAGCCAATAGTGCAGAACTCACTGAAACAGCGCAGAAAACTAGCTCGCCAATGCTCAAAGGAAATGGTATTCAAATTATAAGCATGTTGTAAAAGCAAAGGGAAAGGTGAATTGATATACTGCCTTTCTGAGGTTTTTTGCAACTACATTCAAAGTGGTTTACATATATTCAGGTACTTATTTTGTACCAGGGGCAATGGAGGGTTAAGTGACTTGCCCAGAGTCACAAGGAGCTGCAGTGGGAATTGAATTCAGTTCCCCAGGATCAACGTCCACTGCACTAACCACTAGGCTACAACTCCACTAGAAAGAAAGGGGGGGAACATGGTTAGCATGTGTGCAGAAGCGTTTCACGGTAAGCTCAGCTCTTGTGCGCATGTGCCAGGCAAATCCAGAGGGGAAGCACACATTAACACCTGTTTTCTGCGCCTTGAAATATAAGCTTTTCAATTTTTTTTTAAAAATTGG
Organism: Microcaecilia unicolor; assembly: GCF_901765095.1. NCBI lineage: Eukaryota > Metazoa > Chordata > Amphibia > Gymnophiona > Siphonopidae > Microcaecilia > Microcaecilia unicolor. The sequence goes on along the minus strand of NC_044032.1, from coordinate 157,548,301 downwards.
AAGGCTTATAAGTGCAGGAAATAGGTGCCAGTGTGTGCTTTTACTTTCAGGTTTGCTTGGTCTCACCAGTGGCGTTCCTAGGGGGGGCGGTGGGTGCGGTCTGCCCCGAGTGCACGCCGCTGGGGAGGGTGCCACGCGCACCTGTCCTTTGTTTGTTCCATGCTTCCTCTGCCCCGGAACAGGTCCTGTTCCGGGGCAGAGGGAGCATGGAACCAACGAAAGACAGGCGCGCGGCACGCCCCCCCAGTGGCGTGTACCTGGGGGTGGTTCTTTCGCGGGGGTTGTCCTTTCGCCGGGGAAGGGGGGTCACGCTGCATCTGGGGGGGCACTGCACCCGGGGGGCGGGGCGCATCGGCGATCCGCCCTGGGTGTCAGCCCCCCTAGGAACGCCACTGGGTCTCGCACACATTTATTTATTTATTGGGATTTATTAACAACCTTTATGAAGAGATTATCCCAAGGCGGTATACAGCAGGTACAGTTTAACATAAAACTTACAATTTTGTTAATTTCTTGGTACCGGTGCTTACGGGCTTGCACGGGCTTTCTTCCACTTCCAAAAGAAATCAAAACTGGCAGATTTTAAAGAAAGAATCGTGAGAAATCCTCTCTTGAAACACCCTAAGCATAGGCGTAGACTGGGGGGGCGAGGGGGGCAATGCCCCCCCAAACGACGAGGACGTGGACTGGCGCTAGAATGAAAAAAAAACAAAAAACAAGCAGGCACGTGCTCGTCTCCGTCCGCTTCGCTGCTTCCCTGCCCTCTCCGTCTGCGTCCCGCCCGAAAGGAAATGACATCAGAGGAAGGCGGGACGCAGACAGAGAGGGCAGGGAAGCAGCGAAGCGGACGGAGACGAGCGTGTCTATCTACCCCCTCTCTTCCTACCCTCCGGCGCAGGCAGCACCAATCTTCTCTAAGCCTTTCTTGTTCCTGGCAGCGGTAGCGACGTACACGCTGCCTTCAGCTCTGCCCCGAAGCCTTCTCTTCAAGTTCCTGTTCCCGCATAGGTGGGAACAGGAACTTGAAGAGAAGGCTTCCGGGCAGACCGAAGGCAGCATGTATACGTCGCTACCGCTGCCAGGAGCACAGAAAGGTTGAAGAAGACTGCTGCCTGCACCGGAGGGAGGGAGGAAGAGAGGGGGTAAACGGAGTCACGATCCTGGACCTCGCGGGGGGGGGGGGGCAGCAGAGGAAAGATGAATGGGACTGGGAGGGTGGAGAGCAGAGGGAAGGAGTAAGAGATGGATGGGACTGGGAGGGGTGGGAAGCAGAGGGAAGGAGCAAGAGATGGATGGGACTGGGAGGGGTGGGAAGCAGAGGGAAGGAGCAAGAGATGGATGGAACTGGGAGGGGTGGGTGGGGAGCAGAGGGAAGGACCAGGAATTGGATTGGACTGGGAAAGGAGGTGAGCAGAGGGAAGGAGCAGGAGATGGATGGGACTGGGAGGGGTGGGTGGGGAGCAGAGGGAAGGAGCAGGAGATGGATGGGACTGGGAGGGTTGGGGAGCAGAGGGAAGGAGCAAGAGATGGATGGGACTGGGAGGGGTGGGTGGGGAGCAGAGGGAAAGACCAGGAATTGGATTGGACTGGGAAAGGAGGTGAGCAGAGGGAAGGAGCAGGAGATGGATGGGACTGGGAGGGGTGGGTGGGGAGCAGAGGGAAGGAGCAGGAGATGGATGGGACTGGGAGGGGTGGGGAGCAGAGGGAAGGAGCAAGAGATGGATGGGACTGGGAGGGGTGGGTGGGGAGCAGAGGGAAGGACCAGGAATTGGATTGGACTGGGAAAGGAGGTGAGCAGAGGGAAGGAGCAGGAGATGGATGGGACTGGGAGGGGTGGGAAGCAGAGGGAAGGAGCAAGAGATGGATGGGACTGGGAGGGGTGGGTGGGGAGCAGAGGGAAGGACCAGGAATTGGATTGGACTGGGAAAGGAGGTGAGCAGAGGGAAGGAGCAGGAGATGGATGGGACTGGGAGGGGTGGGAAGCAGAGGGAAGGAGCAAGAGATGGATGGGACTGGGAGGGGTGGGTGGGTGGGGAGCAGAGGGAAGGACCAGGAATTGGATTGGACTGGGAAAGGAGGTGAGCAGAGGGAAGGAACAGAAGATGGATGGGACTGCGAGGGGTGGGGAGCAGAGGGATGGACCAGGAGATGGATGGGATTTGGAGAGGTCAGGCACAGCAGAGGGAAGGAGCAAGAGATGGATGGGACGGAGGGATGGTGAGCAGAGGGAAGGAACAGAAGATGGATGGGACTAGGAGGAGTGGGGAGCAGAGGGAAGGAGCAAGAGATGGATGGGACTGGGAGGGGTGGGTGGGGAGCAGAGGGAAGGACCAGGAATTGGATTGGACTGGGAAAGGAGGTGAGCAGAGGGAAGGAGCAGGAGATGGATGGGACTGGGAGGGGTGGGGAGCAGAGGGAAGGAGCAAGAGATGGATGGGACTGGGAGGGGTGGGTGGGGAGCAGAGGGAAGGACCAGGAATTGGATTGGACTGGGAAAGGAGGTGAGCAGAGGGAAGGAACAGAAGATGGATGGGACTGCGAGGGGTGGGGAGCAGAGGGAAGGAACAGAAGATGGATGGGACTGGGAGGAGTGGGGAGCAGAGGGAAGGAGCAAGAGATGGATGGGACTGGGAGGGGTGGGTGGGGAGCAGAGGGAAGGACCAGGAATTGGATTGGACTGGGAAAGGAGGTGAGCAGAGGGAAGGAGCAGGAGATGGATGGGACTGGGAGGGGTGGGAAGCAGAGGGAAGGAGCAAGAGATGGATGGGACTGGGAGGGGTGGGTGGGGAGCAGAGGGAAGGACCAGGAATTGGATTGGACTGGGAAAGGAGGTGAGCAGAGGGAAGGAGCAAGAGATGGATGGGACGGAGGGATGGTGAGCAGAGGGAAGGAACAGAAGATGGATGGGACTGGGAGGAGTGGGGAGCAGAGGGAAGGAGCAAGAGATGGATGGGACTGGGAGGGGTGGGTGGGGAGCAGAGGGAAGGACCAGGAATTGGATTGGACTGGGAAAGGAGGTGAGCAGAGGGAAGGAGCAGGAGATGGATGGGACTGGGAGGGGTGGGAAGCAGAGGGAAGGAGCAAGAGATGGATGGGACTGGGAGGGGTGGGTGGGGAGCAGAGGGAAGGACCAGGAATTGGATTGGACTGGGAAAGGAGGTGAGCAGAGGGAAGGAACAGAAGATGGATGGGACTGCGAGGGGTGGGGAGCAGAGGGATGGACCAGGAGATGGATGGGATTTGGAGAGGTCAGGCACAGCAGAGGGAAGGAGCAAGAGATGGATGGGATGGAGGGATGGTGAGCAGAGGGAAGGAACAGAAGATGGATGGGACTGGGAGGGGTGGGGAGCAGAGGGAAGGAGCAAGAGATGGATGGGACTGGGAGGGGTGGGTGGGGAGCAGAGGGAAGGAGCAGGAGATGGATGGGACTGGGAGGGGTGGGGAGCAGAGGGAATGAGCAAGAGATGGATGGGACTGCGAGGGGTGGGGAGCAGAGGGATGGACCAGGAGATGGATGGGATTGGGAGAGGTCGGGCACAGCAGAGGGAAGGAGCAGAAGATGGATGGGACGGAGGGATGGTGAGCAGAGGGAAGGAACAGAAGATGGATGGGACTGGGAGGGGTGGGAAGCAGAGGGAAGGAGCAAGAGATGGATGGGACTGGGAGGGGTGGGTGGGGAGCAGAGGGAAGGACCAGGAATTGGATTGGACTGGGAAAGGAGGTGAGCAGAGGGAAGGAGCAGGAGATGGATGGGACTGGGAGGGGTGGGTGGGGAGCAGAGGGAAGGAGCAGGAGATGGATGGGACTGGGAGGGTTGGGGAGCAGAGGGAAGGAGCAAGAGATGGATGGGACTGGGAGGGGTGGGTGGGGAGCAGAGGGAAAGACCAGGAATTGGATTGGACTGGGAAAGGAGGTGAGCAGAGGGAAGGAGCAGGAGATGGATGGGACTGGGAGGGGTGGGGAGCAGAGGGAAGGAGCAAGAGATGGATGGGACTGGGAGGGGGTGGGTGGGGAGCAGAGGGAAGGACCAGGAATTGGATTGGACTGGGAAAGGAGGTGAGCAGAGGGAAGGAGCAGAAGATGGATGGGACTGGGAGGGGTGGGAAGCAGAGGGAAGGAGCAAGAGATGGATGGGACTGGGAGGGGTGGGTGGGGAGCAGAGGGAAGGACCAGGAATTGGATTGGACTGGGAAAGGAGGTGAGCAGAGGGAAGGAGCAGGAGATGGATGGGACTGGGAGGGGTGGGAAGCAGAGGGAAGGAGCAAGAGATGGATGGGACTGGGAGGGGTGTGTGGGTGGGGAGCAGAGGGAAGGACCAGGAATTGGATTGGACTGGGAAAGGAGGTGAGCAGAGGGAAGGAACAGAAGATGGATGGGACTGCGAGGGGTGGGGAGCAGAGGGATGGACCAGGAGATGGATGGGATTTGGAGAGGTCAGGCACAGCAGAGGGAAGGAGCAAGAGATGGATGGGACGGAGGGATGGTGAGCAGAGGGAAGGAACAGAAGATGGATGGGACTGGGAGGAGTGGGGAGCAGAGGGAAGGAGCAAGAGATGGATGGGACTGGGAGGGGTGGGTGGGGAGCAGAGGGAAGGACCAGGAATTGGATTGGACTGGGAAAGGAGGTGAGCAGAGGGAAGGAGCAGGAGATGGATGGGACTGGGAGGGGTGGGAAGCAGAGGGAAGGAGCAAGAGATGGATGGGACTGGGAGGGGTGTGTGGGTGGGGAGCAGAGGGAAGGACCAGGAATTGGATTGGACTGGGAAAGGAGGTGAGCAGAGGGAAGGAACAGAAGATGGATGGGACTGCGAGGGGTGGGGAGCAGAGGGATGGACCAGGAGATGGATGGGATTTGGAGAGGTCAGGCACAGCAGAGGGAAGGAGCAAGAGATGGATGGGACGGAGGGATGGTGAGCAGAGGGAAGGAACAGAAGATGGATGGGACTGGGAGGAGTGGGGAGCAGAGGGAAGGAGCAAGAGATGGATGGGACTGGGAGGGGTGGGTGGGGAGCAGAGGGAAGGACCAGGAATTGGATTGGACTGGGAAAGGAGGTGAGCAGAGGGAAGGAGCAGGAGATGGATGGGACTGGGAGGGGTGGGTGGGGAGCAGAGGGAAGGAGCAGGAGATGGATGGGACTGGGAGGGTTGGGGAGCAGAGGGAAGGAGCAAGAGATGGATGGGACTGGGAGGGGTGGGTGGGGAGCAGAGGGAAAGACCAGGAATTGGATTGGACTGGGAAAGGAGGTGAGCAGAGGGAAGGAGCAGGAGATGGATGGGACTGGGAGGGGTGGGGAGCAGAGGGAAGGAGCAAGAGATGGATGGGACTGGGAGGGGTGGGTGGGGAGCAGAGGGAAGGACCAGGAATTGGATTGGACTGGGAAAGGAGGTGAGCAGAGGGAAGGAGCAGGAGATGGATGGGACTGGGAGGGGTGGGAAGCAGAGGGAAGGAGCAAGAGATGGATGGGACTGGGAGGGGTGGGTGGGGAGCAGAGGGAAGGACCAGGAATTGGATTGGACTGGGAAAGGAGGTGAGCAGAGGGAAGGAGCAGGAGATGGATGGGACTGGGAGGGGTGGGAAGCAGAGGGAAGGAGCAAGAGATGGATGGGACTGGGAGGGGTGTGTGGGTGGGGAGCAGAGGGAAGGACCAGGAATTGGATTGGACTGGGAAAGGAGGTGAGCAGAGGGAAGGAGCAGAAGATGGATGGGACTGCGAGGGGTGGGGAGCAGAGGGATGGACCAGGAGATGGATGGGATTTGGAGAGGTCAGGCACAGCAGAGGGAAGGAGCAAGAGATGGATGGGACGGAGGGATGGTGAGCAGAGGGAAGGAACAGAAGATGGATGGGACTGGGAGGAGTGGGGAGCAGAGGGAAGGAGCAAGAGATGGATGGGACTGGGAGGGGTGGGTGGGGAGCAGAGGGAAGGACCAGGAATTGGATTGGACTGGGAAAGGAGGTGAGCAGAGGGAAGGAGCAGGAGATGGATGGGACTGGGAGGGGTGGGAAGCAGAGGGAAGGAGCAAGAGATGGATGGGACTGGGAGGGGTGTGTGGGTGGGGAGCAGAGGGAAGGACCAGGAATTGGATTGGACTGGGAAAGGAGGTGAGCAGAGGGAAGGAACAGAAGATGGATGGGACTGCGAGGGGTGGGGAGCAGAGGGATGGACCAGGAGATGGATGGGATTTGGAGAGGTCAGGCACAGCAGAGGGAAGGAGCAAGAGATGGATGGGACGGAGGGATGGTGAGCAGAGGGAAGGAACAGAAGATGGATGGGACTGGGAGGGGTGGGGAGCAGAGGGAAGGAGCAAGAGATGGATGGGACTGGGAGGGGTGGGTGGGGAGCAGAGGGAAGGACCAGGAATTGGATTGGACTGGGAAAGGAGGTGAGCAGAGGGAAGGAGCAGGAGATGGATGGGACTGGGAGGGGTGGGGAGCAGAGGGAAGGAGCAAGAGATGGATGGGACTGGGAGGGGTGTGTGGGTGGGGAGCAGAGGGAAGGACCAGGAATTGGATTGGACTGGGAAAGGAGGTGAGCAGAGGGAAGGAACAGAAGATGGATGGGACTGCGAGGGGTGGGGAGCAGAGGGATGGACCAGGAGATGGATGGGATTTGGAGAGGTCAGGCACAGCAGAGGGAAGGAGCAAGAGATGGATGGGACGGAGGGATGGTGAGCAGAGGGAAGGAACAGAAGATGGATGGGACTGGGAGGAGTGGGGAGCAGAGGGAAGGAGCAAGAGATGGATGGGACTGGGAGGGGTGGGTGGGGAGCAGAGGGAAGGACCAGGAATTGGATTGGACTGGGAAAGGAGGTGAGCAGAGGGAAGGAGCAGGAGATGGATGGGACTGGGAGGGGTGGGGAGCAGAGGGAAGGAGCAAGAGATGGATGGGACTGGGAGGGGTGGGTGGGGAGCAGAGGGAAGGACCAGGAATTGGATTGGACTGGGAAAGGAGGTGAGCAGAGGGAAGGAGCAGGAGATGGATGGGACTGGGAGGGGTGGGAAGCAGAGGGAAGGAGCAAGAGATGGATGGGACTGGGAGGGGTGGGTGGGGAGCAGAGGGAAGGACCAGGAATTGGATTGGACTGGGAAAGGAGGTGAGCAGAGGGAAGGAACAGAAGATGGATGGGACTGCGAGGGGTGGGGAGCAGAGGGATGGACCAGGAGATGGATGGGATTTGGAGAGGTCAGGCACAGCAGAGGGAAGGAGCAAGAGATGGATGGGATGGAGGGATGGTGAGCAGAGGGAAGGAACAGAAGATGGATGGGACTGGGAGGGGTGGGGAGCAGAGGGAAGGAGCAAGAGATGGATGGGACTGGGAGGGGTGGGTGGGGAGCAGAGGGAAGGACCAGGAATTGGATTGGACTGGGAAAGGAGGTGAGCAGAGGGAAGGAGCAGGAGATGGATGGGACTGGGAGGGGTGGGGAGCAGCGGGAAGGAGCAAGAGATGGTTGGGACTGGGAGGGGTGGGGAGCAGAGGGAAGGAGCAAGAGATGGATGGGACTGCGAGGGGTGGGGAGCAGAGGGATGGACCAGGAGATGGATGGGATTGGGAGAGGTCGGGCACAGCAGAGGGAAGGAGCAGAAGATGGATGGGACGGAGGGATGGTGAGCAGAGGGAAGGAACAGAAGATGGATGGGACTGGGAGGGGTGGGGAGCAGAGGGAAGGAGCAAGAGATGGATGGGACTGGGAGGGTGGGGAGCAGAGGGAAGCCTACTGGAAAGAAGACACTGCATAAAACAGAAGACACTGGGATCAAAGCGAATAGAAAAACTAAATGATCAGACAACAAAGGTAAATAAAAGTTTATTTTATTCATAATTTATTAATTGAAATGTGTCAGCTTTTTGAAATGTGCATCTGTGATATTTTGCCTGTAAATTTCATTTCCTTCCTCCATATTAGCATATTCATTTGCATATGTATATATGCAAATGATATGCTAATATGCTCCGCCCATTCTTTGCCCCCCCAAATGAAACAGTCAAACTACGCCTATGACCCTAAGGCGTTAGGTTCTCAGCAGTAATGGCAGCTTTGTTTTGTGCACTGTTCTCTGAACATTGGAAGGGAATAGAAAATAGAAAATGACCTTATTAACATTTGTGTTAATCTTTGGCATGCACATTGTCTCCCATGCAAGAGCCCTCTGCACCCCCTAGCACTGGTGCTAATTTGAGCATCGGCCTGCAACATAGAAAGAATACACTCCCAGATTTCAGACTAGTAGGGAAATTAAACTTCACATGGACAACTTATTTATTTAAATTTTTGCTCACACCTTTTCAGTAGTAGCTCAGGGTGAGTTACATTCAGGTGTACTGGATATTGCCCTGTCCCTGATGGGCTTACAAGCTAAACTGGCAGCTGAGGCAATGGAGGGTTATGTAACTTGCCCAAGCCAGGGGCGTATCTGAACTGCGGCGGTAGGGGGGGCCAGGGCCAGAGAGGGGGGGCACATTATAGCCCCCCCCCCGCCGCCATTGCCGATCCCCCTCCCCCCAGCCGCTGCCATTGCTAACCCTCCCCCTCCGTTGCTCGCCTACCTTCGCTGGCGGGGGACCCCAACCCCCGCCAGCCGAGGTCCGCGTCCTCCTGCCGCTGCCGGCTGCCTTTGGTCCTTTCATTTTTTCACTGAAGCTGGCGCTGACGAAAAAGTTTCTTTTGAATCTGACGTCGCTGCACGTTGCACGTTGTACGTGCAGGACATCAGACTCAGAAACAATTTCTGAGTCTGACGTCCTGCACGTACAACGTGCAGCGACGTCAGACTCAAAAGAAACTTTCGTCGGCGCCAGCTTCAATGGAAGAATTAAAGGACCAAAGGCAGCCGGCAGCGGCAGGAGGACGCGGACCTCGGCTGGCGGGGGTTGGGGTCCCCCGCCAGCGAAGGTAGGCGAGCAACGGAGGGGGAGGGTTGGCAGCGGTAGGGGGGTCCAGGGCGAAATCTGCGGGGGCCCAGGCCCCTGAGGCCCCACGCAGATACGCCCCTGGCCCAAGCTCACAAGGGGCAACAGTGGGATTTGAACCTATCACCTCTGGATAGCAAGTCCTGTGCTCTAACCACTCCTCTACTCTGTTGGTTTAGGACCACTTTTTTTTAAATTTTAATTTTTAAAGTAATCTGACACACAGATTGGCTGACTGAAAATTCACTTAAAGATGTGTGGTTAACATATCAGGAGACTTTAAGGGGATCCATCTCTCTGAATATTGACCCACTTGTGTTTGAAAATTTGCAGAGTATGTGTGAGCTGAATAATACAGTGCAGGATTTTTCTGTTAGAAGCTCTAATGAAAATGTACTTACCTGAATGTTGTGGTAGAGGGACATCTGTTGACTGAATATTGGTATGGCAGCACAGATCAGAAAGCAAATTTGCTGTTTCAATCTTATTTTCAAGTGATTCTTGGAGTGAAAGCGTATTGCAGGTTCCTATTTTAAAACTATACCTGTAGTCAGGATTTGTGGAATACGTTTTAAAATAAGAGTTTCTTCACATTAATAGCTAGCCTTTTCTTTATAATGGTTTTTCTCTCTCCCCTCAAGTGAATTTACTATCATCATTAGAAGTAATGTGCAGTAAACATCAGAATCAAATGGAATTGAAGAAAGCCAGGGTTAAGCAGAGACAACCCTAATTGTAAGGACATGAGAGAAATCCAGAGATGAACTGCACCAGGAATTAATTTGAACAGACTGAATGAATCTTACAGTCCTTTTCTGCTATCATATTATCTGCTTCCATGTTTGTATAAAATAAAAAAGAAGTACCTAACACTATATGAAAAAAATCTACAATGGAAAACATTGCTGGGATCAACTTTCTCTGTACCCAGGGTATGTACAAAGAATTACCCTGTCCCCTGCAGACTTACCAGTGCTGGCTCTAGGACAGCAAACTGTTTTATCTCTCCCCATCAGTTCATCCCCTTCAGCATTCCATTTCTTTACACCCCACCCCCACCAAACTTTGGCCAGCAACAGATACCATTTGTCTCTCCAATGCCCCACTTTCCAACTATAGCTCTCCTCTCTCTTTCCTACCCTCTCATTGCAGCAACAGTACAGCTCTCTTTTCTTCTTTATTCTGCAACAGACCCCTATCTTTTACCCCCCTCACGCTCTGTGCGGCAACAACCCCATTCTCTCCCTCACTGTCTACTAATCAACAGCTCTCTTCTTCTCTCCCCCACTCAGAAACAGCTCTCTTTCCTGTCTTCTACTAGCAAGCAGCTTGACCCAACATTCCCCCCCATCCCTTGCTCAGAAGTAGCCTCCTTTCTCTTCTCCCCACTTTATGGAAAGTTCTCTGTTTTAGCCTTCAGATGCTACCTCACAATCAAACTTCCTTTTCTTTAGGTAAATTATGATGGAATTTTCCACCTAGGAACTTGCAATGGGTTTGTGGTGGAGATTCGGGAAACTGCTGTACTGATATTGAGAAAGAATGTGACTGTCTTTTTGTTTCCCTGTTAGGTAATAGGTATTATTTATAGAGCACTGTAATTTCCTTTAGCCTGGGAGTTGGAAGAAGTCTGTTTGTTTGTTCTGCAAACTCTGTAGCTGTATTGAGGGCAGGATTAACCCTTCACTGCAGGGCTTAATTTCTGGGGGAATAGCATAGAACACAGTTCCACCACTTCTTTTCGGACTCCAAAGAAGCAGGGGTGTTGTGTTCCATCCCATCCATTCCCAGCAGCCTGCAGAGAAGAGAAGGGGAGGGGTAGGGTTACCATATGACTCCAGAAAAAGGAGGACACATTGATCCAGTCCGGGTTTTGCTTCCATTGAAAGCTCTGAAAGTAAAACCCAGACTGGCTCAATCTGTTCTCTTTTTTTTCTGGAGCCATATGGTAACCCTAGGGAGGGGGCAAGCCCAAAGCAGAGAACCCAGCCTCATTTCTCCTATTGCTCCTGCCTGTGGCCCACCCATCCTCTCCCCTGCTTACAGTTCCACTGCCTTTCTGTATACAAATTAAGCCCTGCTTCAGTGAGCCCTAGGCAAACAGGTGCACTGAGCCCTTCCACTATAATAAAACACATTTTAAAACTCTCACAAATGTGTGAATGCCAGTATGTTATTCCAAATTTGTGAAAGCATGGCACACAAACTGAACAGGAGTGCCAGAGGGGTGGGTGGGAGAAGAATTGGGATGAGGGTTGTCAGTGCTGTCAGTTTTTAAAGGGGTTTCAAGCTCAAAGTAAACAATTTGTAGCCCAATATGTCTTCTTGGAAAATGCAGTGGAACAGGAGGCGGGGATTCTCCCTCTGAGGCTAGTGTAAACATTGGACTGACTAAAACCTCCTCTCCAGGGCCAGCTGAAGGGTTGGGGCACTCTGAGTCAATTTGTGCTTTTAAGCTCCCATCTTGGGGTCAACCTTGCAGAATGAACTACACAGGTCAGGGCTCATACCATAAGAATGACCGAATACCAGAAGGTACCTCTTTTGTCTGATCATTTTATTGTTCCGTTTAGTTTTGTTCTGGATACTCTTTACCACTTTGTCTTTTTGGTTTTCTCCCTTAAACTTTTATATTATCTTATTTTCATTATCTGTTTCTTTCTGCTCCTTGTCGTCTTCCCTTCGTCTCTTACATCTGTCTTTGATATTGGTCCTTTTGTTTCACTCTTTTCCTCCATTTCTCTTTTCTGCCATTTTATCTACGTATAGCTAGATTTCATTCCTCTTTCCTTGATCTAGTTTTCATTCTCTCTATTTTCACCTTTCAACTACTTGCCAGCTTTCCATTTCCTGTCTTCTGGTATTGTTCCTACCAATTGGAAAACTGTGATCATTCTGTCATAAGGAAACCTTCTCTTGATGCTTCTGCTCTCTTTAACTATAGATCTGTCTTGTCTGGAAAGGAGGTGAGCCCCGAAGGACCTCAGAGGACAGCCGGGCAACCCCAAGTCTTCACCCGCGGCGACTGCCGTTCACCGGGGGTTGAGCCCCCAGCTGCAGGCGGCCAACGGGACTTCCGGAACCGCGGGGTTGACGAACTGACCCAGTACCGGAACCGGGAGCGGGGAGGCAGGTAGAAATCAGAGTAGTCCAATAACAGGCAACAGGTCAGGGCAGGCAGCTCATAGCGTCGTCCAAAAAACAGGCAACAGGTCAGGGCAGGCGGCTAGCAGAGTTGTCCAGAAACAGTCCAAAGATCAAACCAGGAGAGCAAGGGAACGTACTGAAAACTAGAACACACAAAGACTGGCCTAGGGAAACAGAACCTGAAGCAACGTCCTGTTTCAGCCCCGCTCCTTAAATACTGTCAGCATTCAACCGCCCAGCCCCAGCCGACATGGCCGGCCAATCGGAATCCCTCTGGTTGGTTCCGTCCGGCTTCCCAGGCGGGGCTACAGCACCGGCATCCCAATCTGGTTCCTCTGAGGCTGAGCTTCGGGTTCCCGCACCCGAATGTGGAGGAGACGCCGGCCATTGCGTCTCGGCGCCATCCTCCCCGCTGGCGTAAGCACGAACCCCATGGCCGGTGACCGAGAGCCCAGAAGCCACGATCGCCAGCCCACGGGCTCGGCCCTGGACAGGGCGGCCATCGCCGCGGCGAGCCCCGGCTCTCAGCCGCGGCCTCAAGAAGGTCAGCCATCGCCACAATGGACACCGGCTCGGCCCCGACTGCACCCGGAACAGACGCCCCTCTGGGAAACCGATGGGTAAGCCCTCTCTGGCTGCGGGTCCTTCCTCCCGGCCCTTGCTTCCCGCAGAAGAGCAGCCAGAGGGAGCGACGGATGTGACAGTATCCTCCCCGGATGCCCCCTTTCCTTCTGGGTCCTGGTTTTTGAGGATAGCATTAATGGAAGGCCCGTACCAACTCTGGGGCATGTACATTGGTGGCCAGCTCCCGGGAGTTGTCCTTGGGACCGAAATGCTTCCAGGATAACAGGTAGAGCAGTTTTCCCCGGCGCCTCTTGGAGTCTAAGATCTCTTCAACTTCATACTCAGGATCGGTGTCAGCCTCTGGAACAACTGACTCTTTACTCTGTGGATGCCACTTTGACCCCCGAAAGACCTTCAATAGCGAAACATGGAAGGCATTATGGATTCGTAGAGTTTTAGGTAGCTGCAGGCGGTATGTCACAGCTCCGATCCGAGACTGGATCAAGAATGGCCTGATGAACCGCGGCCCCAGCCTCCGAGAGGGCACCCGGAGTCTCAGGTATTTAGTACTCAGCCATACCTTTTGCCCCGGCTGAAGAACAGGGGCGGGGCACCGGTGCCGGTCTGCAAACGACTTATACCTGGCGGCTGCTTTCTGTAGTTGTTCTCGGGCCATGTTCCAGACTTCCCGCAGGTCAGCAAGGGTTTGAGTAATCAGGGGCGTAGAGGAGTCAGAGGGAATGGGCGGAGGAAGCCGCGGATGTTGTCCGTATACAATAAAGAATGGAGATTGCCCGGAAGCAGAGTGTTCACTGTGGTTATAAGCGAACTCGGCCCAAGAGAGAAGAGATGCCCAGTTGTCTTGCCGCCTGTTGACAAAAGCCCGCAAGAATCCCTTTAGCGTCTGGTTAATCTGCTCGACCATCCCATTGGTCTGGGGATGGTAGGCAGAAGAGAAATGGGTGTCGACCCCCAGGGCGGAACACAGGGCTCTCCAGAATCGCGAAGTGAACTGGGCTCCCCGGTCGCTGATGATCCTGACTGGTAGCCCATGGAGTCGGAAGATGTGCTGGATGAATTGCTGGGCTAACAGTGCTGCCGACGGGAGCCCTGACAGGGGAACGAAGTGCGCAATGCGGGAGAACCGGTCTACCACCACCCAAATCACTGTGTGCCCCTGGGAGCGGGGAAGATCCGTAATGAAATCCATAGACAATTCTTCCCAGGGGGCTGCAGGAATGGGCAAGGGCTGCAGATCCCCCCAGGGGCGCCCCACAACAGGCTTGGTCCGGGCACAGGTGGGGCAGGTCGTGACAAACTGAAGGATATCTTGGTTCATATGAGGCCATCGGTACTGTCGACAAATCAGACGGAGGGTTTTTTGAAACCCAAAGTGTCCGGCCCATACAGACGAGTGTCCCGAGTGCATTATTTTTTCCCGGTTCTGCGGAGGCACGAATTCCCGCGTTGGGGTGACCCCACCCGGGGCCGCACAGAGGCAAGCCGAATCCAACGTAGGATGAGGTTCCTCGATGTCCTCTGGAGCTTCGAAGGCTCTGGAGAGGGAGTCCGCAGGGGTATTCTGCGCAGCCGACCGGAACACTAGTTGAAACTGGAACCTGGCGAAGAACAACGACCAGCGGGCCTGCCGCGGATTCAACCTTTGTGCCTCCTGCAGATACAAAACATTCTTGTTATCCGTAATCACTGTAAATCAATGCTCTGCCCCTTCCAGCAGATGTCTCCACTCTTGCAGGGCTAACTTTAGAGCTAGCAGTTCTCTATCCCCTACGGTATAGTTGTGCTCCGCTGGGGAAAACTTTCGGGAGAAGAAGAAACAGGGTTAGCCCCGGCCCTTGGCGTTAACTTGAGAGAGGACAGCCCTGGCACCCAAAGCAGAGGCGTCCACCTCTACCACAAAAGGTTTGTTCGGATCCGGGGCCTGAAGGATGGGAGTGGACTCAAACGCTTTCTTCAACTGACTGAACGCCGTGTGCGCCTCGGCCGGCCAGTTCTTAACATTTGCATGCTTCTTAGTGAGCACTGTCAACGGAGCCATCAATTGAGAAAAATGAGGAATAAATTGACGGTAGTAATTAGCGAACCCCAGGAACCGTTGCAGCGCCTTCAGGCCTTGGGGTTGGGGCCACTCCCGGATAGCGCGGAGTTTGTCTGGATCCATCCGCAGACCCCCAGGTAAGAGAATATGTCCTAAAAAAGGCAGAGTCTGCTGGTGGAAAGAGCATTTGCTGAGTTTGGCAAACAAGCGATACTGCCGCAAGCGCTGGAGGACGGTCCGAACGTGGGCCACATGCTCCTGGGGATCTTTAGAGAAAATCAGGATGTCATCCAGGTATACAATTACAGTAGAATAAAGCAGGTCTTCAAGGGCGAAGTTCATGAACCTCTGGAACACCGCTGGAGCGTTGCACAGCCCGAAGCATCACCCGGTATTCAAAGTGCCCCTCATGCGTGTTGAACGCGGTTTTCCATTCGTCCCCCTGCTGGATACGGACCAAGTTGTAGGCCCCACGGAGGTCCAACTTGGTAAAGATCTGGGCCCCCTGCAGCCGATCAAACAACTCCGGGATAAGGGGCAGAGGATATCGGTCCTTCACGGTGATGGCATTTAGACCTTGGTAGTCGATACAGGGCCTCAAGGAGCCATCCTTCTTGGTCACAAAAAAGAATCCTGCCCCGGCAGGGGACGTGGAGGGGCGAATGAACCCCTTCTGGAGATTCTCCCGGATGTAGGCTTGCATGACCTTTGATTCCTCTCGGGATAACGTATAGAGTTGGCCCCGCGGTGGCATCTTGCCGGTCATCAAATTAATAGCGCAATCAAAGGACCGATGTGGGGGTAGCATGTCCGCTTCCATGGGATTGAACACATCAGCGAAGTCCCGGTACTCTTCTGGCAGAGCAGCTTGACAGACTGGCACGGTTCTAGGAGTGGCCACCACCGCGGGGCAGCTGGACTCCCGACCCCTCAAACAGGTTTCGGCGCAGGCACCACCCCAGGCTTGAATCTTCCCTAGAGTCCAATCTATTACAGGGGTGTAACGCCGTAACCAGGGCACGCCCAGCACCACGGGATGAATGGTATGGGGCAGAATCAGAAATTGAGCCTCCTCTCGGTGGTCTTCTCCCACCTGGAGCCCCAAAAATGGGGTCACCTCAGTGATAGGCTGGGGTAACGCCATTCCCTGGATGGACGTCACTTGCAAGGCAGGCCGATAGGGCAGTATAGGCCATCCCATCTGCCGCAGGAGTTCCTGACTAATAAAATTTCCCCCGGCCCCGGAATCCAACAAGGCTCGGGTGTGAACCACCGTCTTCTGCCACCACAGGAGAGTAATCAAATTGTCTGGTAGGGGATTTGAGTGCCCCAAGACCCCTCCCCTCATGGCGCCTTGGGAGTGGCGTTTCCCGGCCGTGCGGGGCAAGTGCTGATGAAGTGACCGGCCTCGCCGCAATACAGGCAAAGGCCGCCCCGAAGGCGTTTTGTCTTCTCAGACGTGGTTAACCGTTGATGGCCAATGACCATAGGCTCCTCGGAGGCCTCCCTCGGCCCTCTGGAGCCCCGTCGGGGGGGGGGGGGGGGGGAGAGTACCCGACTAGGCCGGGGCCCGCCTCCGGACCCCCTCCGGACCCCCTCCGCTGGTCCGCACGGGCTCTAGCCCTTTCCTGGAATCGGGTATCCACCCGAACGCAGAGCAGATCAAGGCGTCTAGCTGCCCTGGAACCTCCCGACCGGCCAGCTCATCCTTGATCCGATCCTGAAGCCCCTCCAGGAAGATAGTGGATTCCAGCGCAATTCAGTCGCCAGAGTCCGAAACTGGATCGCATAGCCTGCCACGGTCCCTTCGCCCTGCTGAATCCGCAGCAGCTCGGAGGCGGCGGAAGACAGCCTTCCAGGAAGATCAAACACCATGCGGAACCGGCGCTGGAACTCCGTGTAGTTGTCCAAAAGCGGATCTTGTTGTTCACATAGCGGGGACGCCCAGGCTAGTGCTCGTCCAGTTAGCAAGGAAATAACATAGGCCACCTTTACCTAGTCTGAGGCAAAAGCCTCTGGTTGCATTTTGAAGTACAAGTTGCACTGGTTGAGGAACCCCCTGCAGCTTCCAGGGAAACCATCAAACCGAGTAGGCTCAGGGAACCGAGGTCCAGGGAAGGACCCTCCCGGATGGGGAGCCGCTGCAGCGGCCTGGTGCGCTGCAGCGGCCTGGTTCTGCACCTGGACCATGGTTAACTGGGAGCAGACATTCTGCAGGGCTCCCGACAGGGCATTCAACTGCTCCTGCTGCTGCTGGAGAATTTTAGCCAGGTCTCGTAGATCGGGTTGCATTGGCGAGCTCATGGCTTCAGGTTCCTGTCTTGTCTGGAAAGGAGGTGAGCCACGAAGGACCTCAGAGGACAGCCGTGCAACCCCAAGTCTTCACCCACGGCGACCGCTGTTCACCGGGGGTTGAGCCCCCAGCTGCAGGCGGCCAACGGGACTTCCGGAACCGCGGGGTTGACGAACTGACCCAGTACCGGAACCGGGAGCAGGGAGGCAGGTGGAAATCAGAGTAGTCCAATAACAGGCAATAGGTCAGGGCAGGCAGCTCATAGCGTCGTCCAAAAAGCAGGCAACAGGAAAGGGCAGGCGGCTAGCAGAGTTGTCCAGAAACAGTCCAAAGATCAAACCAGGAGAGCAAGGAAACGTACTGAAAACTAGAACACACAAAGACTGGCCTAGGGAAACAGAACCTGAAGCAACGTCCTGTTTCAGCCCGCTCCTTAAATACTGTCAGCATTCAACCGCCCAGCCCCAGCCGACATGGCCGGCCAATCGGAATCCCTCTGGTTGGTTCCATCCGGCTTCCCAGGCGGGGCTACAGCTTCGGCATCCCAATCTGGTTACTCTGAGGCGGAGCTTCGGGTTCCCGCACCCGAATGTGGAGGAGACGCCAGCCATTGTGTCTCGGCGCCATCCTCCCCGCTGGCGTAAGCACGAACCCCATGGCCGGCGACCGAGAGCCCGGAAGCCGTGATCGCCGGCCCACGGGCTCGGCCCCGGACAGGGCGGCGAGCCCAAGCTCTCAGCCGCGGCCTCAAGAAGGCCAGCCATCGCCGCAATGGACACCGGCTCGGCCCCGACTACACCCGGAACAGGTGCCCCTCCGGGAAACCGCCAGGTAAGCCCTCTCTGGCTGCGGGTACTTCCTCCCGGCCCTTGCTTCCCGCAGAGGAGCAGCCGGAGGGAGCGACGGATGTGACAAGATCAATCTCCAATATCTCTTTCATAAGTATATAACATAAGTACATAAGTATTGCCATACTGGGATAGACCGAAGGTCCATCAAGCCCAGCATCCTGTTTCCATCAGTGGCCAATCCAGGTTACAAGTACCTGGCAAGATCCCAGAACAGTACAATACATTTTATGCTGCTTATCCTAGAAATAAGCAGTGGCTTTTACCCAAGTCCATTTTAATAATGGCTTATGGATTTCTCTTTTAGGAAGCTATCCAACCCTTTTTTAACCCCGCCAAGCTAACTGCTTTTACTACATTCTCTGGTAATGAATTCCAGAGTTTAATTACATTTTGAGTGAAGAAATATTTTTTATGATTCTTTAAAATTTACTACTTTGTAGCTTCATTGTGTCCTAATATTTTTGGAAAGAGTAAACAATCAATTCACATCCACCTGTTCCATTCCACTCATTATTTTATAGACCTCTATTATATCTCCTCAGCTGTCTCGTCTCCAAGCTAAAGAGCCCTAGCTGCTTTAGCCTTTCCTCATAGGGAAGTCGTCCCATCCACTTTATCATTTTTGTCGCCCCTCTCTGTACCTTTTCTAATTCTACCATATCTTTTTTTGAGATGTGGGGACCAGAACTGCACACAATATTCGAGGTGCGGTCACACCATGGAGTGATACAAAGGCATTATAATGCACTCATTTTTGTTTTCCATTCCTTTCCTAATAATACCTAACATTCTATTTGCTTTCTTAGCTGCTGCCACACGCTAAGCAGAGGGTTTCAACATATCATCAATGAAGACACCTAGATCCCTTTTCTGGTCGGTGACTTCTAATGTGGAACCTTGCATTATGTAACTATAGTTCGGGTTCCTCTTTCCCACCTGCATCACTTTGCACTTGCTCACATTAAACTTCATCTGCCATTTGGATGCCCAGTCTCATAAGGTCCTCTTATAATTTTTCACAATCCTCTTGCAATTTAACAACTTTGAATAACTTTTAGTGATCAAAAAATTTAATTACCTCACTAGTTACTCCCATCTCTAGATCATTTATAAATATGTTAAAAATCAACAGTCCCAGGACAGACCCCTGGGGAACCTCACTATCTACCCTTCTCCATTGTGAATACTGACCAGTTAACTCTACTCTCTGTTTTCGATCTTTTAACCAGTTTTTAATCCACAATAGTCACCTACCTCCTATCCTATGACTCTCTAATATCCTCTGGAGTCTTTAATGAGGTGCTTTGTCAAATGCCTTTTGAAAATGCAGATACACATTATCAATTGGCTCACCTTTATCCACATGTTTGTTCACCTCTTCAAAGAAATGTAATAGATTGGTGAGGCAAGATTTCCCTTCACTAAATCCATGTTGGATTTGTTTTATTAATCCATGCTTTTGAATATGCTCTGTAATTTTGTTCTTTATAATAGTCTCTACCATTTTGCCCACCATCTAATGTTCTGCATCCTTCCCAATCTGATTTCTGCCCAGGGATTCCACTGAGGCAGCAATTGTCTCCCTTCTCAGCAACATCCATGCTGCTTTTGACTGAGGAGTTGCTGTTTTGGTGATTTCTTTAGTTCTCTCTGTGACCTTTGATTTTGTTAGCCATTCACATCTGTCTAGACCTTTTCTTCACTGGGCATTTTGGGTCTGTTCTCTACTGGTTTTTTTCTTTCCTCTCTGGCCATACATTTAGAGTGTTCACCCCTTCTACTGAGTCTACCCTTCACTCATTTTCTTCAAGGATCCCCTAAAGTTCAGAACTATCTTTATTACTCTTCAATATTTTCCTCAGCCTCTTCAAAACTCTAATTCTATATCTGTGTGGATGATAGCCTCCTCGTTTCCACCCAAGATTCCTACATTCTAGACCTTTGTGCCCTCTAATCTTGTCTCAATTCAGTTGATCATTGGATTAGTTCTAATTGTTTAGTTATTAATCCTTCTAAGTTGGTAGCACTTTAGATCATGGGCCATCCTACCCATCCATCAGCTGTTCCAACCTTCCAGGTCTCTTCCTTAACCTAGTGGAGTTTTTGAAATATCTAGGGGTAACCCTGGATTTGCAGTTGTCCTTTATTCCCCAGGTTATGTCTGTAGTTCAGTTATGCTTTCTCTCTTTATATACTACACATTCTCTCTGCCCTTTTTTGGATGATAAAGCTTATGCTACTCTCCTCTCCTCTCTATCATCTAGACTTGATTACTGTAATATCATCTATGTTGGCCTTCCTGCTTCCCTTCTTAAAAACTTCAATCGGTCTAGAACACTTCCATTTCTTTGCTCTCTCACGTTTGCCGCTATGATCATGCCACTTCTCTATTGAAACATTAATATTAGCTACTGATCTCATATAGGATCCAACATAAGATTCTGACTCTGACTCATAAAGTGCTTCATTCAGGGATCCCTCCATATCTCTCTTCTCTCATTGTCTCCTATAGACCATCTTGTACCCTGTGCTCTTCCATTGGAAATAATCTGTCCATCCCTTCAGTCATTTGTTTCAGACTTGAATCAACTTGCCATTCTGCTTTCTTTTTCATCGCTCCTTCTCTTTCAAATTCTCCCCCTCCTGAGCTCAGGGATGAAAGCTCATACCCCAGATTTATGGCTCTTTTAAAAACCCACCTTTTTACCTTAGTGTTCAATTGTACCTCCTAAGTTGAACAGACTGGCGCTCAGCGACATGGCTCTCCCCCCTTTCCTCCCCTCTTTTTTCTCTTTATCTCCCCCTTTCTTCTTCTCTTCTTTTCTTTTTCCTGTAAGCAAGTTGTAGTTCTTTTTCACTTTTAAATGCTTTTATAAAATTTTGTAAACTGTTTTGATTTCTGCATTGAAAGATGGTATATTAAATCATAAACATTCCCTGTCTTTCCTAGGCGCCCCATTTCCCCCATCTGTCTCTTTCCTTCCCCAGCCTCCTATCCCTTTTCTTCTTTCTCACATTTTCTAGATCCCCATTTCCATCCTTCCGAGATTCATGTACTGTCCTCTGCCTCCCATCTCCTTAAAGCCCCAGCTACTTCCTCGTCACTCAACCCCTTTCCATGTCATAGTAACATAGTAACATAGTAGATGACGACAGAAAAACACCTGCATGGTCCATCCAATCTGCCCAACAAGATAACTCACATGTGCTACTTTTTGTGTATACCCTACTTTGATTTGTACCTGTGCTCTTCAGGGCACAGACCGTATAAGTCTGCCCAGCACTATCCCCGCCTCCCAACCACCAGCCCCGCCTCCCAACCACTGGCTCTGGCACAGACTGTATAAGTCTGCCCAGCTCTATCCTCTCCTCCCAACCACTAGTCTCGTCTCCCAACCACCGGCTCTGGCACAGACCGTATAAGTCATTCCCAGCACTATCCCTGCCTACCTACCACCAGCCCCGCCTCCTGATCTTGACTAAGCTCCTGAGGATCCATTCCTTTGGCACAGGATTCCTTTATGCTTGTCCCACGCATGTTTGAATTCCGTTACCATTTTCATTTCCACCACCTCCCGCGGGAGGGCATTCCAAGCATCCACCACTCTCTCCGTGAAAAAATACTTCCTGACATTTTTCTTGAGTCTGCCCCCCTTCAATCTCATTTCATGTCCTCTCGTTCTACAATCTTCCCATCTCAGGAAAAGGTTCGTTTGCAGATTAATACCTTTCAAATATTTGAACGTCTGTATCATATCACCCCTGTTTCTCCTTTCCTCCAGAGTATACATGTTTAGTACAGCAAGTCTCTCCTCATTCGTCTTGTAACGCAAATCCCATACCATTCTTGTAGCTTTTCTTTGCACCGCTTCAATTCTTTTTACATCCTTAACAAGATACGGCCTCCAAAACTGAACACAATACTCCAGGTGGGGCCTCACCAATGACTTATACAGGGGCATCAACACCCCCTTTCTTCTGCTGGTCACACCTCTCTCTATACAGCCTAACAACCTTCTAGCTACGGCCACCGCCTTGTCACACTGTTTCGTCGCCTTCAAATCCTCAGATACTATCACCCCAAGATCCCTCTCTCCGCCCGTACCTATCAGACTCTCCCCGCCTAACACATACGTCTCCCGTGGATTTCTATTCCCTAAGTGCATCACTTTGCATTTCTTCGCATTGAATTTTAATTGCCAAACCTTAGACCATTCTTCTAGCTTCCTCAAATCCTTTTTCATGTTTTCCACTCCCTCCCAGGTGTCCACTCTGTTACAGATCTTAGTATCATCTGCAAATAGGCAAACTTTACCTTCTAACCCTTCGGCAATGTCACTCACAAATATATTGAACAGAATCGGCCCCAGCACCGATCCCTGAGGCACTCCACTACTCACCTTTCCCTCCTCCGAGCGAATTCCATTCACCACCACCCTCTAGCGTCTGTCCGTCAACCAGTTCCTAATCCAGTTCACCACTTCAGGTCCTATGTTCAGCCCATCCAGTTTATTTAAGAGCCTCCTGTGGGGAACCGTGTCAAAAGCTTTGCTGAAATCAAAGTAGATTACGTCCATAGCTCGTCCCTGATTCAATTCTCCTGTCACCCAATCAAAGAACTCAATGAGATTCGTTTGGCATGATTTCCCTTTTTTTATTTCTTTACTTTGTCCATACTACCATCTCCTCTTTTACCTCCACCATTTCTATCCTCTCACATCCTTCAAATACCAGTCTCCTTCATTTGTCTCTCATCCTTTTCATGGCCCTCTGTCCCTTTCAAATGCCTTCCAGTTCCTCCAGATCCTACATACCATCTGACCTCCCCATTTTCTGCTCTCAGTCTCAGAGCCCTATTCATACACTAATCTCTGCTCAGTTTCTTAGTTCCTACTATTCCTCCATCTAATCTCCAAGTCTCCATTCTTCCATTCTACCCAGTTCCTGAGATATCACTCATTCTCACCTGAGCCCTTAGTCCCCACTCACACTCCCAATCCAATACTCAGCCAATATTAGAGGCTGTCTTCTTCTGTGCTACCTAATCCTAGAGTTTTTACCTATGTCTGAGTCCCTGTTGTTTTGCATTACTATATCTTTAGATCTGCCCTCTTGCCCCTTTTCCCACATCCCTAGGCATCCATTCCCCCTGTATTTTCCACCATACTTATTTCTCTGTTCCCTAGCATTTTCTCTTGCTTCTCCCCCTCAGAGAATCTGTTTTCCTCGCCTCCCAGCATTAGCCTCTGACCCCTTCTCCCAATCCCCAGCATTCTGCTCCCTTCTCTCAGTCCCTATCCCCAGCATCAGCCTCCTGCTCCAGTCTCCCAGCCCCTTTCTCCCAGCCCCTTTCTCCCAGTGCCCAGTCCCCAATCCCAGAATCAGCCTCTAGTCCCCTTTACCCAGCTCCCAGCCCCTCAGCCCCAGGGTCAGTTTCAAGCCTCCAGTTCCTCGCTCCAGCATCGGTCCCTAGTTCTCCTCCCCCAACTCCAGCTTCTGTTTGCCCCAATATCAGTTTCTGGCCTCCAGTATCAGCCCCCAACCCTCAGCTCCAGCTCCTACCTGCCTCAGCAGCGATGTGAGCATGTTCTTACCTCCTGCAGCAGTGCTATCCCTCTTCCTTAGGTTGCCCAGCAGGTTTGAAACATGCTTTCCTTACGGAATCTTCAACACATTTTCATGGACATGTAGTTTGGGTTTGACAAGATATTTCAACTAGAAGACAAGAATGCACGAATGAATTCCTTAAACATGATCTATTCTTAAGATTTCCCAGGAACTGTTTAATTAAATATTTAGGGAAAGAGTATGCTTTCATTGATCCCTTCCATTTACAGAGTTCATTGGGGCTCAAAAAGTGAGAGGGAGGTCTCAGAGAATTGATCCAGAAGGCCTGCTGTCCCCTTTTGACAACCGATACAAGCGACTAATACATTTAATTTAGGTGTGTTATAGAGGGATTTTTCTTTGCCTTATTTTTTCCTTTCATTTTTCTCTCTCATACTTTTATTATATTTGGAGCTCGAATATGATAATACTTTAAAGTGGTATTTTATTTATTAAGTTAGCATGTTTGATAGCTTCATTTAAACAGCGTACATCCTGTTTCTTGTGAGAAACAGGATGTGCCTTGTCCAGACCTTTTTTAAGCCCAGACATGCTAATACTGATACCACATCCTCTGGCAATGAATTCCAAAGCTTATGTATTTGTTGAGTAAAAAAAATTTATTTTCTCCTACTCATTTTAAAAGCATTACCATGTAACTTCATGGAGTGCTCCCTTGTCTTTGTATCTTTGAAAGAGTAAACAATTCAGGTCCACACACCCTACTCAGATGAGGATATTGTAGACCTCTATCATATCCCCCACAGTTGTCTCTTCTCTAAGCCGAAGTCTTTCCTCGAGAGGAGTTCCATTCCCTTAATCATTGTGGTTGTTCTTCTTTGAACCTTTTTCAATTCTGCAATATCTTTTTTTGAGATATATCGACTAGAATTGCACACAGTGCTCAAGGTGAGGTCGCACTATGGAACAATATAGAGGCTTTATTTATTTATGAACATTTATACCCCACTTTTTTCCACGTAAAGCAGACTCAAAGTGGCTTACAATGTACAGATTAATCAATTATAATGCTCTGTCATATTTTCTAAGTTCCAACTTCCATTTATTTATTTGATACACTGCAAATCATAATAAAAATGTCTATGTGGTTTACAAAATCAATAAAATTAAGGGAGTGAGGAGGACAGAGAAATTATCAAGACAAACAGACAAAGTACGTTAGGGAAACACATGAAAGCAAAGTTACACCAGCAATAGAAATAAGGGCAGAAGTACAAGGAACAAACAAAATGAATAACCATAGTAAAAAAAAAATGAGTAAGTAAAAATAAAATCAAGTAAAGTAAAATGAAGAAAAATATCAGCCAGTAATGGTTGAAGGGAAGGCCTGGAAGAACTTAAGAAGAGAGGGCACATTTAAATTTCTGAAAAAGGGTTCAAGCTTAATAGCAAGGGAAAGGTCATTCCAGAGTTTAGGGACTACTTCATTAAAATATGATGTTTTGATACTATCTAACTAGATATACCATGGCAATGGTACTATAGACAGGTTCTAGTGAGATGAATACAGACTCCTTGGTGGAGAGAAGTGAATATGGAGATTAGTGAGGAATAAAGGAACACCCATGTGAAGAACCTGACATATAGTAATAAGATATTTAAAGGGACTTGGATAAGCCACCAGAAACTAGTGTTCAGACAGAAATAAAGGTGTTACATAGTCATATGTCTTTTTTTCCTAGTGTCTTGCCGCTACTAGCTCAGGTCCAAAAACCTGACCCGGGTCACAGGGAAAACAGTGTTTACTTTTTCTCTCTCTCTCTGATCAAGGTCAAGAAGCGTGCCTTCAGTAGAGTGATAAGTATGAAATCCAGTTTGGTATGGGTAAAGTGAATTGGTCTTATCAAGGTAGGTAGTCTGTAAGTTGGTCTGCTACAATCTTTTCAACAAAAAAGGGAGATTGAAGTTAGAAGCCGCTCCAAGATGACCTTTGGGGTCCTTACCAAGTGGAAATACTACAGCCCATTTCCAAGCTTCCAGAAAATCTCTCTGAGAAAGACTAGTGTTTACCATAGACAATAGAAATGGTAATAGCGGGTATAGGAAGCATTTAAGAATCTTACCCAGCATAGGTTCGGTGTAACGGGTCACAGAACTCAAAGATGTGTCCTACTAAGATTAGATAAGATTAGCAGAACAAAGCGAGAGATTGATGAAGGGTGAGCGAGAATAGGAGGGGGATCTAAGTCAAGAGGTACATCAGGAAGGGATGATAGGCTCATTTGAGGAAACTCTCTCAGGACAGTCTCAACTTTAGTGAAGAAGTAATCTGCAAATTCATCCAGTGACACTGAGGATGCCAGAGAGGCCTTAGGTTCCTTAGAGATCTTCTTTACAAGCCTATACAGTTGAGAAGGGTTGGCACCACAAGATATTAGGGAGGCATAATATTTCTTTTTAGAAAGATGGATTTCATTTCTGTAAAACTGTGATTGTGTCTTAAAAAAATGAGAGGGAAGAAGGTGAATGGCGAGACCTCCACATCTCTCCAAACCTGTCTACATAACAATGATAGACACGTGGTACCATGGTTGAGATTTCTTCCTAGGCTTTGATAAAGATAATTGGAGTGGCACAAATTTCTCAAGAGTGGAACAAAGAGAGACATTCCAGTGAGTCACCTTATCTTCAAGGGATAGTGATGCAAAAGTACAAGGTAAATTGTTACAACATTCCATGTAATAATCCTGCAAAAGGACATTTAGGTCTCTGAAAGGTTTTGGAGCAAACAGGAACGAAGCATTGAGGGCAGTGACCATGTAAAAGTAATAAAACGTGATGTGACCATGGTAAGGAGAGAGGTTAAATGACTAACATTAGAAGAATAAGTAGAAGTCAAGAACATCCAAGGTGTAACATTTGTTATTGGTAGGAAAAAGGAGGAGCTGGATTAATCCTAGTTTAGAATGGAAAACAGTACAATTCAGATTTACGGGGTCAGAAGAGTCATTAAAGTGAATATTGAGGTCACCCAAAAAGAAAAAAGGATGACAGGAAAGAACATGCATAGAGAAAAGATCAAGTATACCAAGTATAGAAGTAGAGGTAACTGGTGAAGGTTGATAGAGAAGAAAAATACCTGACACAGAAGGGCCTAAAATCCTAATTAATGTAAGTTCATAGGTTGCATGTTGGTAGGAGCTATGAGTATTAATTTTTAGATAATCAGCATATATAATAGCTACACCATTCCCCTTCCTACCTATACTGTTGAAAACACAGATATCATAGCCTGAGGGGTAGGTATAAAAAAAGTAGGCTGTGCCAGTATCTCCAAGCCAAGCTTCCACTATACAAAAGACATCTAAACAGAAATAAAGGATATAATCCCTGAAGAAATGGGATTTATGATGACGAGAGTGAACATTCATGCACCCAATTTTTAACGACTTAATAGAAGGAGAGTATATAGGATTAGAAACTAGTGATGGAGCAAAAGAGTAAGGCAAAGCTGTAACATATCTTACCTGATGTAGGAACAAAGTGGAATGCCATGGTCCGCAAACCCAATGAACTGTGTGTGTGGGGGGGGGGGGGGTCATTGTAGTAGAGCAATGAGAGATGTAAAGATGATTAGAAATTGAAGGAAATGTTATCAAATTAAGTAAAAAGGAGTAAAAGAGGAGGTGCCCTCAGGAGGTGCATGAAGTAACGCACTAAGGAGCATGACATGCTCCTTAAATTCACTCCTTCTGTATGTGCCGTGGAAGGTTAGCAAGTGATTTAAATCCAGTAGGAACTATGTCACCTCGTAGGGCATCTTACATAAATGTACATAAGTATTGCCACACTGGGACAGACCAAAGGTCCATCAAGCCCAGCATCCTGTTTCCAACAGTGGCCAATCCAGGTCACAAATACCTGGCAAGATCCTGAAAAAGTTCAATACATTTTATGCTGCTTATTCTAGAAATAGCAGTGGATTTTCCCCAAGTCTTGGAGGTAGAAGCTGTGTTCATGGTTTCTAGCAGAGAGACTAGGCACAGAGGCAGTCAGAGGTGGGAGCAGGCTGCAAAATAAGAACACTGGCTTGCAACATGATGAGTCTGAGTCAGTATCTTCTAAATAGGTCAATCCAACATAGTACTATGCTTCAAACACTGGTTCTACTTTAGGGAATAAAATCCAAACAGTTCACTAATTTTCATTTGATTATCTCCTTCTAATTGCTTCAATCCCTTTTCTAATAACTTCTAGTATTCTATTTGCTTTTTTAGCCACCACTACATATTGAGCAGAAGATTTCAACATGTTGTCCACAATGATGCCTAGATCTTTTTCTTGGGTGGTGACTCTTAACATGGACCCTAGCATCAAATAACTATGATTTGGATTACTCTTCCAAATGTGCATTACTTTGCATTTTTCCACATTAAATTTCATCTGCCATTTCAATGCCCAGTCTTTCAATTTTCTAAGGTCCTCCTGCAATTTCTCCCAGTCTGTATGTGATTTAACGACTTCAAATAGTATTGTCACCTGCAAGTTTAATCACCTCACTTGTCATTCTCATTTCCAGTTCATTTATAAATATATTAAATAGCACCAGTCCCAGTAAAGATCCCTGGGACATTCTAGTAATTACCTTCCTCCATTGACAAAAATGACCATATAACCCCATCCTCAGTTTTCTCTTTTAACCAGTTACCAATACACAACAGAACATTGTCTCCTATTCCATGGCTTTTTAATTTTTGTCAGGAGTCTCTCATGAAGGACTTTGTCAAATACTTTATGAAAAGCTAGATACACTACATCAACTGGCTCACCTTTCTCCGGATATTTATGCACTAGTTCAAAGAAATGAAGCAAATTTGTGAAGCAAGATTTTCTTTGGCTGAATCCATGTTGACTCTATCCCATTAAACCATGTATATTTTTTTAATGGCCATTGGAACTTTACTGCAAGGAAAGAGGCTTGGCTCTAACCTTATAGCTAATGTCTAACTGACTAAGAGGAAGGAAGGTCTCTGGCTAAGCAAACCACTGCACCAGGGGAGAACAGGAAGGCAGTGCATCTAACGGAGCCCACACAGCTGCTGCATTTGCACAAAGTAAAAGCTGGAATGAGAAACCAGCTCAGCACACATTCCTATAAGTAAGGGAAGAAAGAGTAACAGAATCAAGCCTGAAGAAACAGGAAAGGACTAGAAGACTAGAGTCCCAAGAAATCTACATGGATAAAGCCACATGGAGCTGAGTTCCACTGAGGACAGAACCACCTGCAAGGAATTTGAACCTAAAGGCTCAGAGAGCCCTGCTAACTAAGAGACTTGCAGAGCAGCTTCCCTGTGGAGTTGTGGTCCAGAGAGAATAAAGCTGTAAATGACTTTTACCAAGAACCTCTACCAAGACAAAGTCTGCATAAGGAAACGTACTACAGACTGTCACCCAAATTCTATAAATGGTGTCCACAATTTGGTGTGCAATTGGGCATGTAGTTATAGAATAGGGCCAGTTATGTGTATATCATAATTAACTATTTGCACTAAATTGCCAAATAATTGGGCACGTCAGAGTCCTTCTGACTATTCATGTGTACACTTTATAGAATAGTTGCATTTACGCACCCAACTACTGCATTAAGTTGCCACCATTTATGCCAGCTACAGACATGGCATAAGTGGTCATGTTTAAAGTACTTATACTTGTATTATATAACAGATTTGGCATGCATCTCTGCCATTATAAAATATTAGCTTAGCATCCAGTACAGTCTGCATGCTGCATCAGTTGTATCCTACTATGTTACAGCTTGCAGACAGCAGTCATCCCAAGCCAACTTGGCTTGATTAAGGAAGAAGAGGTCCCAAAGGAACAAGGTGAGCAGACATAGAGATCTGTGGTAAATAGAATGAGTTCAAAAGCAGAGGAGCCAGTGATTGTGGGAGAAGCTATTGGTCCTTCTGCTGGGGAGAGGATAGAAGAATCATAAAGTTTACGAAGAACCTTCATAGAGGTCAATCCCTACTTGACCACTCTAAAGGACTTGATAGTGTGTGTGGAAGGGACCAACTAACCAGGTACATCCCACACTTCACAGCAGAAGAGTGGGCTTCAAGTAATTGTACTGAAGAGTGGATTTTGGCTATTTTTTCCTACGGTGCTTGCATGCATCTCATGGGGAGGAGAGCAGATGGCCAGTGGGACTGAGGAGTTTCCAGAGCAGGTAGACACTGATAATGTTTAACTGAGAGTTGTATTTTGTGG
This sequence comes from Microcaecilia unicolor, assembly GCF_901765095.1. Lineage (NCBI taxonomy): Eukaryota > Metazoa > Chordata > Amphibia > Gymnophiona > Siphonopidae > Microcaecilia > Microcaecilia unicolor. The sequence goes on along the minus strand of NC_044032.1, from coordinate 157,518,641 downwards.
CCTCCTATCCAAGAGGGCTGAATTGAAGGTGGGTCTGACTAAAAGGAGATTACTATTGAAAGGAGACATCGGGAAATAAAGAAGAAGATTGAGGATAACTTCGGTTCAAAGGACTTTGAACAACCACTTATACTTTGAAGGGCATTTTTGATATGACATCTAAGTTTGACTTTGGATGTTTGGTGCTAAATGTCCCAAATCCGAATAGGAAATATAGCCATTTTCGAAACATCAAAATGTCTTTTTTTTTTCCAAAAATGGCCACTCGCTAGATTGTTTTTGCTCTGTGTGTTTATCTTTTTGGTCCATTAAAAAAAAAAAAAGTCCAAGTGCAAAACACACAAAATCAAGGCATTGGGATGTAAGAGGAGCCAGCAATCTTATTAGACTGACCATACAGATTTCCCAGGAGAGCAATGGGGCACTGCTGTGGACTTCATATAAAAGCTCCCAAGTACACATCTCACCCCGTTACCCCCTTACCTTTTCTGCTGAGCCCTCCAAAACCCACCAAAAACCTACTGTACCCAACTGTACACCACTACAATAGTCCTTATTGGTGAAGGGGATCACCTATATGTGGGTATAATAGGTTTTTAGTCAGTTTTGGAGGGCTCACACTTTCCACCACAAGTGTGACAGGTAGAGTGAGATATGGCCCTGGCTTTAACATCTGAAGCTGTTATAGAGGGTGGTAACTAATATATTTAATAATATCTTTGGGGTAGTAAGGGGGGGGGGGTCTTTCCTGATTTCCTCCAATGGTCATCTGGTCATTTAGGGCACCTTTTTTGTCTTATTTGTTCTATAAACAGGTCTAGACCAAAATGTTCAGGTTTCAGCCCTAGATGTTATTGTTTCCTTCCATTATGGCTGTAAAACATCCAAGTGTTACCCTAAGCCTGCCCCTGAAACATCCTCAACACACCCCTTTGTGATTTGGATGCACTGCAGAGGAATTGCATAGATAAATGTCTGCAAAATAGGTTTTGAAATACCAATTTGGACGTTTTGAGAAGGAATTCATCCAAATGCTGCTTTATAACACTTTTTTGACGTTTTCTCTTTCGAAAATGAGCACCTTTCCTGCTTATTTTCAAAAGAGATCGCCGGCCATCTTCCGACACAAATCGGGAGATGGCCAGCCATCTCCTAAACCCAGCCAAATCGGTATAATGGAAAGCTGATTTTGGCCGGCTCCAACTGCTTTCCGTCGCAGAGCCGGCCAAACTTCAAGGGGTGTTTCCGCAGGGTATGGAAGGCGGGACAGGGGCATGGCTATGAGATGTTTGCCTTCGGCTGATAATGGAAAAAACATGGCTGGCTCTGACGAGCATTTCGCCAGCTTTACTTGGTCCATTTATTTTTAGGACCAAGCTTCATAAAAGTGCCCCAATTGACCAGATGACCACCGAAGGGAATAGGGAATCACCTCCTCTTACTCCCCCAGTGGTCACCAACCCTCTCCCACCCAACCCCCTGCCCCCCCAAAAAACATTATTTTTTGCCAGCCTCTATGCCAGCCTGAAATGTCATACCCAGCTCCCTGACACCAGTATGCAGGTCCCTGGAGCAGTTTTTTGTAGGTGCAGTGCACTTCAGGCAGGTGGACCCAGGCCCATCCCCCCTACCTGTTACACTTGTGGTGGTAAATGGGAGCCCTCCAACCCCCCCCCCCAAAACCCAATGTACCCACATGTAGGTGCCCCCTTTCATCCCTTAGGGCTATGGTAGTAGTGTAGAGTTGTGGAGAGTGGGTTTTGGGGGGATTTGGGGGGCTCAGCACCCAAGGTAAGGGAGCTATGTACCTGGGAGTAATTTTTGAAGTCCACTGCAGTGCCCCCTAGGGTGCCCGGTTGGTGTCCTGGCATGTGAGGGGGACCAGTGCACTACAAATGCTGGCTCCTCCCATGACCAAATACCTTGCATTTGGCTGGGTTTGAGATCGCCGGCATTAGTTTCCATTATCGCTGGAAACTGATGCCGGCCATCTCTAAAGCTGGCGAAAATGCTGAGATTTGGCCGACTCCAACCGTATTATCGAAACGAAAGATAGCTGGCTATCTCTTTTTGATAATACGGTCGGGGCGCTGCTTTACGGTGTTGGCCAAATAGATGGCCACCCATTTAGATGGCCAGCGCTGTTCGATTATGTCCCTCATTGTCTTTTACTGGTTTTGTTTGCCTGTATACTTTGCTTGGGAAGACATTCATTATGAACTTGATATTCAAAGGATAGGCTCCTGCCTGGTTAAGCTTCACTGAACTGGATGATATTCAGCAGCACTGAACCAGGTAGTATCTCTGCTAACTAGCCATTCCCTAACTGGCAAGGTTAGGGGCATAGGAGTCAACTTTTCAAAATGATTGGAAGTACTAAACCCAATGGGAATGACCCCTCTCTGGACACTGAAAGTACCGGATGTTAGAACAGTGAAAGTGATCCGCCACGGACCCTGAGGAAGGTTCAAAACTCTGGCGATAGTCGGCCGTGGAGCATTGATAACGCTGAGCAACGAGTACAGATAAGTTTGCTATTGAGATATAACTTAAAATTGAGTAATAATGAACAGTTAATGGAGGATGGAGGTTTTTTTGCCTATGATGAGAATGTATGCTCCTTGATACGGAAGGCTGATTGCCATAGTAAGTAGGAGCTCTCTTTTTGAGGCTTGTTCCTCCACGTTTTCCATTTTTGCATGCAGCTGGATATTAAAAGCTGAAACAGTCATGATTTTCTAGACGAGGATAATATAGAGGGGCATAATCGACCAGAAACGCCTATCTCCATGGGCGTTAATCTCCGAGAACGGGTCCGTGAAGGGGCGGAGTGAACCGTATTTTTTAAAAAAGATAGACGCCCATGCTTTATTCGCCAAGGTGTGAGCTGGGCGTTTTTGCTTTTCACCGATAATGGAAAATGAAATCGCCCAGCTCAAAAACGAATAAATGCAAGGCATTTGTTCGTGGGAGGGGCCAGGATTCATAGTGCACTGGTCCCCCTCACATGCCAGGACACCAACCGGGCACCCTAGGGGGCACTTTTACAAAAACAAAAAAAAAGGTAAAAGAGCTCCCAGGTGCATAGCACCCTTCCCTTGGGTGTTGAGCCCCCCAAATCCCCCTCAAAACCCACTGCCCACAAGTCTACACCAGTACTATAGCCCTAAGCGGTGAAGGGGGGCACCTACATGTGGGTACAGGGGGTTTGGGGGGGGTTGGACGACTAGTAGCATTAAGCAGCACAATTGTAACAGGTAGGGGGGGGATGGGCCTGGGTCCACCTGCCTGACGTCCACTGCACCCCCTAACAACTGTTCCAGGGACCTGCATACTGCTGCTTGGGAGGAGGGTATGACATTTGAGGGTGAAAGTAAAAAGTTGTGAAACATCATTTGTTGTGGTGGGAGGGGGTTAGTGACCACTGGGGGAGTCAGGGGAGGTCATCCCCGACTCCCTCTGGGGGTCATCTGGTCATTTAGGGCACTTTTTGGGGCCTTATTCGTCAAAAAACAGGGTCCAGGAAAAGTGCCCTAAATTCTAGCTACAAACGCATCCATTATCGGCGAAGGGCGCCCATCTCTGTTCGGGTGATAACCACGCCCCAGTTCCGCCTTCACCACGCCTCCGACACTCCCCCGTCAACTTTGTCCGCATCCGCGACGGAGTGCAGTTGAAAGCGTCCAAAGTTCGGCTTTCGATTATGCCGCTTTATTTGTTTTTGTGAGAAGAACGCCCATCTCCCGATTTAGGTCGGAACTTGGGCGTTATTCTCGTTCGATTATAAGCAGGATAGTTATATTTATTTATCTTTACTTTATTTAGTCACAGTAACAACATTATTTGTATTAAAGAAGAAACTAGTAACTGTAATATATTACATTTACAATGTTAGAAATAACTAGTACCTGCAATTATTACTTTTCACAGTAACTTAAATTAAACAGGTAAATAGTAAGTGTAATATAGTACTTTTACAAATTAACTTGGGAAACACTGTGCACAGATTAGTTGGTTAGTGGTGATGTTTGGTCTGCTAACACAGTGGTTCCCAAACCTGGTCCTGGAGGTACCCCAACAACAAGGGAAGACAATCAAACCCACAAAGAGTAATACAAGCAAAACAAAGAAGTAGGAATGACCATTGTGAGCAGGGACTGTCTCTTTGTATCAGGTGTTCAGCGCTGCGTGCATCTGGTAGTGCTATACAAATGCTAATAATAATAATAAATTGTGATGAGCCAGACTCAATAAAATAAGTCTTTATTATGTAACGCAGCCTTAATCAGGAGTAAGAGCTGAATTGGGTTTGAACCTGGATCTCCTGGGTTACAGTCTCTTCCACTAATCACTAGGTAACTCTTCAGACTTTTTCCTTAAATTAATTTCTCCTCTTATATCACTTATTCAAATAAATTCATATTTGGCAATATGTTAATTTGGTGCACACCAATATATTTATATCATTTTATTGCTCATTTTTGTAAGGACTTCTGATGAAGACATAGGTCGAAACACTGACCATGTTGAGTCCACGCTCCAGCTGAGCCTGTTGTTTTTATTTGATGTGCTGTCTTCAAGCAAATATTGCTGTGCTACATAATAAAGACTTATTTTATTCCATGTGGCTCATTACAGTGATCATTCTCACTTCAGTGTTTTGCCTAGAGACTCCCCAGCCAGTCAGGTTTTCAGGATATCGGGAATTAATATTGATGAAAGATTTGCACAACATACAAATCTCTCTCATGAATATTCATTGTGGATATCCTGAAAACCTGACTGGTTGGAGAGCCTCCAGGACCTGATTTGGGAACCACTGTGCTAACAGGTTAAGTAAGCACATAAAGTTAGGGAAGCAAAAAGGCTGTCCTAATTTTATGCACCGAATTAACCAGTCTGAATGTTGGTCAGTGCCCAGCTAACTTCTGAGTCAGTGCACATACCTGAATATCTGGATTTAGGTAAGCCCACAGCTGTGAGCGGCTCATAAGCCTTAGTTTTTACAGTCCTTTGCTTTTTAGCCTTGTGACTTTTACTTTTGTTCCAGTTAAGGCCATGAACTTTTTAAAATTTGTTTCAATGTGGCTTACATCGTACTGGAGGTGCGCTTGCAGTCTCCGGTGTTTACAAATACAGAGTGATGTTGAGATGAGATAAAGTTCATGTGGGACAGCCACATAAGGTCATTGAACAGTGGGCGAGTTGTGCTTTGTGCATTTTTGAATTCTAGTGTTATTGTGTTGCTGAGATCAGGCATTTGTTGGGTTGGTAGGGTATGCCTTTTTAAAAAAGATAAGTTTTTAGTGTTCTCCAGAAATGTAGGTGGTCGTACGAGGTTTTCATGGCTTTTGGTAATGCGTTCCACAATTGGGTGCTTATGTAGGAAAAGTTGGATGCATAGGTTGATTTGTATTTGAGTCCTTTACAGCTTGGGTAGTGCAGGTTTAGGTATGTTCGTGATGATTCGGATGTGTTTCTTGTAGGTAGGTCGATCAAGTCTGTCATCTCTCCCCCCTCACTCTGTCATCTCTCCCTCCTCACTTCTATCCAATAGAACCCTTTGAGGACCAGATACACAAAGCTTACCAGGCTGTTAACATTTTCTTTAGACTGGTTCTAGCCAGTCTAAAGCAAGAGTTATTTAGCTAGTAATGCACAAAGGTGTTTTCCATGGCTCTAACGTGTGCCATTAGCAGCCACCGAGAAACCCATGCAAATGTACTACAGTGAGCTCATTAGTATTTTAATAAGCATTCTGGGGGATGCACTGCTCCAGAGCAGCCACAATTTAACAAGAACATTTTACGGCTGCTGTGGAGCTGCCGGCAAGAAGGGAAGCACAAGTAGGCAGCTGCAAAGGCTGTGTGCTTGTGCTTCCTATCTCTCACCCCCCCCCCCCCCGGCACCCCCCCCAGCATATCCCCTGGGCGAACCCTCGCAAATTAAAAAAAAAGTTTTCTCTGGTGGTCCAGTGGACCAGACCCCCTCCACAGCCCTCCCCATGATCTCCCTGAATTTTTAAAAAATTTTCCCTGGTGGTCCAGTGAACTGGACCCCATTCTCCCATGCACGCACATGTGTGTACACCTCCTCCCGACCCCGACCCCCATACCTTTACAGGGTGGAAGTAGGAGGGCAGAAGCAACAGCTACTATTTCCTGCCTCTGGTTTGCCTAGAACAAAAATGCAGTGTCCAGGCCCTGCCGAGTGCATTCTGGAATGCACTGGGCATGGCTAAGCTGTTGCTCCTACCCTCTTGCCTCCACCTTGTACAGGAAGGGTGCGAAGGGGGCCAGGAATGGGAGGAAAGGTGTGTCAGCGCATTGGGGGAAAGGGTCTGGTTCACTGGACTACCAGGGACAAAAAGAATTGGTAAGGGTCACGGGGGGGAGGGGGGTTCGAGAGGCAGGCATGTTACAGGTGGGTCAGGAGGCTGGGAGATGAATTATTGGGAGGGAGTGGGGTTCGGCAAGCAAGCACTTTGGAGACAGGAGGATGTCAGTGCGGGGGGCAGGTGGAGTCAGGGTCCAGTGCGTCAGAGATGTCAAATGCATTTGACAGCTAATGCTCAAAAACATTGAGCAATGCACAAAGGGTGATACGTGCAGCTCATTTGCATGCAATCCTCTTTGTGCATTGCTCGGTGTTTGCGAGTTGCTAAATTTTACTGAGGCAGCCGTATTTTATGGCTGCCTTTGTGCATCAGGCCCTGAGTGTTTTGATGACCTGTTAGGCATAGTTAGGCTGTGGTTTCCTTGTATAAAGCAATGGGCATCCTTTTAGAAATGTTTCTGTTGGGCCTCTGCAGCAACCTTCATCCCACCAAGGGAGGACCAGAGTTACATATGTTTAATATGTTATATATTTGGATAACCAAAAAAAGAACTTACCTTATGTTACATTCACAGTCTTATATACTGTTAGTTCCTTAATGCAAAGATTCTAAGTGGTTTACAAATAAAGAGACCCCCAGTAACAGGGGTAATTATAATACAAATAAAACCATCTAAAATTAGTAAGATACCTAATTACAGAACAGACATGTTTTAAATACTTTCTGAAAAAGTAAATAAGATGGTAATTCTCTTATCTGTCTCAGGAGAGTAATCCAAACCTAAGCTCCCTGAAAGGGGAAAGAAAGTTCAGTCTGTCTCCTTTGCCATACTCCTTTTAAAGAAGGAAAGCCAAGCCATCATTTGGATTATCCTGAGTAGACGGTCCTTTTCTAATTTCATCCTTATTTATATATTCCTCCTAATTCTATGCAAGCCACCAAAAATTGCGTGCACAAATTTGGGCCCAAGCCCAATTTGTGCATGTAGTTTAATTGAATAATAGTGGAGGAGTGGCCTAGTGGTTAGGGTGGTGGACTTTGGTCCTGAGGAACTGAATTCAATTCCCGCCACAGGCAGCTCCTTGTGACTCTGAGCAAGTCACTTAACCCTCCATTGCCCGCCACATTGAGCCTGCCATGAGTGGGAAAGCGCAGGGTACAAATGTAACAATAACAAAGAAAATTAGTACCAATAAGTGGCATTTTAACAAGCAGTTATTGACATTAATTAGATTTAATTGTCATTTACACACATAAATTTAGACATGGGATCCACGCTTAAATTTTACATTTGTCCCAAAAAAGGGAAATGGGAGGGTCATGGCCAGTTTGGGGCAGATCATAAGTGTGTTTTTTGGTTATAATAATACAATAAGGGGGCTCCGCACTTAAATTAAGTGCACGGCCCCTGGGACTTAAGCACTATTCTATAAACCATACCTATCTTTAGGCATGGCTTATACAAAAGCAGGTTTTTTTGGTGCCAATTTTTTCAGTGCCATTTATAGTATTCAACCCATTACATATTTACAGTGTGGAAGAGGTAGAATATATTTCTTAATTATTTGTTAACTTCTTATTTTTCATCCCTGGGAAAATAATTGTGGATATTCAGAGTTAAGTATGCTCCCTCATTTGCATACAGGTAAGCACTAATTCGGTAACCTAAAGTGTGATCAGTACTACAGAAATGAAGACTGCTACTCTTAATTTCAGTTTTCCTTTGAGAGAGAAAAAATCTCTACAATCCACTTTGTGTGGGCTTGAGGTTAGCAATAGAAATCAAACAAAATAAAACATGGAAAAGAAAATAAGATGATACCTTTTTTATTGGACATAACTTAATACATTTCTTGATTAGCTTTCGAAGGTTGCCCTTCTTCCTCAGATCGGAAATAAGCAAATGTGCTAGCTGACAGTGTATATAAGTGAAAACATTCAAGCATTACTATGACAGTCTGACAGGGTGGGAGGAGGGGGGTGGGTAGGAAGTATGCATGGGGACATCAAAGCATATCATTGATATTCTAACAGGATGGGTGTGGATAGGTGAGGGGAGGGTGATCAACAGAGACATACAGATTTATGGTTTATAATGGGCTAGGAACCCCAGATCCTTGTTAAGTCCTTTCTGTTGGATGTTAAAATATTCAATCATTCTGACTTCAAAGGTCTTACGTTCTTGTATGGTTTTAAAGTTACCTTTCAGGATTCTCACTGTGAAGTCACTGGTACAGTGTCCTGGTCCTGTAAAATGTTGACCAACAGGCGTGGGAACCCTGCTGGCACCAGTATTGTTCATATGATGTCTATGTAAATTGAGTCTTGTCTTAAGCATCTGGCCTGTTTCTCCAATATAGCATCCTTCGTTACATTTTTTACACTGAATGATATATACCACATTGGAAGATTGTGGGCTTGAGGAAACAGTCCAGTAGATGGCACCTGTAACAATAAAATGATGAATCCTTTGTAGGCTAGCCTTGTTATGCATTTATAGCAGATGCGATTGAAAGGCAACCTCAGTCTAGATTTTAGTCGAACATGGAACATGGCTGTATGGTGACAAAATACCTGTCAAAGATTTATAATGAAACATAAATGAGGAACTGGATATGATTATGGAGTCTTTTCAATAAACTGGGCTAAATTGCATATGTTGTTCTGTGATCCTTTGCAAGGTTACACATTGCTATAACACAGAAGTTATCATCTTAAGGGTCCTTTTACTAAAATGTGCAAATAAATAAATAAATAAATAACTACCTAATCCCTTATTTGTCCTGTTTGTCTTGAATAGACTGTAAGCTCTGTAGAGCAGGCACTGTCTCATCTGTGTTTTTTGTACAGTGCTGCGTACATCTAATACTGCTATAGAACATAAGAACTTAAGAATAGCTACACTGGGGCAGACTGATGGCCCATCTAGTGTAATATCCTACTTCCAGCAGTAGTAGTACTAATAACTTTTTGTACTTACTGTACTTTTAACTGTCAGAGGTGCAAATGCTGTGTGGTTATTGTCATGTAAGTACGTAAGTATTGCCATACTGGGACAGACTGAAGGTCCATCAAGCCTAGCATCCTGTTTCCAACAATGGCCAATCCAGGTCACAAGTACTTGGCAAAATCCCAAAAAAGTAGAATACATTTTATGCTGCTTATCCTAGAAATAAGGAGTGGATTTTCCTCAAGTCCATTTTAATAATCGTCTTGATTGGGGGATGTTCTCTTCAGTTACTGCATTGAAATGTACTTTACCACACATTAAAACTATTCGTAATTAGTGCTGATGCATGTACAAGAGGAGGTGGTAAGTGTACCCATGCTTACTGCAGCAGTAACAGCGCATGGTAAGTACCATGCAGTAATCAGGAGACCCTGGTAAGAACCAGGGGCGTAGGCAGACCTGCCATTTTGGGTGGGCCCAGAGTTAACCTGGATAGGCCCTTCCCACCCCCACACTTGTACATACAGACAATATAGTGTGTTTTAAAATGACCCGATGTCTGCCCATTTCTCTCTGAACCCCCTCCCCTGGTCCTACCTCAGAACCGTTGCCCGTTGCAATTCCTATAGTCAACCTGTGTTGGCCCTGCAGGTTTCTCTCTACCACATCCCCACCAAAGAAACAAGAAATTGTTGGAATGTAATTGTATTTTGCATGCATTGCCTGTCACCTATTATTTCTCTGTGATTACTCTGTGACCTCTGATGTGAATTACTTAGAGAGGTCACACAGCTATGTAACTTCCTGTGGGGGTTAGATACAGCAGATGCAGCACATGGAGCACATGGAGCTCATGATCTCTCCTAACCTGAGAGGATCTATGGTGGTGTGAGCATCCATTACCATCTAAGCACATGGAAGGAGCTGATAATACAAATGTATAGTAATATGTATATATAAGCCTGTCTGATTATAATCTAACTACAAACTGTGAGTAAACAGATGTTTTGTTACTTCAACTTTAAAGTGACTCAGCAGTGAATTATTCAGGGGTGAATGAGAGAGAGATGAAGAAAGAAATTAACATTTCTAAAGCTGAAGCTGTGTGTACTAAAATCTGCTAATTATTTACTACAAATAATCCAACAAAAGGGTTATGGGCCCAGGGTTCAGGAATTGAAAAAGAAGAGAAATATTACCAGGCAGAAAAAAAGGCCACATTTTTCTCTTAAGTTTTAAAGGAAAGATTCAGTCTGTCTCTCTCTCCCCCCACACAGCAGACAGAAGGCTAAGAAAATGGCTGAGGGAAGAAATTCACCATTTTTCTATTCTCTCAAGGTGCCTAAATTAACTGAGTTTAATTATCAGAAGTGGGAACTAAGATTCATATGTCTCCTTCGAGCAAAAGGATTAAATATATGCTTAGACCAAGACAGAACAGCTGAAAATATGGCTGAATGGGACAATGCAAACTATTATGTGAAGTGCATGCTTTTGGAAGCTCTCTCAGAGAAACAAGCCATATTAGTGGAGGGAAAAGATACACCAAAGGACATTTTATATAAACTGAAAACTATGTATGCAACTACATATGCAAAGCAGCAACCAATTTGGCTGGCAGAGTTGAATGAAACCAAATTAAGGGATAAAAGTAAATGTAATGATCACATTATGCATCTTATGTCTTCATTTCAAAAGCTAGAACTTTCTGGAATTCCCATGTGTGATGCATTGAAAAGAGCATTTCTTTTTACCTCACTATCAAAGAAGTTTGATGTTTTTAGGTCTGTAAATGAGGCCATTGAAGGGCAATCTTTTGAACAGGCAACATCAAAACTAAGGCAGGAATGCATAATAAATGATTCTGAGGAGATGTGTTCTCAAAGTCAGTCAGAGAGAAATGAAACAAATTTCTTGGCAAAGAACAGAGGAAGGCGGAGCTATGGGAAAACTCCACCCAAGGGCAAGCTGATTTGCTACTCATGTGGAAAGGAGGGACATGTATCTAAATGGTGTAAGGAAACACAAAACACTCCCTCTAGCTCACCTAAGCCAATGGAACTAAAGAATTTTCAAACCAGGAAATGTATGAAGGACAAAGATAAACACAAGGGCTTTCTAATGGCAGAAAAATCTTTGACTATGGTAAATAATAATTCAAATGAAAGTACTTGGATTTTGGATTCAGGGAGCACATGCCATTTAACCAATTGTAAGGATTTCTTTCAGGAAATGTGTCCAGAGGAAGGTATTCTTAAAACTGCAAACGCAGGGACTGCTAAGATCCAAGCAAAAGGTATTGGATTCTTAAAATGCAAAGTGTCTAATGAAGTTAAAGAAATTCCTGTAAGTGATGTCTTGTATATTCCCCAAGCAGTTTGCAATATGCTTAGTGTATCTACATTAGATAAGAAGGGATTTGTGATTCATTTTGAAAACAGTAAGTGCACAATCTCTAAAAATGATGAAGTGTATGCTGAAGCTTTTATGCATAATGATGTTTATAAGCTGAACATTTCAGGTGAAGCCTCACATATGGCGCAAGTAAGGAAGAATGATGGAAAATGTAGTCTGGAAATCTGGCACCGCCGCCTGGGACATCGTGATTCTAAGGTGATCCAGGATCTTTACAGTAAGCAACTGGCCACCGGCATTCAGATAAGTGCAGATGCTGGTAAAATGGAGAAATGCATAGACTGTGTTACTCAAAAAGGTGTGAGACCCTCATTTCCTGCATACACAGGAAATAGGAGTAATAAAGTGCTGGACTTAATACACAGTGACTTATGTGGACCGTTTAATATCCCATCATTGGGAAATAACAGATTTGTGCTAATATTCTTGGATGATTTCTCTAGATATTGTGTGGCCTATTTGCTGAAAGAAAAAAGTCAAGTCACAGACATGCTGAAGAAATACGTAGCCATGGTGAGCAATAAATTTGAAAGAAAACCAAAGGTTCTTCAGACCGACAATGGTGGTGAGTTCACTTCACAAAGCATGCGCACATTTCTAGAACAAGAAGGCATTCAACATATCACAACAGTAGCTTATACACCAGAGCAAAATTCTGTTGCAGAGAGAAAATTTAGGTCACTTGTGGAAATGACCAGATGTATGTTGTCAGATAGCAATCTCCCTAAAAGACTATGGGGGGAAGCCATTCTCACAGCAGTGTACCTACAAAACAGAATGCCAACTAAAGGCGCTGAGCGCACACCACATGAGACATGGCATGGTAGGAAGCCAAACCTGTCACACATAAGAACATTTGGAAGTACAGCATATGCTCATGAACCAAAGCAAAGAAGGCATAAGCTGGATTCCACAACAGAAAGGGGCATTTTAGTTGGCTATGCTCCAGGACACAAAGGATATAGAATTTTGAATCTGAAAACTGGCATCGTTGGCATAAGACATGTTACATATTTTGATGAAAACAAAAGGGTTGATAAAGGCTGGATTATCCCAGATGAGCCTTATCATCCAGAATATGAAACTAGAACCATAATAGACATGCCAGTGTATATAAATGCCATACCAAGGCAGATGTCTGAAAGCAACTCATCTGTATCTAACGAGGAACAGGCAGAGGAAGCAGACACAGAAAGGATCATTGAAGAAGACAGTACAGTTGGAGAAGGGGAATCAATTGGAGAAGAACTCTCAGATTTAGAGGATGCGGAAAGGTCAGACCAACCTGTTGTCAGACGCTCATCCAGGGAAAACAAAGGTGTTCCACCCCCAAGACTGTCTTACCTAACAAAGTCAGCAGAAGCTCAAGAGCCCTTAACATGGGATGAGATTGAGAAAATGCCAGCAGAAGAAGCTGCTGAATGGCGTAAAGCTGCACAAGAAGAAATTGATGCATTGGATAAAAATAATACTTGGATTCTTACAAAATTACCTCCTGGCAAGAAAGCTATAGGATGCAAATGGGTATTCAAGTTAAAAAGGAATGCACAAGGAAAAGTGGAAAGGTATAAAGCCAGATTAGTGGCAAAGGGATATCTTCAAAAATATGGAGAAGATTTTGATGAAGTGTTTGCACCTGTAGTGAAACACACGACAATTAGAACACTTCTGAGCATTGCAGTCTCAAAAGGCATGCAAGTCAACCACATTGATGTGAAAACAGCATTTCTTCACGGAGATATAACTGAAGACTTGTACATGGAACAACCAACAGGTTTCATAAATACAAAACAAAGACAGCTAGTGTGTAAATTAAACAAAGGTCTTTATGGATTAAAGCAAAGTGCAAAATGTTGGAATGATAAATTGCATGAAATATTGACAAATTTAGGATTTAAGCAAGGTGAAGCAGATAAATGCTTGTACACTAGGTGCACAAATGGACAATATGCATACATTTTAGCTTTTGTTGATGATCTGCTCATTGCAAGCGAAAGTGAGCAAGAGTACAAGGACATTGTAAAGTGTTTAAACCACAATGTTGAGATAAAAGAACTTGGTAATGTGTCATACTATCTTGGTATAGAAATTGAGAAACAAAATGATGGTTCTTATCTTCTAAGCCAGAAGCAGAAAATAAATGAGCTTATTGAAAGTTTAGGTATGCAAGATGCCCAAGTTGTAAGCACTCCCATGATCACTGATTTTCTGAAGGATGAAACAGTAAGAGAACCTTTACCAGATAACATCCAATATAGATCAGCCATAGGTAAGCTTTTATATCTAGCTACCACATACAGGGCTGATATAGCAAATGCAGTAGGAATTTTGAGCAGAAGGGTCAGCTCACCTACCAAATCAGATTGGACTGCAGTTAAAAGGATGGTAAGGTATTTAAAGGGTACCATTGATTGTAAATTAAAGATTTCAGCCAATAGTAATCCAAAACTAATATGTTACTGTGATTCAGATTGGGCAGGGGATCATTCTGATTATAAATCCACAAGTGGATATGTGTTTATGTATGGAAATGTACAAATTTCATGGGCCAGTCATAAACAAAGTATTGTGAGTTTGTCTTCTACAGAAGCTGAATATGTGGCCGTATCGGAAGCGTGCAGAGAACTGATGTGGATTGAAAAACTTATGCTGGATTTCGGAATAGCTGAAAAGAGACCAATCCAGATAATGGAAGATAATCAGAGCTGCATCCGACTGTCACAGAATGACAAGGTTCAGTCACGCACCAAGCACATCGCAACGAAATACCACAACGTGCGAGAGTTGGCGAAAGAAGGGGTCATCAGTCTACACTATTGTCACACCAGTGAGATGACAGCTGACATCATGACCAAACCGTTACCCAGAGAACATTTTGTGAATCTGCGTATAAAGCTTGGACTTTGTATGAATAAATAATTGCATGACAGTTATGCATGAGAAGGGGTTTGTTGGAATGTAATTGTATTTTGCATGCATTGCCTGTCACCTATTATTTCTCTGTGATTACTCTGTGACCTCTGATGTGAATTACTTAGAGAGGTCACACAGCTATGTAACTTCCTGTGGGGGTTAGATACAGCAGATGCAGCACATGGAGCACATGGAGCTCATGATCTCTCCTAACCTGAGAGGATCTATGGTGGTGTGAGCATCCATTACCATCTAAGCACATGGAAGGAGCTGATAATACAAATGTATAGTAATATGTATATATAAGCCTGTCTGATTATAATCTAACTACAAACTGTGAGTAAACAGATGTTTTGTTACTTCAACTTTAAAGTGACTCAGCAGTGAATTATTCAGGGGTGAATGAGAGAGAGATGAAGAAAGAAATTAACATTTCTAAAGCTGAAGCTGTGTGTACTAAAATCTGCTAATTATTTACTACAAATAATCCAACAGAAATGACATCATTGAGTGCAGAATATGATAGAGAGAAGCCTGCAGGATCAGTGCCGGTTGCCTTTAGGAATTGCCGCTGGCAGTAGCTCTGAGGTAGACCGAGGGGGGAGGGGGGTTCCAGAGAGAGACGGGCAGATGCCACATCACAAGTGGAGTAGTGAGGTGCCACCACTGAAGTGTTTTGGGGGTCTCAAGAGCTGCTGACCGGGTGGGCCTGAGCCAAGAATATGTGGGCCTGTGCCCATCCAGGCCCATCCTTAGCTACGCCACTGGTAAGAACTAAGAAAAACAGAGAAAAGCATAAAAGAGACACTGGGATCAAAGCAATGCTCAGAAAACAAAGGTAGAAACAAGTATTTTTATTCTGAATGTATTAACTGTAATATGTCATCTTTGGGAAATGTGCTTCTCTGACATCTTACATTTCAGTTTCTATTTCTATTACTATGACAGATTTTCTATATAGGTCTGGAATGTGTTTGCTTTTGCAATGTTTGTTTACTGGAGCTATGTACACATGGTCCCCAATACCTTGGGAGCAATGCAGATAAAGGTGGCCTGTCTTAATTTTTCTGCCCAGGGCCCATTCAGCCTAGTTATGCCAGTTTTCTGCATCTATTTTGTGATAGCTGCATTGAAGTCATGTATTTAAATACACTAATGGCTATGTAAATAGCAGGAACTTCATGATTTTATAAAAATTTCTCATTTCAGTTTGGACTATTGGCAGTGGCGTACCAAGGGGGGGCGGTCCACCCCGGGTGCATGCCGCTGGGGGGTGCCGCGGCACGTGCCTGGCTCCGAGTTCGCTATCTTCGCTCGTTCGCTGCAGCTCCCTCTGCCTCGGAACAGGTTACTTCCTGTTCCGGGGCAGAGGGAGCTGCAGCGAACGAGCGAAGTTAGTGAACTTTTCGGAGCCGACAGGCGCGGGCCGCGGCACCCCCCCAGCGGCGTGCACCCGGGGGGGTGTCATTTCGCCGGGGAGGAGGTGTCATTTCGCCGGGGGGGAGGGGGGCGCATCGCTGATGCCATCCTGGCTAGGAACGCCACTGACTATTGGATTAAAAAAATGACAAATCATTAACTGTAACCCAACAAAAATAATATTACTATGATTAAAAGGTCGTTGAATTAATGTCAACTGATGATGACCCTATGGATAGCTGTCTTGAGCTGTGTTCAGTTTTCAGTCTGGTGGCTAATTGTTGATAGAGGGCAGACATAGCTGTAGTTATTGTATCCAACCTACTGCATTGGCAATCTCCCTCTTTTGCATTGCCTTTCAATCTTGCCAAACACGATGTCTTTCTTTAATGATCCTTCTCTTTGCATGATGTGTTCAAAGTATGAAAGTTGAAGTCTTTTCTTTGAAGGAAAGCTGAGGTTCCATCTCCTCCACTAATTATTTATTTGGCCAGTCCAAAATATATGCAATATTATTTGCCAATAGCATAATTTGAAGGAATCGATTGTCTTCCTCTCTTGCTTCTTTGCTGTCCAGCTTTCACATCCATATGATGTTATGAAAGTACCATAACAAGTCAAATTTTTGAATACAAAGATACATCTCTAAATTTGAAGATTTTTTTTTCTAGGTCTTAATAACTGTCCTGCCAAGAGCAATACATTATTAGATTTCTTGACTGCTTGTTGTTTCATTATTGATTATTGATCCAAACAGGCTGAATTTATTTCCTTTGCTTCTCCATCAAGGATAAAATGGTAGATTTTACCAGTTTTCAGGGTGTTTGTTTTCTTCACATTAAAATGAAAGCTCATTTTTAGATGCTTCAGATGGTCTTCACTTTCAGCCAGCAATGTGGTATTGTCAGTGTAGCAAAGGCTGTTGATGAGTCTTCCACCAATTTTCACATCTTAGATTTCTTCATACAGTCCTGCTTTTCTGATGATTTGTTTTGTGTATAAATTGATCAGCTATGGGGAAAATATGCAGCCGTGTGGTACACCTTTGCCGATTTTAAACCATTCTATTTCTCCTTGTTCCACTTGAACTGTTGCTTCTTGATCAGTGTATAGGTTGTGCATGAGAACTTACAGGTGACCCAGAATTTTTCATGATTTACCACAGTAAAAGGCATTGTTATATAGCCAATTGGTATTATTTTATCTTTTCAAGGATCCAACTTAGATCTGTGATGATGTCTCTTGTTCAGGTGTTATGATCATGGTCAGAACCCCTCTCAAACTTACCTTTTGCCTGGGGTCAGCTTTTTAGCTGGCTTCTGTTCTGTTTTTCTGTCCTGTTTGAGCTAGCTCTCTCTCTCTCTGTGCCGGCTGCTGCCAGCATGGGGCTAATTGTCTCACTTCACTGCAGCTGTGGGTGTGGTCTGAGTTGCTCTACCTCTCCCTGGGTGTACTGGCTTCATGAGCTTCTCGCAGTGGCGTAGCCAGACTGCCAATTTTGGATGGGCCTGAACCCAAAGTGGGTGGGCACAAAATTTTCTCTCTACCCCCCTCCCCCAGCAAAATTTAGTCACGCTAATCAGATGCATTTGTCACACAGGGTAAAGTGCTGCTTTTCACTGCATCAGATTTCAGAAAATTTATTTAATAGCCTAACACCCTTTTCAATGAGCTTTCAGAGGCCAAAACCTCCTGCCTCAGGTCAGTATAATACTGTTACGGTATCCTCGCCTGACCTAAGGAAGGAAGTATTGGTCTCTGAAACTTCATTAACACAGGTACAATATTACTTTATCCTAAATTAAAAATAAAATTATTTTCTTTACCTTTCTTGTATGGCCATTTACTTTTTCTCATTGTGTCGCTCCCAGTCTCTAGATTCTGCTTTCCTTCGTTTTCGCTTAACTCTTCTGCCACGGTTTCCTGGCCATTTCTCATTTTTCTCTCCTTTTTCTTTGCTTTCTTCAATATTTTTCTGCCTCTCTCTCTCTGTCCTGATTTAATTCATTCTTACTATCCATTCTTTAATTTCCTTCATCTACTTATGGCTTTTCATCTTTTTCTCACCCTTGTTCTCCCCATGTCCCTTCCTCTTATTCTCCAGTCTTTCACTACTCTCCTTTTCCATCCAGCAGCTCTCTTCTTTCTCTCCCCATCCTTCCAGTCTCCCCTCTTTCTCCCCATCCTTCCAGTAGTCTCCCCTCTTTCTTTCTGCATCCTTCCGTCCAGTGTCACCTCTTTGTCCCTACCCTTCCATCCAGCGTCTTCCCTCTTTCTCTCCCCATCCTTCCATCCATCTATCCTCTCTCCTGATCCTTCCATCTAATGTCTCTCTCCCTCTTTCTAACCAGTGTCTCTGTATCACTCTACCCTTTTCTGTTGTGTCCCTTCTCTCTCCACATCCTTCCAGTCTCTCACCTTTCTCTCTGCATCCTTCCAGTCTCTCCCCTTTCTCTCCCCATCCTTCCATCCAGTCTCTCTCCCCATCCATCCGTTTTCCCTCTTTCTCTCCCCATCCTTCCATGTTTTCCCTCTTTCTCCCCATCCTTCCATGTTTTCCCTCATTCTCTGCCATCCTTCCATCTGTTTTCCCCTCTTTTCTCCCCATCCTTCCATGTTTTCCCTCTTTCTCCCCATCCTTCCATGTTTTCCCTCATTCTCTGCCATCCTTCCATCTGTTTTCCCTCTTTCTCCCCATCCTTCCATGTTTTCCCTCATTCTCCCCATCCTTCCATGTTTCCCTCTTTCTCCCCATCCTTCCATGTTTTCCCTCATTCTCTGCCATCCTTCCATCTGTTTTCCCTCTTTTCTCCCCATCCTTCCATGTTTTCCCTCTTTCTCCCCATCCTTCCATCTGTTTTCCCTCTTTTCTCCCCATCCTTCCATGTTTTCCCTCTTTTCTTCGACGAGGCCCGCCCTGCATGCCAGCGCCAGCCCCAGCTCCCATTGCCGGCCACTGCTGCTTTTCCTGTTGAGCAGCAGGGCCGGCGCTACAAAAAGAAGAAGCGCTAACGGCGCTAAGGAGTAAGGACGAGAAATGTTAAAAAAAAAAAAAAAAACGCGGCACCGGCAGGCACTGTCTCGGCAGCCTTGAGGCATTGGCTGCTGGCTCGCAGGCTCCTCCCACAGACGGGAGGAGCCTGCGAGCCAGCAGCCAATGCCTCAGCAGCCAATGCCTCAAGGCTGCCGAGACAGTGCCTGCCGGTGCCGTGCTTTTTTTTTTTTAAACATTTCTCGTCCTTAGCGCCGTTAGCGCTTCTTCTTTTTGTAGCGCCGGCCCTGCTGCTCAACAGGAAAAGCAGCAGTGGCCGGCAATGGGTGCTGGGGCTGGCGCTGGGCGGGCCTGGGCTGAAATTGGGTGGGCCTGGGCCCAGCCAGGCCCACCCGTAGCTACGCCCCTGGCTTCTCGGTGCTGCATTGATGTGGGTTGGGCCTCTCGGGGTTTCAATGTGTTCTGCCTGGCTCTAGGGAGAGTGACATCATCTGGGAGGGCCTTGATAAGGAAGTGGTGTTCTTTCCTTCAGGGCCTTCGCAACGTTTGCTTCTGGCTACTTGCTTTAGGTCCAGGTTAGTTTAGTGCAGTGTGCACTTGTGACTTGTGTGTTTGACTTCCCTGTTTTTCCCTTTTGTTACGGTGAGTAGCACTGCTGTTGGTGCAGTGCTGGAGTTTAGTGCTGGGAGCACCCTTGTTAGTAAGTGCTTAGGAAGCACCTTTTGTTGTTTGGGTATTTGGCTTTCCTGCCTGTTTCCTTGTGTCTTCCCCGCTTTTCCTCGTGACCTGTGTTTAGCTGTTGCAGCTTGGTGCTTAGGAAGCACCAGTGTTAGGTCTGGCATTTGTCTTCCCTTCCTTTTCCCTTGTGGCTTCCCTGCACTTCTGCTAGTGTAGGGTGTAGGGGCACCCCTGTTAATTTCTGTTAGGAGCACTGCTGTTAGTGGAGGGCTTAGGAGCTTTTCTGTTGGTGCTGGGCCTAGGAACACTTTTGGTCACTTTAGGAGTTAGGTGCACTTCAGTTACAGCTTGTTCTAGTCCTGGTCCCTGTGTCATCCAGTAAGTCCTGCCGGCTACTCGAACCCAGGAGCTCAACTCCTGGGGGGCTTAGTAGCTAAGTGCAGGTGAAGCTGTGTGAACCAGTCCGGTGTGCTCCAGTCCAGTGTTCCGGTCCTGTGTCCTCCAGTCCGGGGGATTCCAGTCCAGTGTTCCAGTCCGGGGGATTCCAGTCCAGCGTTCCAGTCCGGTGTTCCAGTCCTGTGTCCTCCAGTCTGGGGAATTCCAGTCCAGTGTTCCAGTCCATGTGTTCCAGCTCGCTGGGTGGTGCCTGCAGTCCCTGCCGGTGTCGGTGTGCTTGCCCAGCGTTGGTTGGTGGGTTTTGCCTGCTGCTGTCGCTCCTCGTCAGCAGCCCAAGGGCTCACGTTTGCTCCAGAGCCCGGCCCCGCGGGCTCTGAAACTGAGAACCTGACAGGCAGTTCTTGTTCCAGTCATGGTTGTAGTCTCCACTGAATGATGTTGAATAGAATGTTGCTGGCATGTTGGATCAGAGAAATTGTGTGATATTTTCCATCTTTCTTCAATATTGCTATAAACACAGATATTTTCCAATCAGTTATTATGATGTAGTCTTCCAAATTTCCTGGCAGAACCTTCTATGTATTGTAATAACTGCATCTGATTGCTGTAATACTTCAGTGGGAATGGCATCTGTACCTGGTTCTTTGTTCTTTGATAAAGCTTTCAATGCTGCTTTGACTTCTTCTTTTATCATCAATGGTTCTTGTTTGTAAGGTATAGGTTAAAATTACTGTTCATCCACTTGATATGGTATAATAACTAGGTGCATTTTTTATTGATCTTTTTATGGATCATTGATCTATGTCACGTCTGTGGTCGTGACCACCCTCAGACTTACCTTATTTCTGGGGGCCAGCATCTATGCTGGCTTCTGTCTGTTTCTGTGTTAGTCTTGTCTCTGTCTCTGTGTGCTGATTGCTTCACTAGACCTCACCTGTGTGGGCTATGCCTCTCTGAGGAGCCAGCATCTAAGATGACTCCCGCTTGTTTTGTGCCAGCTTCCAAGATGGCTCCTGCCTGTTCTTCCTATGTGTTCCAAGCCTCTCCTTGGTGTGAGTGTGTTCCCTGCTCCTGTCCTGACATCATCAGTGAGTGTTATGATTGTGGTCAGAACCCCTCTCAAACTTACCTTTTTCCTGGGGGTCAGCTTCTTAGCTGGCTTCTGTTTCTTTTGTCTGTCCTTTCTGAGCTAGCTCTCTCTCTCTATGCTGGCAGCTTCCAGCAGCATGACTCTAATTGTTTCCCTTTGCTACAGCTGTGTGTGTGGACTGAGTTAGCTCTACCTCTCTTTGGGTGTACTGGCTTCAAGTGCTTCACGGTGCTGCATTGGTGTGGGTTGGGCCTCTCTGGGTTTCAGTGTGCTGTCTGCCTGGGTCTAGGGAGTGTGACATCATCAGGGAGGGCCTTGATAAGGAAGTGGTGTTCTTCCCTTCAGGGCCTTTGCAACGTTTGCTTTTGCTACAATTGCTATAGGGCCAGGTCAGTGTTAGTTCAGTGTGCACGTGTGACTTGTATGTGTTTAGCTCTCCTGCTTTTTCCCTTGTGGCTCCCCTGCTTCCCCTTCTGTGGCTTTAGAAGCTCTTCTGTGCTTGGGGATTAGTAGCCTTCTGTGTTTGGAGCTTTAGAAGCCCTTCGGTGTTTGGTGCTTTGGAAGCACTTCTGGTTCTGCTGTGTTTAAAGCACTTCTGCTTTGCTTGTGTTAGTTTCCCTGCTTTTCCCTCTTGGTGCTTTAGAAGCACTTCTGGGTCTAGGGCTTTGGAAGCTCTGCTGTGTTTGGTGCTTTAGAAGCATGGTTTGGTCTGGTGCTTTGGAAGCACTTTTGGCTTATTTGTTTAGCTTCCCTGTTCTTCCTTGTGTCTCCCCTGCTTTTCCTTTTGGTGCTGTGAGAAGCACTCCTGTTAGGTCAGTGCCTGGGGGCACGCCTGTTAGTATAGGGCTTAGGAAGTCCTTTTGTTAGTTTACTGTGAGGAACACTTCTGTTGGTTTAGGGCTTGGGAGCACTTAGGTCAGTTTAGGATTTAGGAGTACTGCTGTTTCCAGCTTGTTCTAGTCCTGGTCCCTGTGTCATCCAGTAAGTCCTGCCAGCCACTCAAACCCAGGGGCTCAACCCTTGGGGGGGGCAGTGGCTAAGTGCAGGTGAAGCTGTACGGACCAGTCCAGGGTGCTCCAGTCCAGTGTGTTCCAGTCCGGTGTGTTCCAGTCCAGTGTTCCAGTCCTGTGTCCTCCAGTCCGGGGGATTCCAGTCCGTGTGTTCCGACTCACTGGGTGGTGCCTGCAGTCCCTGCCGGTGCCGGCGTGCTTGCCCAGCATTGGTTGGTGGGTTTTGCCTGCTGCTGTCGCTCCTCGTTAGCAGCCCAAGGCTCACGTTTGCTCCAGAGCCCGGCCCTGCGGGCTCTGAACCTGAGAACCTGACAAGTGAGAGCCTTCATAAGGGAGTACTGTGCTTGCATTCAGGGCCTTTGCATAGTAAGTGTGTGTGTTATGCCAAAAGGTCGTCAGGTTAGTGAGTGTGCTGTTGCGCTGCTACAAGCCTATCTTTCCATGTGGGCTCTGGCCCTTCTGTTCTTTGTGTCTGTGGACTGCTAGTCCTTCTGTGTGGGCTCCTGCCCCTTCTGCTCAGTGTCTGTGGACTGCTAGTCCTTCTGTTGCCTTGCTCTGTGTTTGAAGTCTGAAGCTTCAGCCTTTGTGTACTCCCTGTCTGTGTTGGGAGCTGCTGAAGCTCCAGCCTTGACTCTGTTATCCCTGGTTTATTCCTTTCTCTGCTGCCAGCCCCAAGACTTTGCAATCCCTGGTTTATTCTATTGTCTGCTGCCTGCCCTAAGACTCTGTTAGCTCCTGGTTTATTCTATTGTCTGCTGCCTGCCTAAGACTCTGTTTGCTCCTGGTTTACTCTATTGTCCGCTGCCTGCCCAAAGACTCTGTTAGTTCCTGGTTGTTTCTTCTGTCCGTTTGCCAAGCTTGCTTGTATATCCCGAGTCCTGTTTCTGCCAAGCTTGCTTGTATACCCTGAGTCCTGTTTCTGTCTAGCTAGTATGTATATCCTGAGTATATATCCTGAATCCTGTCTCTGCCTAGCTAGTGTGTATATCCTGAGTGTATATCCTGAATCCTGTCTCTGCCTAGCCTTTGTGTACGTCTTGTCCCCTTGGTCTGTCTTGTGTTTCTGGTTTAGTGGCTGCATGCAGCTTTCAGTCCGAGTCTAGTATTTAGCCTAGCCTCCCTTGTGTACCCTGGTCCCAGGGTGGGTCCTCTGGATCTTCAGTTCCTGCCTTATCCTGCAAGTCCTGCCGGCCACCCGCACTCCGGAGCTCAACTCCGGAGGAATGGTGGTCAAGCGCAGGTGAAGTTGTTCCTGTTCTGCCTGTTCTAGTTGCCTGCCTTAGTACTACTCCAGTCCAGAGTTCCAGTCCTGCTCTTCTGTGTATCCAGTTCCAGCGTGGTCTTGCCTGCCGCTCCTCGGCAGTGGCCCAAGGGCTCACGTATTCTGGTTCTGCCTCGAGAACCTGACAGATCTACATGGATCCTTAAGTGTATTTTAACATTCCAATCCATGAAAATAGTTTTTTATGTGGGGATGATTTGATATATATAAGAGATACCCCTGCTGGAAGAAAAATTTTGGACTATTAAACTTTAATTTACCAAACTCCTACACGATCATTCAATGACCAATGTCTACACCTAGTACTCAACTATACTACTGTGAATCCATATTAAAGAAATCTACCTAACATACATTTCACTTATGGGACCTTCAGCAGGGAGCAGGAACATCACTATTTATTCAAGAGACATAAACATCTCCTTACACTTCCTGGTCCAATAGTGAATTTTATACTTATTTCATTATAAAAATTTTTTCAAGAAAATCTTGTCTGAAACATGTTTAACAATCTTCCACAGAGTTGAAAAGTACTCCACCAAAGAAGTTCTGGCTTGTGGCTTCCTCCTCCTCATTCCCAGAATTTCCTGCCCAACCATAATTAAGCTAGGAATTAATGATAAGCTTTCCTATCATTATGCTTGCCCAATTAAAGCAGACTAGTTTATGTCTGAATTAATTCCAGGCTTCTCTTTCACAAGCAGTTTCCATTTTGATCCTGTTAACTTCTCTTGTGACAAGAGTGCATTTGAGCACAAGGCTTAAATAAAACCATTCTCTCTCCTCCCCTTTATTAATATTATTAAACAAAAAGGCTTGGGCCTGAGAGGCTGATATTTTCCTTTTTGGAACTCAAAACTAATCTTGTAAGAGAGATAAGGGTGTAGATGTACCAATGACAAAGAGACAGCATGGATACCAGGCATATCAGCCTCAGCATTTCCCATCTAGATGGCTTATATAGCGACTGATCATTTCATATGAAAATTTACCCCATGAGCCAAGACTTGACAGGTTTCTGAATACAGTATGATCCAGTGAGAAAGATCCAAAATCAAGAAAACTTTGGCACAAGCAGATTCTTGGAATATTTGAGGTGCATATAAGTTTCAAATAAAAGAGGAAAGGGACTTGATATACTGCATTTCTGAGGTTTTTGCAACTACATTCAAAGCAGTTTACATATATTCAGGTACTTATTTTGTAGCAGGGGCAATGGAGGGTTAAGTAACTTGCCCAGAGTCACAAGGAGCTGCAGTAGGAATTGAACTCAGTTCCCCAAGATCACAGTCCACTGCATTAACCACTAGGCTACTCCTCTACTATACACTCATTTGGGGGGGGGGGGGGGGTCTGGAATTGGCCAGTGAAATTTGGAAAAAATTGAAAGCACTTTCTAAGCATAAGAGCCCCAGCAATACGGTCTTTTTCAGAAACTTTGTAATTTACAGCTCTGTGAAAAACAAAATCTCATAAATCATATGAACCAAATCCAGGATTTTGCAAAACAGCTGAAGGATTTAGCCAAAGATCTCTGACTCTGCAATGAAGGGATTCATTTTAAACCCTTTGGTTGAAAGCTATCAAACATTAAAAATGGCAATTCATGTTTCGGATGCAGTCATAAACTTAAAATATATCCCTGTGCTTTGAGAGCAAGAAATGGTTTCTACCCCTACAGATCATGTTATATACTATAGCATTTCCTTCAGGGAGCACAGACAGCAAATGTTTTCAATGTACAGGTAAGAAGGACCATTTGTATGCTAATTGCCCAGGAAAAATGCTGGTAGAACAAAGGTGGAAAAGGAAGAAGTGAGGATTTCTGAAACTGCAAGGCACAGAGTATTGTTACCATGAAGAATCTGATAAGAGCTATCAAAGATACAGATCCAAGTCTAAATGTTATAACACCATGATTGAAACAGATAAGGTTGTCTTTTGCATAGATTCTAGAGCCATGGGGATCTTTTCATTTAATTATATTGAATATTTATATTAAACTTCATACTGAATTGTGTAAGTCCCCATTTACCTAGAAGACAGGAGAAAAGAGAAGCTGCTGCTGGTCTTCAGGTCTAATGGGGAATGGATTGTAAGCTGGAGAGTGGTGGATCTGGTGAATTGATCCTAAAATCCAAGAGAAGGGAAACATTAGGAAACACCGAGCTATAAATCACAGAGAGTGGAGAGAGGTTTATTTTAGAGCAGGATAACAACACTACATAGGAGTGGTTGTCCTTTAGAGCAGGGGTTCTTAAACTATCTTGGTTCTTGTACACCTTTAACAGATCAGTGAAGCTCCTGCAACCCTTTCCTAAACCATATGTCCACTATTGACTACTGATAGCTACATATGTCGCTGTAAGCCGCTAACACTGCCAGCTGCTAACATGTTGCTAAAATTACAGTAGTACAGAGTATATTACCAATAACTGATCTAATAACTGCCTTCATTCTAGAAAGTTTCAATAAATTGCCTAAGATTTCAAGACCCTTCTCTGCACCCCATTTAACTTCTTCCTGCTCTGCTTGGGGGAGCAGGCACCACTCGTTAAGAACCCCTGTATTAGAGGAAAGATCAGTCCAGCCACCCTACATATTCTTCCCTATGAAAATTCAGCCAGCCCTTGTGTGCTAAGAGGCTCTGCAGTGCTCAGACTTGCCCATAAGTCTACCCAGTGCTATCTAAAATCCTATCTAAGTGAAGCATGAGGTCCCCCACCTTTGCATCAGGCAAGCAAGTGACTAGGCTCATGTCCACCATCCACCCAGCTATCTACAATTACAACTACAACAGCTATCCTAACCCTTCCTGCCTTGGAAGAAGTTTTTGGAGAAATATCCTCGGTTTGAGAGGATATTGCATCTCCTGGTGGGCAGATCCTGGCTACAGGAGTACTTCCTACTCCACCAGAGAGATCCTCTCCTTTTAGGAGACCTCCCTCCTCCAGTGCAGCACAGGGGCTGCCAGACTGGAAGTGAGACATCTCTAAAACATGGGCAAAACCTGGCTACATGAGTACTTCCTAATTCATCAGGGTGATGCTCTCCTTTTAGGAGACCTCTCTCCTCCAAGGCATCACAGGGGCTGCCAGTCTGGAGGTAGGAATTCTCTACAATGTCCCTGTGTCTCCCTTAGCTTCTCCAAGTCTGATATTCTAGCCTCAGGAGAACAGACTCATTCTCTGAGAACTAGGAGCTCTTTGCATTGGGCACACACATATATAACCTCTCACCAAATAGGAGATAATCATACATGTAATACTTCGTGCAAAAGGCTGGATAGCACCCTTCTCACTGCTTGACTGCTGTCTGCATCTTAGTATTACTGAGATGTTTAATAATTTAAAACATGTTAAGTTATGAGGGATATTAGGGCTAATATAAAAGATCCTTTAGATAATATGGTATGTTGTATGATTTATTTAGTGTTTCCTTCTCAGAAAGAGGAGTGTGGTAGCCGTGTTAGTCCACTCTTAAGGTTATCAATAGAAATCAAACAAAATAGAACATGGAAAAGAAAATAAGATGATACCTTTTTTATTGGACATAACTTAATACATTTCTTGATTAGCTTTCGAAGGTTGCCCTTCTTCGTCAGATCCGATCTGACAAAGAAGGGCAACCTTCGAAAGCTAATCAAGAAATGTATTAAGTTATGTCCAATAAAAAAGGTATCATCTTATTTTCTTTTCCATGTTCTATTTTGTTTGATTTCTATTGATAACCTTCTCGGAAAGAAATGAAATGTAATTAAAACTCTCTAAAATGATTCCCCTCTTGTTATCCTAATTAGAATAACTGACTATAAATTAAGACTATAAATGAAGAGTTGTGCTAGGGGTTTTCTCATGGTGATAGAAGGTCTGTATAAGGGGCAGAGCCAGATACCTCACCACCAAGCCTCTAGGTGCAGAAGGGCTGGGAGGTCTTTACTGAATATTTTAATGGGGATGCTGTAGTTGTGCTGGGCTGAGTGTTCTACTATGGGATAGTTGCAAGATGTGGGAGGATACTGTGAAAAGGGAGGATCTTCCTGCACCACAAAATGATACTACTATATTATATTTAGTTGATCAGCACTCGCTTCCAATACCCTTTTGTGTTAAGTTTAAGATGCTTATGTTGACTCATAAAGCACTCTATAAAGAATTCTAAAACACTTAGCTAACTCTCTATTCCAGAGGTTCTCAACCTAGTTTTGGGAACACACTAAGCCAGTCTGGTTTTCAAGATATCCACAGTGAATATGCATAAGATACAATGGAGGCAGTGCATACAAATTTATGCAAATCTAGCATGCATATTCATTGTGAGTATCCTGAAAACCTTACTGGCTTGGTGTATCCTGTGGACTGGATTGAGAAACCCTGCTCTAATTTCATATGTACCTTGTTGCTGCTTTTGCTTTCATTCCAAATAAGCTTCGGATGATTCCATCACCAGCTACTGTACTCATCACTCAGCTTTTTTTCTTTTTAGCACCTACACGTAGGAATAACCTTCTCCATTATTTGGAGATTAGAGCTACATATGCAATATTTAAGTTAGGCTTGAAAACTTATTTCTTTGGAAAGGCCTGTCAAAATGCCTTAGCCTGATAAGTGAGGTCTGAATCATTTGGCATGGGATGGTTCATGGTGTTTGTTATGGAGGGCTGGAGCCTTTAGGTTGTTCTTTTTCTTTCTCCACTTTAGCATTAATTGATCTATTTTGTTTTACTCTATTTACATATTTATTTTTACTTTATCTTATTTGATGACTTCTGTTTTTGTAAAGTGCCCTGTTGTCTCTTATCAAAAGGTGGTCTAGAAGGACCATCTATAAACTAAACCTTTTAAATGTTGCACAGCTGATGATGGCAGACCAGCTCTTTATGCACCACCACTTCACAGCCTGTAAAACCACATGGGATCTGGGGCAGGCAGCCCAATTCTCCCCCTTCTGATTCATGCCATAAGGCTGCTATTGATATAGACATAGGGAAAATCACTGCTTGTCCCTGGGATCAGTAACATGGAATCCTGCTGCTACTTAAGATTCTGCCAGGTTCGTCTGACCTAGATTGACTACTATTGGAAGCAGGATACTGGGCTAGATGGACCGGATAATTTCCTGTCATTTAAAGGTGAATGTCCTGCCTGCCAGTGTCCCCTTCCCTGCTTTCTTGTACCCATGTGATCTTTTATTTCTCTTTAATGGGTTGAAAGGGTGCAAGAAAAGAAGCAAGGAGACACTGGCAGGCTGCACAGTTTCTTTTAAATAACAGGAAATCATATTAGTGAGACAGCATAAACCAATCACTCACCTTAGTAAATAGTCTCCAGTGTATGTTAGATTTTTGCTTCCTACCTGCAAAGGTGTTGGATTGGGACGTTTTGTGAGGACATCCTTATCAAAACATCGACGTCCCCTTCGAAAATGCTCCCCTAAGGGTGCCAACTGTCTAGATTCTTTTATGACCATACAAATTCTGTCACAAGTATTTGAAAGTCAGAAAGAAGGCTAGAGAATCTGGTCATTTTTCATAGTTTAGAGCACAATCCAGTTCTCCAGCTCTTCCCCCTGCCTAAGTGAACCTGCACTGCCTGCTTCCAGTGTCACCAGCAGTGTTGACTATAGGCAGTCTCCAGTCAATAGGAAGGGATTAAGGTAGAAACACTGGAATGCAGCTTTAGTCACAGAAATGGAGGGAGTGAACCTGGTGGGTGCTGTAGAGCACAAGCCCTTACCTTATGCACAAGAGACACTAGGCTGATCTTAGAGAGAACCAGTGAGTGTCCTGGAGGGAGAATACTATGTAGGATTAGGACATAAAAACAGCCATACTGGGTCAGAACAATGGTCTTTCTAGCCCAGTATCCTGTTTCCAACAGTGGCCAATCCAGGTCACAAGACCTGGTAGAAACCCAAACAGTAGCAAGATTCCATGCTACCAATGCCAGGGCAAGCAGTGGCTTCCCCATGTCTGTCTCAATGTGAGAGAATGGGGCTGCTGCCAGTTGAGTGAAAGAACTGGCAGCAACTGCTATAACTCTACATGATGATGGGCAGAGCTAATCATTTATCATTTAAGTGAGTGGAGGAGTAGCCTAGTGGTTAGTGCAGTGAACTTTAATCCTGGGGAACTGGGTTTGATTCCCACTACAGCTCCTTGTGACTGTGGGCAAGTCACTTAACCCTCCATTGCCCCAGGTACAAAATAAGTACTTGTATATATGTAAACTGCTTTGAATGTAGTTGCAAAATACCACAGAAAGGTGGTATATCAAGTCCCCTTCACCTTTATTATCATTTGTTACACCACTCTTATTGAGCACAAATCAAAGCGATGTATGTAGTATTACCATCAGCATAAATTAACTTATGTAACCTTCTTTCTTCAAAATATGACCCAAGGAAGACTTAAGAACATTAAATAATACTGGTCATAGCAGTGATCCCTGGGGTACCCCAGAAGGTGGGGACCAGGACTCAGATATTTCTCCCTGACACTTTACACAGTAAGACCGGTAGGTTAAGAATCCTTTAAACCAAGATAAAGCATTACCAGTTACATCGTATCTATCAAGAATTTCCAATAATATTCTATGATCCACGAGATCGAAAGCACTGGACACATCTAGTTGCATAACAAGAACATCTTGGCCCTTACACAGATATTTTCTCATCTAATAATGTAATCAAAATGGTCTCCGTACTGTGATCAGCATGAAACTTTCATTTGAAAGCCATAAGCTAGACATCTAATTTTTGGCGCACCCTCGTAAGTTTTTTTTATCTTTGGGGAATTTGTCCAGGAAACGTTTAATACCTGAGCAAAATTTTATTTATTTAAAAACTTTTACCCCACTTAGAACTAAGCGGCTTGCAAAGAAAATCACATACATAATTCAATAATAATATACAGACATAAAACACATTCTAAAAATTATTTGTTCCCATCAACATTAATGCCTGCCACTCCTTCTTTGTTAGAAAATCCTCTGCTAACAGAAAAAAATCTTCAAAAATAAATGCATTTTCACAAGCTTCTTGAATTGCTGCAAATTCAAACAAAATCTAAGATACCCTGGAAGGCTATTCCATAGTACTGCCCTGCCACAGAAAAGGCACATCTTGATGTTTCTGCATAATGAATATTAGGAAAAGCTGATACCACCAAATGTCTCTCATAATCCGATCTGATGTCCTGGGCAGGCACATACAACTATGACCTGACCCAAGTACCAGGGCTCAACAGTCTGCAGCACTTGATAAATAAGAATCAGCACTTTATGCTGAATGTGGTACTGTACCAGTAACCAATAGGGTCTACTCAATAATGGTTTTACATGTTCCAGTTTTGGAGTGCTCATGATTATCTGTGCTGCGGCATTTTGGATTATCTGCAATGCCCTACACCTCATTTTTGAAAACTGTCCTAAAGCTACCTCTATTCTGTATCCTTTCAGAGGCATTGACTATCCAGGTCAGCTGCTGACCCAAAAGTTGTGCAGGTGCCTTTTTGCTGTCCTGGCTTTATGTGCTCACGTAACTGGTTAGCAGATTGAATATCACACATGGACCACCCCTCCAATAACTGGACAGCATTGTGATGGTCAGAGTCAATATTTAATGGCACTGCCCCATTAAGTGTCGCTGAATAGCAGTGGCCAGCCAGCTCAGTGGGGTTTAAGAGGGCAAGAGCCTGAATATCAATCCCTTAATTACTTTTTGAATATTTCTATAATTGTTCTCTCATGTTTAAAGTATAGAGGGGTCCTTTTACAAAGGTGCACTGAAAAATGGCTTGCGGTAGTGTAGGCGCAGGTTTTGGGCATACATCGATCCATTTTTTAGTGTGCCTGTAAAAAAAGGCCTTTTAAAAATTTTTTGCCAAAAATGGACATGCGGCAAAATGAAAATTGCTGTGCGTTCATTTTGGGTCTGAGACCTTACCGCCAGCCATTCACCTAGTGGTAAAGTCTCACACTGTAACCGGGCGGTAACGACCTACACGTGCCAAATGCCACTTTGCACACATCTGTTATGCGCGCCTAAAAATAAAAAATATTTTTCAGTCACGCGTATCGGATGTGCGCCAAAAATGAAATTACCGCAAGAGCCACATGGTAGTTGGGCGGTAACTTCATTTTGGCACGCATTGGGCATGCATAGACGCTTACGCAGCTTAGTAAAAGGACCCCAGAGTATGTTGTGTAGATCAGTGAAACAGGCTCCTACTTTAATGCATTTTGAATTGCATTTTGTAGATTGCAGAATGTGCAAAACATACGGCATTGTGGCAGTCAGGGTCTGTTTGGTATATCTTTAATTTTTGTGGTCTGAAAGGCATGCAGATATTTTTTGAATCCATTATATATAACTACATTAAAATTATAAAAATAAAGTGATCACGTCTTTGATATAAAGAACTTGAAATATGATTGCCATTAGACAGTTTTAGATCTTGGACTTGATGGACCTCTGGGCTTACTTCTGGCTAACCAGCTGTTTCCTTGAACTTTGTCCAAATAAAAGTGTTGCCATCTTTCAACCAAAGTGTGCTCTTCTTGCATGAGTTCATGGAGCTTATCACTTGCTGATGTTACTTCTGAGATAAGAAATACAATTCAGTCTTCGTTAAAAAGAAGTTTATATGACAGTGAGCTCTGGCAGAATGCACTGATATAATATTTTACTTGCATATCAACAAAACTGTAAATCAAAGTACTTGTGCTGTTAAAACACCATGGTACCTGCCACTATCCTCTCAAGAAACTATATTAAGTTGTTATCATTGGAAGGTGTGTTTTGGCTTTGGGCCTAAGTTAGTCAACCTTAGTTTGATGGTAGTACTCATACCTGTTAATGTTTTAATGGTAGTCCTTATACCTGTTAATGTTTTACCACTCAGTAAAGCAATTCTAACAATAATTTGCATTTTAAATGCTAATTTATGAGAAATCAAGAGTGATGCCATTTGTGTTGCTTGTATTCAGAAATGGACACAGTACAACTGAAGACCCTTTCAGAGGAATATCTTTATGGTAAAATATCCTTGGTCATAATGCTTTTAATATTATTAGAAGTTAGCTAATGCCTTTTTTCAGTAGGTGAGTTATATTTACAATGTTCTAAACTAATCTTTCATTTCATTTACTCCATCATATCTATTTTGTTGGAAATTCTCATATCATCTACAAACAGGTGCACTTTTCTTAAACCTTCCTCAGTGTCACTTACAAGACATCGAAAAGGATTGGGTCCAGCATCGATTCCTGTGACATTCCACTAGTCCCTTTCCCTTGACTAATATTCCAATAACATTTGGATTTTAGCTCACACCTGTTTGGTAGTACATTAAAACGAGTTAAATTCAGATACAGTAAGCATATTCATGATTCTTGTGATCTTGGGCAAGTCATATAATCCTGCATCATCTCAGAAACAAACTTAGGGGTCCTTTTACTAAGGGAAATAGGGCTACCGCCAGGTAGCACTTGCCAAAACAGCACCACCACAGAGAGCACTGAGGCATCCCATGGTATTGCTATGATCAGCATGCGCCGATCTCCGCAGTAAAAAATAGAAATTATTTCCTAGCTTAAAGGGGTAGGGAGTAGGCATGCACTGCATTAATCAAGTAGCATGAGCATATTACCATGCACTACCCGATTAGTGAAGAAATAGGTGGCAGTAAGGGCTCCCGGCAGTAATGGCCATGCATTAATAGGGAAAAGCTGGCGGCAATCCAGGGGAGAGACAGCCCTAACCTGAGTCCTTGAGGAAAGTTGGACTGAAACCCGCAGAGTTGGGCGAATCTTGACATCAAGGGGAGAGCAGTCTTTCTGCATGAGCACGAGAGTTAAGCGATTACATCTATGAAGCCCTTAGTGTCTTGTAACCGACGCTGGGCTCATAAGTGCAAAGTTTTTCTATCTTTTTAAATTCCTATCTGGTTTGTTGTTGAAGCTGGCTAAAGCGATTCATTGTAGTGCACTTGGTTGGAGAGAGTTTAAAGGGCACAATTGCAGTAAGTAAAAATAGCATATATATATATATATATATATATATATATATATATATACAAAATCACAAGGAGAATGAGCTACCCAATGAATGAAGTGCTATGCTTTAGCTGATAGTGGTCTTGTAAGACTACCACTGTCGTGTTTATTTTTCTGAGGATGCTCCTCTTAACCTAATTAATAGTGATTTTTGTATTAGTTCATTTTCCTGATTTTTGTTTACACTATTACAGATTTTTACCAGCAAAATTAGGAATTTGTTGTTTGAGTTTTGGTTTATCCTAGAAATAAGCAGTGGATTTTCCCCAAGTCCATCTTAATAATGGCTTATGGACTTTTCTTTCTGAGAAGTTCTGAGAGAAGAGGACATTTCTCTGATGAGTGAACATTATTTTGCTTTGAGCTTTGGGAACTTTAAGATTGGGGTTTAAAGGAGGAATTGTAGGTTATTGATAGGCAGAATAAAAAAAAAAAGCAAACTATCAATTAGTCTCCATACCCTTTTCCCCCTAGTTTTAAAACTTGAACTTTGTACCACAGCATTAACAGATAACCTCTAGCACGCACAGCAGGGCCTAGTTCAGTCTTGGGAGGGGGAAGAGAGAAGCAAGCATTATTAACTGGTTTCCATAGTATACAACCCTTTTCCCATAATTTTAAACTGAAACTTTCTCTAGAGATAGAAACTTTTCCCATAGTTTTAAACTGAAACATTTTCTAGAGGTAGAAACTAAACAGCCAAAGAACATTAAAAAGGTTAGTAGCAAGGCTCAAATTTTGTTCTAAAAGACAGTTATTTTCTTTTCTTTGGCTGCTGGAGAGGTAGCACTGCTACTGTCCTGAATTGGGTGTTAATTAAGGTGTGAGGAAGTAGAATGTTTGCAAAGGTTATTAAGAGCAATTGGATTACTGAGCTAGCTTGAACTTTCTGTCACAGCCTAGAACATTAATAGATAGCCTCTAGAAGGCTCATCAGGACCTAGTTTAGTCTTCAATCCCTCCCACCCCTAGCACAACTCTTCATTTATAGCCAGTTATTCTAATTAGGATAACAAGGGAGGAGTGCTGTTACAGAGTTTTAATTACATTTCATTACTTTCTAAGAAGAAAACACTAAATAAGTTACAATATACCATATAAGCTAAAGACTTTTTTAATATTAGACTAATATTCTTAATGCCTTAGCAAGTTCTAAACTGAAAATTCAAAAATACTAATATGAAGACAGCGGTCCAGCAGCAAGATGGGTGCTATCCAGTCTTTTGCATGGCGTGTCACATGTATGATTTCCTCCCAGTTGGTGAGCAGTTATATATGTGTGCCTGATGCAAAGAGCTCCTAGCTCTCAAGAATGGGTCTGTTCTCTTGAGGCTAGAGTAGCAGACTTGGAGGAGCTCGGAGACAGAGAGGTACATAAAGGAGACCTACAGGGATTTTGTAGAGAAGTCCCATCTGCAGTGTGGCAGCACCTGTGCTGCCGTGGAGGAGGGAGGACTCCTAGAAGGAGAGCATCACCCTGGTGAAATAGGAAGTACTCCTGTAGCCAGGAGCAGCCCACCAGGGGATGCACTATCATCTCACACCGAGGATATGTCTCCAAGAAGTTCTGCCCAGATGGGAAGGATAAAGACAGCTGTTGTAGTTGATGATTCGATCATTAGGCATGTAGATAGCTTGGTGGCTGGTGGATGTGAGGATTGCCTGGTTACTTACCTGCTTGGTGTGAAGGTGGAGTACCTCATGCATCACTTAGACAGGATCTTAGATAGTTTTGGGGAGGAGCCGGCTGTCTTGATACATGTGGGTACCAATGCCATAGGAAAATGTGGGAGGGAAGTTCTGGAAGCCAAATTTAGGATCTTAGGTAGAAAGCTAAAGTCCAGATCTCCAAGGTAGCATTTTCAGAAATATTCCCTGTTCTACGTGCAGGATACAAAATGCAGGCAGAGCTCCAAAGTCTCAATGCATGGTTGAGACAATGGTGCAGGGATGAGGGATTTAGATTTGTTAGGAACTGGGCAACATTCTGGGAAGAGAGTAGAGTGTTCTGAAAGGATGGGCTACACCTTAACCGGGATGGAACCAGGCTGCTGGAGCTAACTTTTAAAAAGGAGAATGAGCAGCTTTTAAACTAGAATGGGGGGGGGGGGGGGGGATGCTGACAGTCACACAGGAGCACATGGTTTGGAGTGGAGTATCCTTGAAGGATACTATTGAAACAGGACATTTAGGGAATCCCTGTAGAGAGGTTTCAACAATGATGAAAGTAAGCCAGGCGTGCTTAATCAGAGACAAGGATAAAGGATGCACATTATCCCCTTCAAATTCTAAGCAGCTTATAGATCCATGGAAAAAACACAATCTAAGGTGCTTATATACAAATGCTGGAAGCGTAAAAAATAAAATGGGACAATTAGAGTATATAGCACTAAATGATGAGGTATATGAAAGAGGACAATCTGTGTTAACAGGGTACAAATTGTATCACAATGACAAGATCAAATTGGAGGGGGGGTTGTGCTATATGTTAAAGAGAAAATTGAGTCAAATAAAATAATCATTCCACATGAAACAGATAACAGTATGGAATCATTATGGATAGAAATTTCATGTATGAAGGGAAGGAGCATTCTTGTAGGGCTGTACTACCATCTGCCAGGACAGAGCTTACCATCGGATTAAAAAATGTTTACAGAAAATAGGAAAGCTGGCAAATTGGGCAACACTATAATAAGGGGTGATTTTGACTACCTCAATAGTGACTGGATAAAATTTACATCAGGGAATGCCAGGGAAATAAAATTTCCAGATGTAAAAAACGACTGCTTCCTGGAGCAACTGGTCCAGGAACTGACAAGAGGGGGAGCCATTTTGGATCTGGTCCTTGGTGGCATGCAGGGCATAGTGCAAGAGGTTGCAGTGTTGGATCCCCGGGGAAACAGTGATCATAATATGATCAAGTATGAGCTACTATCTGGCATGAACCCGCAAAGGAAATCTACTGTTTCTGCATTTAATGTTCGAAAAGGCAACTATAATAAAATGAGGAAAATGGTTAAAAAGAAGTTAAAAGGATTGGCTGCTAAAATTAGGACACTAACAGGTTCATTTTTGAAAGAGATGGACGCCCATCTTTCGACATAAATCGGTACATGGACGCCTATCTCCCAGAGACGTTCAAATCGATATAATCGAAACCTGATTTTGGACATCTCTAACTGAAGTCCGTCGCAAGGATGTCCAAATTTCAAGAGGGCATGTTGGAGGCGTGGTGAAGGCGGGACTTGGGCATGCCTAACACTTGGACATCTTTGAACCATAATCTAAAAAAGCAGGGACATCCTAAGGTAAAACTTGGACGTTTTCACCCGGACGTGTTTTTTTTACGAATAAGGCATAAAAAGGTGCCCGAAATGACCAGATGACAACTGGAGGGAATGGGGGATGTCCTCCCATTACTCCCCCAGTGATCACTAACCCCCTCCCACCCTCAAAAAACATCTTTAAAAATATTTTGTGCCAGCCTCTGATGTCATACTCAGGTCCATGACAGCGCATGCAGGTCCCTGGAGCAGTTTTAGTGGGTGCATTGCACTTCAGACAGGTGGACCCAGGCCCATACCCCCCTACCTGTTACATTTGTGGAGGAAACAGCGAGCTCTTCAAAACCCACCACAAACCCACTGTACCCACATCTAGGTGCCCCCTTCATCCATAAGGGCTATGGTAGTGGTGTACAGTTGTGGGTAGTGGGTTTTGGGGGCTCAGCACACAAGGTAAGGGAGCTATGTACCTGGAAGCAATTTCTGAAGTCCACTGCGGTGCCCCCTAGGGTGCCCGGTTGCTGTCCTGGCATGTCAGGGGGACCAATGCACTACAAATGCTGGCTCCTCCCATGTCTAAATGGCTTGCATTTGGACATTTTTGACATGAATGTCTTTGGTCTCAAAAATCACTGAAAGTCAAAGATGTCCATGTCTAAGGATGTCGAAATCCAAGGACGTCCTTGGTATTTTTGAAACGAAAGATGGACGTCCATCTTTTTTCAAAAATACGCTTTCCCTGCCCCGGATTTGGACGTTTTACAAAGATGTCCAAATCCCAACTTGGATGTTTCTCTTGAAAATGCCCTTTCATATTATGCATGGACGATATTAAAAAATACCATCTTGGAAGCCCAGACCAGATGTATTCAACGTATTTGCAAAGGTGTAAAGAAGAGATTGTCCTTCAAAGAATGGAAAAAGGACCCAAATGAAGAAGCAATATAAACAATGGCAAGTCAGATGCAAAGCATTAATAAAGAAGGCTAAAAGTCAGTATGAAGAGAAACTTGCTGCAGAGGTTAAAACTCACAGTAACAATTTTTTCAGGTACATCAGAAACAGAAAGCCTGTGAGGGAATCCATGGGACCGTTAGATCACGAAGGAGCAAAAGGAGCACTCAGGGAGGATAAGGCCATAGCGGAGAAACTGAATGAATTCTTTGTTTCTGTCTTTACGGAAGATGTAAGAGATCTGTCTGTACCAGAAATAGATTTCAAGGGTGATGATGCAGAGGAACTGAAAGAAATCTCAGTGAACCTTGAAGTGTACTGAGCCAACTAGACAAATTAAAGAGTAGTAAATCACCCGGACCAGATGGCATACATCTAAGGGTATTTAAGAACTCAAGCATGAAATTGCTGGTCTGTTGTAAGTGATTTGTAACCAGTCGTTAAAAACATCTGTAGTACCTGAAGATTGGAGGGTGGCCAATGTAACTACGATTTTTAAAAAGGGTTCTAGGGGTGGTCCAGGAAATTACAGACTGGTAAGCCTGACATCAGTGCTGGGCAAAATAGTGGAAACTATTATAAAGAATAAAATTACAGAATACATAGACAAACATGGTTTAATGGGACAGATTCTGCGTGGGTTTAGCCAAGGGAAGTCTTGCCTCACCAATTTGTTTCATTTCTTTGAAGGCTTGAATAAACATGTGGATAAAGGTGAGCCATTTGATGTAGCATATCTAGATTTTCAGAAAGCTTTTGATAAAGTTCCTCATGAGAGACTCCTGAGAATATTAAAGAGTCATGGGATAGGAGGCAAGGTTCTGGTGTGGATTAGGGATTTGTTATTGGACAGAAAACAGAGGGTAGGGTTAAATGGTCATTTCTCTCAATGGAGGAGGGTGAACAGTGGAGTGTCGCAGAGATCGGTACTGGTACCGATGCTATTTAACATACTTATAAATGGTATGGAAATCGGAATGAAGAGTGAGGTGATTAAATTTGCAGAGGATACAAAACTATTCAAGGTTGTTAAAACACATGCAGACTGTGAAATATAGCAGGAAGACCTTAAGAAACTGGAAGATTGGGCATCCAAATGGTAGATGAAATTTAATGTTGACAAATGCAAGGTAATGCACATGGGAAGAATAATCAGAGGATAAAATGAAAAGCCTATCAAGGGTGGATGAACGCCAAAATCCCACAAAGAGAATATCAGTACCAAGACAGTAGGAAGTGGACTGATGACTCAAGAGACC
The DNA here is from genome assembly GCF_901765095.1 of Microcaecilia unicolor. NCBI lineage: Eukaryota > Metazoa > Chordata > Amphibia > Gymnophiona > Siphonopidae > Microcaecilia > Microcaecilia unicolor. The sequence continues at coordinate 157,479,607 of NC_044032.1, read as the reverse complement.
ACGACAACAGTCTGGTGTCTAAAATAATTTTATTATTGAAAACGCAACATAGAGCTGTGCTTTGGTCACAGGCCTACCTCAGCAGTCTTGTTGGCTACTGTCATTGTATGTGCTGGCAAATACACATGTATTTTCCATAGTGTCCATATAATGATTTTACAAAAGACTCCACACTTAGCAGAATCGTTTGCGAAATACCAGGGAATTGAGAATATCCCAACCTGGATGTTTCAGTTCCCGTCTCAATGTTTTATGTTCATGGGGCTTGACCTATATATGGTTCTTGAGAAAAAGTCTTAGCAAGAGACTATGCCCATGCCAATTGAACCAGAATCACCAAATCCAATCAGGGATTTGTGCTTCTTAAGATCCATAATGCTGTAACACTTGAATCCTAAAGGAAGAAGTGGGAATGTTTTATAATTAAAATACACTTTTTGGATAAAACGTGTTTTACAGAACATTACAGATCTCTTTGTACATGGTTGAAATAATATTAGTCAATTAGGTAAAATACAATATTTATGAACTGCTATGCAGGCAATTAAGGGGAAAACTTTCAAACATTAATTCAAGGTCAGGCATATAGGAAAACAATATTGAACATGCTAGAAAACAGCTGGTTCAATGTTTAGATGGCAACACATACAAAATCATGTTATATTCATAGAGTACATTGCAAGTATTTCACAACATTATATATGTTGAAAATAATGAGAAAAGTTTGCCTGTATTGGATGGCTTTACACATTATAGTAGGAAAGAAGTCAACCATGGGCCAATACTGTGTAGGCTGTCTTACTGGTTTCATTTTTTTATGGGGCACTAAACTTAGTAATAGGTGTCAGGCTGCCAGACAAACCTGGATGTTTTTTTAGGCTTTATGGTCTGACACCAGCCTGACTGCCCCACAGTCTTCAGTGTCTCTAAAATAAAAAACTTCTTTCTTCTTCCTTTTCCTGGGCTGTTGATGATGGCAAGATCTTGAAGTAGGCTTTGGATCAGCTTGTGGCATTCCAGAATTGATAAATGTTTTCAAATACAAACAAGATGATTCCTAGAGAGGCAGAAGGTGCCATTTGTACAACAGAGGAACCTCCAAGTGTCCCGGACTGCTCTTAGTGTGTGCATCTTTGGATGCAATCCACAGAACATAGATTGGCGAGTTATTAACCTCCTTGGAGTTCATTGTCCAATGCTTTCAATACATCTTATGCAAAAGGACATTCCCAGAACAGGTGGAGGGCAGTCTCTTCTGTGGTACAGAGTCTTGACTGTTGAGGCTTTTGTCTGCATGAATGCCCTGAGGGTCACACTGCCCTGTATGGACATACATGTGATTTTTCTGTATCTTAGTCTCTTGAATTTGATGGTTTTGCCATTATTATGGTGCATGTTCCATGATGCCCCTTGTGTAGATCAGCTTGTAGATGTTTCTGTGGGGGTCCATATGTTTATTAATGTGATAAACTTCCTATTGTCAGCAAAAGTAATGTATGTAATTTAGAAAAATAAAATCAGTATAAAGTAAAATGATTCCACAGTTATATATATAATAGAAATAAAAAGAACACTATCTTTATATGTAACATTCATCTGATAAATAAATAACAGCAATAGCTTTAACTAACAGATTAAACACAGAGGAAACAAATCACAATGCAAATAATGCAGAGATCCAGACAAAAGCATAAAATGGCTAGCCCCAGAAACCAAGCATCCTGAGCTCACAGGTAGATGTTAAAAGCCAGAGTAAAGATGTGACATGCTGTATATGAAACTCCTTCACAAGTAGTCCCTTTGTAGCCTTTTCCAGCCTAGAGGAGGAAAAAATGGAACATAAGACATCTGTGTGTTTCTTGGAGTTGCCAGTTCTGATGCAACTGAAGACAAATTAGCAATTGAAGATGGTGGGATACCCTTTCCCAGTTTCAGATGTTCCTTGTATAGAGCAGCACATTTTACTCAGTCCATCTTGGAGTTACAGATGATGGCAAAAGGCTGCCCTGGTGGTGTCTCTTGCTGTTACTGCTGCGGGACACCCACCTCTGCTGCATAGTGGTTCACTGAGAGAGCCTCATTTTTGAGCACCAGGGCTGTTTTCTCAAAGTTCAGTTTTCTTAATTTACATTGTCCCAGTTTCAGTTTAATTTGAGTCTCTCCTCTTAGAACTTCTATGCTCTTTCCTGAACCAAATCCCTGGGATCTTGTAAGCAGCTGGATCCCACTCTCTAAACAGCATAGCCTCTGTATTTCCTGCAGTTTACTTTTGAATATGAAGATCTTCTGATTTAGGCTGTACATCAGCTACTGCACCTCACTTAAAACTGTCTGTGCTGAAGACATTTGACATCGTCCATGTTGAGTGAACACTTCTGTGAAGTTCTCTTGGTGTATCCACATTCTGTTTCTGTTCAACCGGCAGACATCTCTCTATATAAAAGGCAACACCAACGTTCTATGAAGCCTCCAGCCGGAAGTGTGAAGGGGGCGAGATATCCGGTTTCCCTATGAGTGTCTGCCCCGCCCTCTCTGTAACACAGTCAGTGAAGGAAAACAGCAGAGCACGAAATCAAATCGCTGGCTCTGTAACAGTGGGGGAGGGGAGAGAGGCCAGAGGGCAGGGACACACACACTCCCACATGCACACAGAAGAAAACATTGCTAGCCCCCGTTTCATTTGCATCAGAAACGGGGCTTTTTTACTAGTATTTCATAAAACAGATCCAAACTGTCTAGTTTCTGTCTCCCATTTTCCTGCCTATCAATGTGACTTTGAATAGGGTTAGGCCATTTATTAATCATGTTGAAATCTCTGTAGTTGCATAAAGACAGTTTGCTAAGTGTAAGGACTTCTTTGGGGTATTAGTTTTGGGGAGATAAACTACCGGCTAAGAAAAACTGCTACTCAAAAGCACTTCGGACACATATGAAATTGTTTCACATACTTATGCTTAGGAGTATACCAGTTCTATATCATTAAATTTATCAGTTTTCATGAATTTATCAGATTGGCATGAATGATAAGTCACTGGAAGTGGCAACAGCTGGAATGCCTCTACATGACAAAAATAAATATCACTGTTGAAATGTATTGTACTACCTAGATTGTAAGCTCTTTGAGCAGGGACTGTCTCCCTATGTCAAATGTTCAGCACTGTGTGCGTCTGGTAGCGCTATATAAATGTTATTAGTAGTAGTAGTACTGGAAGCAGTATTACGATGGAAACACATCACCAGTTTCCACATGAATATTTGCATGGAATAAACATTTGTTGAAATGTGTTGGTGTGATTTATATAGTGAAAAATAATGGACATCTGAAATGCCGTTTAAGGGTTGAAATGAATGTCAGTTCTCAGGCTTTGACTTCTTATGTGCACTATTTAGGGATACTGCCTAGTTCCTTCTAGGCATAAGGCAGAGCTGAGTCACTCTTGTTCATGTTGTAACTTCACTATATAAATCACAGGGATGTGGAGAGGTCACGTGATGCTTTGAGGGAGGAAGTCGTGTCTTCCATCTCTCCGAGGCTACCCCCTCTCCGTGCGATAAAAATGACTGCAATAGCCCGGTGAAAACAACCCTGCCGAATACTAAAGAACAGAGGGACGTTATGGACCCATTTGTGACCCGAGAAATGAGGGCGACGCCGAGCAGGCTCGCTAAAAAGAGCGCAGAGAAACAGCGTGGGCCCGAGGAAAACAAGATGGCGCCCGGACCGGCATCCGACCCGACCCCGCAGTTCCACCTGAAACAATTACAGCAGTTGGTGGAGGCAGTTAAGCCCGTGCTGGCACCTCAGCTAAATAAAGTATTAGAACAGCTGGCGGCGGTGGAGTCCTCACTTGGAGACACAACGCGACAGATGGGGGAGCTGGAGGTCTGGGTGTCCGAGCTGGAGGACTCTGAAACAGGCAAGGACAAGGTGATAAAAGAATTACAGCGAACAGTGAAAACGCAAGCACAACACCTAGACGAGATGGAGAACCGTTCCCGGAGATCGAATCTGCGCCTGATCGGTATCCCAGAGACAGTGCCAGATCATTTGCTATTGTCGCAGTTGGAGAGCTGGCTGAAGACGGAGTTCACATTCTCAGATAGTTTTGGCTCCCTGTGCTTAGAGAGGGCACACAGGCTGGGGAGAAAGACAGCTGCTGGAAATAGACCCCGGACAGTTATAATCAAAGTCCATAATTTCCTCCACAAAGAGGAAATTTTGAGAGGTGCGAGGACAAAATGGGACACCTTAGCCTATGATGGCGCAGGAATCAAAATATTTCAAGACTATTCAGCTGCATTGCAGGAGTGCAGGAGAGCTTTCAGCCCCATTTGCCGCCACCTGGCCAAGAAAAATCAAAGATTCATGCTTTTGTACCCGGCCCAGTTGAAAGTCCTAAAGGAGGGAGGGTGGAAAACCTTTCAGACCCTGGAAGAAGCTCAGGAACTATTAGAAACTGGATGTCCCCCGGAGAGAGGGAAAGAGGTACCTGAATAGCGCGCCCACCTCCAAACTGAAGGCACAAGATCTGGTGGAAAGGTTCAGCCGCCTGGAATGGGAGCGGCGTCTGGCCACATGGCACAGAACTGATATAATCAAAGAAGTATGTGTGTTTTTGAAGTTACAGTTGAGTTATATGGGGGCGGAGTGGATGGTGTGGGAGGAATGTAAGTGAAGGGTGACTGTCGCACTCGGGGATCACTTGGGATGAATGTAAGGGGGGGGGTAAGAGCACAAGAGAGGAATGGAAGGGAACCACATAGAGGGTTATGAAGCGGAAGGAAACGGGCTAAGTTATGAGAGGGGGTGCCCGCAATCACTCGGCCTCTAACCTACTACGACAGTAGGGCAGTTAGGGGATACCAAAGGAATAGAGGAAGAAGGGGGAATTAAAGGTAAAGGGAAGATAGGGAGGGAATAAGATCAGGAGGGAGGATGGGGGACAAAAGGGGGAGATGTAAGGTGAGGGGGGAGGTTATAGGGAAGGGGAAATGTTACAACCATGGATTCGCAGGTCCTTTATATTTTGGTGTAAGTTGCAAAGACACACGAGTAGAGCAAACTCAGATTTGGGGGCGGGTGAGGCTGGGCGCCCGAACCCCACTTAACATTCTTAAAGCCAAAGCAAACCACACTAAATATAATAAGCGTAGATGACAAAAGCAACCCGAGTTGTATCCTGGAATGTAGGGGGTATAGCAACACCAGTTAAGAAGACAAAAATATTACAGGCCCTAAAAAGACATAAAGCAGATGTGGCTTGCCTCCAGGAGACTAGACTGACGGAGGTTGAACATCGTAAGTTACAAAGACTGTGGGTGGGGCAGGTGTTTTCAGCCTCGGCGGAGGGAAGAAAACGGGGCATAGCAATATTAATACGGAAAGGTTTAGCAGCCAAAGCCGAATTGCTTAAGGCAGATCCTCAAGGGAGATATGTGATAATACACCTCTGGCTTCAACACAGAGAAGTTTTGGTGGTTTCGTTGTATGGCCCGAATGAATTCACACCATCCTTTTTTCAGTCCATTATAAAACACTGCGCCTCGTTGAAGTTGCTGCTTTGTGGGGACTTCAATTTAATTGCAGATCCCGAGGCTGACACTACAAACCCCAGGGAGGCCCATCAGGGGGGGTAGCAAACAAAAAGCACTTCCCACATTCATGCGCACCCTAAATTTAGAGGACACCTGGAGGGCTTTACACCCAGAAACCAAAGACTATACACACTTATCCAGGGCGCACGGCACAAGTTCCAGAATATATTATATACTAATAGATAGACAGGCCTTTTCCTGGATATGTGGAGCAGGCATAGGGCCTACAGAAATATCAGATCACGCGATTTTGTGGACAGAACTGGAGGTCCCAGAGCATTACCAATATACAGGGGGTTGGAGGTACCCGGGTTACTTATATGGAGACATAGAATTCACAAGATATTTAAATAATAAATGGGAAGACTATGAGAGGTTTAATAAACAGCATGTGGACAACCCCGGCCTTTATTGGATGGCCTCCAAAGCGGTCATACGGGGAGATATAATAGCTTATGTGCAAAGGAGGAAAAAGAGACAGGCTAAGGTGATTCTAAACTTAGAGTTTCAACTCCAGAAGGCCAAACGGAAATATATAAAATCTCCTACAGTAGCTAATAAGGAACAATATCTGGCGACCCAGGTGACCCTGAATTCGTTAATTCAAGGTCAAACTATGAGGTCCCTAATGTATTTCAAATGCCGGATGCAAAGATTTGGCAATAAGTCAGGCACACTCTTAGCGAGATTGATAAAATCGGAAGGTTCCGACAGGGTGATCACGACACTGCAGGATGCCCAGGGGGTGATAAAAACAAAAAGCGAGGACATAGAACAGATTTTTCACAATTATTTCAGTGCGCTTTACAAGGGAACATCTGCAAGGGACATGAGCAACTTGGCCAGTTATTTAGACCAGGTGGGACTCCTTAAGCTTCAGCAACCACAGATAGACATGCTGAATCAACCACTTACAGGGGAAGAATTACAGGAGACGATAAAAGCCTTGGCTCTTAACTCGGCCCCAGGGCCAGATGGCTTTATGGGAGAATACTATAAATCCCTATCAAAGGATGGGCTAAGGGCACTGGGGAACTACTTAGAACAAGCCATAGAAGACAAAAAGTTCCCCATACATGCGAATGAAGCCCTGATCACGTTGTTGCCGAAACCCGGGAAAGATAAGATACACCCGGGCTCATACCGGCCCATCTCACTGATTAACGTCGATATAAAGATCTTGGCCCGGATACTGGCTACATGCTTAGGATCATTACTGCCGGAGCTCATTGGTGAGGAGCAGGTGGGTTTCGTCAGGAACAGGCAAGCAGGCAGTAATGTGAGGCGTCTCCTGTTGGCTATGGCGAAATGTCAGAGGGAACAGAGATCCGCCCTGATCCTTAGCTTGGACGCAGAAAAGGCATTCGATAAGGTGGATTGGGGGTACTTGTTTGGGCTGCTAGATTACATCAGAATTCAAGGATGGTACGGGGCTGCCGTAGAGGCCTTATACAACTCCCCCCGGGCAGCTGTTTTAGTGAATGGAGTGCGGGGAGGTCACTTCCACATTCGGCAGGGGACGAGGCAGGGCTGCCCTCTCTCGCCCCTCCTATTTGTTCTGGCAATGGAGCCTTTGCTCAGAGCTTTGCGGGAAGATGGGGGGGTGAGGGGGGTGGACCTGGAGGGTGGTATGGTCAAGGCCCTCGCGTTTGCAGATGACTTGCTGGTGGTGGCCCAGGAACCAGAACACTCTGTACCTAGGGCTTTGAAGCTGATCCAGGAATATGGGACCCTGTCAGGTTATACATTGAACATTCAGAAATCTAGAGCCTTAGAGATAGTGTCTGGGGATAACATAAAAAGTAGATTACCACTCCCTATAGAGTGGGAAGAAGAGACAATAAAATACTTGGGAGTCACTATACCCCGGGAACTCCCACAAGTGTATGATTGGAATGTGCGAAAGCTTTTGAATGACACGAGAATGAGCTTACAACTGTGGCAGGGACTCCCCTTATCACTTATGGGGAGAATAGCTCTGTACAATATGGTGATCATACCGAAGTGGCTATATGTGTTCCAGACCCTGCCACTGTATCTGTCTAAGGCTGATGAAAAGAGGCTTAAGAAGTCTTTACAGACATTTCTGTGGGCAAAGAAAAGACCTAGAGTGGCGCTGTCCACGCTCTACCTGCCGGTGGAATACGGGGGCTTAGGGCTCCTGAACTTGCGCTATATGACTATAGCAAGTGGAATGAGACACCTAAATGATTGGCTGCGGCGCACACAATATTTCACTCCTTCCCACCTTGAACTGCAGGAGACGGAACAGAAGCACATTAGCTACTTACTACACAAGAAAAACAAAGCGGAGACCAGCCTGTTAGTCCCAGCACAGCTATTGCCAGCAGCACAGGAAACCTGGCGCTGGCTATGCCGGCACCATCGTTTCTCACCTAGGACCACCCCATTCCTCCCAATATGCGGCAACCCGGATTTTCAACCGGGACAACTCTATGAGGTATTCAAGCGATGGGAAGGCAAGGGGCTGGAATATGTTCTCCAGGCAATAGACGGAAATGGAACAGTCAAATCCTGGGAAAGCCTCTGGGACCAGTTCAGGTTGAACCCAGCGGACTGGTTCCATTATTACCAGCTACAACATTACATAGCGAGCCTCTCCCAGGAAGCTCTGGCGGAGGATGTGCAGGAGGAGCTGGGCTTGGCACTCTCGCTGGGAGCACAACACAAAGTGCTGCTAACATACCATCATAGACACTTAAAGGACATGGCAAAAGAACCAGACTTTGAGAGACTATCCAACCTGTGGAGTAAAGAATTGAGGATTAAAATTACTGCCACAATGATCCGGGAACACCTCCTGGGATATCGCAGGAATACAAACCAAGCAAACTATTGGGAATTATTTATTTATTTATTGCATTTGTATCCCACATTTTCCCACCTTTTTGCGGGCTCAGTGTGGCTTAATTTAAGTTTGTGCTGAGAGCACACATACCACCCCGGAGGGCGTTCCATATGGGGGCTTCACCGGACGGAGCATGCCCCAGATGCGCAGCGGAGGGAGCGACTCTGGGACATATGTTTTGGGGCTGCCCATGTATTAAAAAGTTTTGGAAGGCCGTGAGTGGACAGATAGGGGCTATTTGGTTCTCAAATTGGATTTTGGATGCTAGGCTCCTTTTTGGGCACCTGCGGTTTTCGGGGCCCCCAGTTAGGGGACGCCGAGCATTTGTACTGCGCACAGTGATGGTGGCCAAGAAAACAATCTTGAGGATGTGGCTGTCGGAGGAGGGGCCCACAGTGGCTCAGTGGAGAGGGCAGATGATCCATTTGTTGTGCACTGAGAGAACGAGATTGAGAACTCAGCGACCCCCTTTTGTTTGGATGTTCTGGGCCTGTTGGACCCCATTTTGGCTAACATTGACAGCTCAGGCTAAGGGGCAAATAATGAACGTGTGACTATTGCTCTAAAGCACTTAGAATATGGGATCTGTGAAATAAGAGACTGTGACAGCAATGGGCAGGAGGGGGAAGGGGGAGAGGGGGGAGGAGGGAGGGAAGGGGATGAAAATGTAAAAAGTTACTGGAGTGATAAGCGGATCCATAGATATTACCAATGTGCTTGCTAGTGCAGATATGTTGATTGTATTACAAGACAGAGAGGAAGTTAAGCACTGTTTAGATATGTTTATTGTGATCTCTCTAATAAAAATTGTTGAAACATAAATCACAGGGATGTGTAATGGGACCAGTGCTATTTAACATATTTATACAGGATTTCGAAACCGGAATGACAAGTGAGGTGCAGTGGCGTAGCCAGACCTGATATTTTGGCTGGGCCCAGAGCTAATATGGGTGGGCACTATATATATATATATATATATATATATATATATATATATAGTGCCCACCCATATTACCTAGGGCAATGAGGAGCCCATCCCCACCCAGAAATTCCCCAAGAATAAATTTTAATAGTGATCACCAGCCCCAGGCAGGCGGCAGGTCCCAGCTAGCTCAATTTAAAAAAATTACACAGCACACGTCACACAATGTTAAAAATTATGATGAAAAAAAAAGTATTTACATTTTTATTACCAGCTCCTATTGCTGCTGGGCTGGGCTTGCCTCGAAATAATGTCAAATCATGAAGAAGAACCTTCCAGGGCCAGGCTCATGCTCCTCACCTCCACTCCGCAACCCTCCTGTAAAACGTGCACTGCATGGCGTGCACGTGGTGGTGGTGGGCTGGACTGGAGTCCTGGACTGGCAGCTGAGCGGGTGCCGCCATTCATTCCAGGCAGCTCCGCGCTCCAGAACTTTCATCCGATCTGGGCGCATTCAGAGCTGCCAAGTGGTCCCAATTTTTGAGAGGGAGATTTTTAGTACACACCCCCAGCCCTGCCCTACTCTGTATTGGCTCCACCCCCTGACACACCTTAATCCCACTGCCATTTCAGAAAATATTTTATTTAATAGTCTAATACCCTTTTCAATTAACTTTCAGAGGCCAAATCCTCCTGCCTCAGGTCAGGTCAGGACATCCTCTCCTGACCTGAGGAAGGAAGTGTTGGTCTCTGAAGACTAATCAAAAGTGTTTTAAAATCAGTGAATGTTTCACCTTATTTTCTATTTTATGTTTTATTTGCATTTATTAGCCTTCATTAACACAGCTACCACATTGCTTTATCCTAAATTAAAAATAAAATTATTTTCTGTACCTTTGTTGTCTAGCCATTTACTTTTTCTAATTGTGTTGGTCCCAGTTAAGATTCTGCATTCCTTTGTCTTCTCTTAACTCTCTTGCCAGGGTTTCCTGTTCATTTGTAATTTTTCTCTCCTTTTTCTTTGTTTTCTTCAATTTATTTTTCTGTCTCACTCTCTGTCCAGATTTAATTAATTCTTACTATCCATTCTTTAATTTCCCTCTTTTTACTTCATCTACCTATCCCTTTTCATCTTTTCCTCACTTTTGTTCTCCCCATGCCCCTTCCTCTTATTCGCCAGTCTTTCATTAACTCTATCCTCTCCCCCTTTCTCTCCCAATCCTTTCAGTGTCTCTCCCTCTCTCTGAATCCAGCGTCTCCTCTTTCTCTCCCTAACCTTCCATCCAGCACCTTCCATCTTTCTCTCCTACCCTTCCATCCAGTGTCATCCCTCTTTCTCTCTCCATCCTTCCACCTATTACCCTCTCCCAATCCATCCATCGTCTCCCTCTATCTCCCCTTCCTTCTAGGCAGTTATCTCTCTACCCTTTTCCATTCAGCATGTCCTCTCTCATCCTACCAGTGGCTTTCCTCTTTCTCTTCCTACCCTTCCATCCAGCGTCTTCCCTCTTTCTGCTCCCTCCTTCCAGCATTTTCCCTCTTTCTCCCTCCTTTGATCCAGCATTTCTCCATTTGACCAGCTAAGGTCTCCCCCAGTTTCTCTCCAGCAGCTTCTCTCTCATCTGCCATTTTCCATGTCCCCTCCTTCTCTCCCCCATCTTTCTACTCATCTCTCTCTCTCTCTCTCTGTACCCCTCTTCCATCTAGCATCTTCCCTCTTTCTGCCCCTCCTTCTAGCATTTTTCCTCTTTCACTCTCCTTTCATCCAGCATTTCTCCTCTTTGTCTCTCCATCTGACCAGTCAGGGTATCCCCCTTGTTCCCCTTCCTTCTCCCCAGCAGCCTGTCTCTCCCCTGCTCTTTTCCATGTCCCCTCTTTCTCTCCCCATCTCTCTCTGGCTCTCCCCTGCTCTTTTCCATGTCCCCTTTTTCTTTGGCTCTCCCCTGCTCTTTTCCATGTCCCTTCTCTCCCCATCTCCCACATGACTCTCCCCTCTTTCTCTCCCCTGCTCTTTTCCATGTCCCCTCTCTCCCAATCTCTCGCTCTCTCTGTACTCTCCAACGTCCTCTTCTTTTTTTCTCTCCCCTCTGCTCTCTCAGACACCCTTCCCCTACCAGCCACGTTTCCTCTCTCACTCTGGCCCTCTGAAGCAGGAGCAGCAGCAGCGTCGTCATCAACACAAGAAGAAAAACAAGCGCGGGGCCGCCTGCAGCAGCCTTCAGTCATGCGCTTTCAGCTCTCCCATCCTCTGCCCCCGCTGACGTCAATTTCCCGTTCCGGGAGCAGAGGACAGGCAGAGCCGACAGCGCATGACTGAAGGCTGCTGTGGGTGGCCCCGCGCTTGTTTTTCTTCTTATGCCGGCAGGACTGAAGTGATGGCTCGGCAAAGCGTCTGTTTTTGTTCCTGCTGCTGCTCAGGAGAGAAGCGGTGGCCGCAGCTGCATCAGTGGAGTTCAGCGGGAGACCGGGAGACTTGGCAGGTCTGCGCATTGGGCAGGACTGCCCTGGAGGACTCAGACAGATCAGCTGATTGGACACGCAGCGGCGCGACTATGACCAGCGTCGAGCAAGGCGAGCTGAGCGCAGTGCTGCTTCAAATTTCAGCGCTCCGGAATGAAGGTGGAGATGTCGGATCATGGATGGGCGGGCCTGGAGGGAAAGTGGGTGGGCCTGGGCCCACCCAGGCCCACCCGTGGCTACGCCCCTGGTGAGGTGATTAAAATTGCAGATGACTCAAAACTATTCAAAGTTGTCAAAATACATGCAGACTGGGAAAAATTGCAGGAAGTCTTCAGGAAATTGGAAAACTGGGCATCCAAATGGCAAATGAAATTTAATGTGGACAAATACAAAGTGATGCACATTGGGAAGAATAATCCAAATCATAGTTACCTGATGCTACGGTCCACCTTGGGAGTCAGCACTCAAGAAAAAGGTGTCAGAAGCATTATTGGCAAAGATAAGTGCTTATTAGCCTTCAAGGTCATTGAGATCTGTGCAGCAAGTATATTTGGATGTGCCTTCACATCGTGCTATATGATTAAATTAATACAGAACTACCATATTCTATGTTGCAGGTCTAATTTTATAGCTAAGAAAAATACAAAAAATTAAACAGTTTAAGCAAGAGATAAAAATTCACTTTCTTGTGCTAGTTTACAGAGTTGAGAAAGGATAAAGATCATGATGGCAGCTAGTTAAAATGTTTTACAGTTTTTAGTATGTTTTTATGTTGGTAAATTGTACGTTGTGTATGTGAAAGTGTAAACTGCCAAGAACTGCTGGATTGAGAGTTATAGAAGAGATTGAAATAAATAAATAAAATTACAAGGAAATACTTTAAAAACAAATAGGAGGAAATGTTTTTTTCACTCAAAGAATAGTTAAGCTCTGGAACTCATTGCAAGAGGATGTGGTAACAGCAGTTAGTGTGTTTGGGTTTAAAAAAGGTTTGGACAAGTTTTTGGAGGAAAAGTCCATAGTCTGCTATTGAGATAGACATGGGGGAAGCCACTGCTTTTCCTAGGATCAGTAGCATGGAATGTTGCTATTATTTGGGTTTCTGCCAGGTACTTGCGACCTGGATTAGCCATTGTTGGAAGCAGGATACTGGGCTAGATGGACCATTAGTCTGACACAGTATGGCTATACTTATGTTCTTATAGATTATTCAAATTTAAATTGCTATTCAGACAAATCTGAATAATGTATTTGGGCCTGAATCGAATACCAATATTCAGTACAGCCCTCGTACTAATTCCTCATTTACATGGGAAGGAGTTTGAAGAACCATAAAAAAAGCTCCATAGACCAGTTGTTACACTGAGTTTGGTTATTTTCAAACAAGACAAGGTTACCATCGCGAATGTTGGGTTTGCTAGACTGCCACTTACTATGACTTTACAAGATTGGAAAAATTATCTCTTGCTGTCAGCTGCTATGCCTCTGTCTGGGGTATCACTATGGGAGACATGAACCACCTCTTTTGTGGGTAGCTTCTATCACCTGTGTGGTAGTGTAAACAAATGAAGAGAACCCTGCGTTGAGAGACTGGCTGAGAGCTGTGGTGACCAGGAACTGCACTGCTGCATCAGGAAATGAGGTGGCAGCTGGCAGGAACAGTAGGAATTTATAGCATGTGCATGCAGTAGTGTGTGTGTTGGGTAGTACAGAACTTATCTTGTAGCCCAATGGAATAGGGAAGAGATGTAGGACTCCAGAGGTAGATGGATAACAATCTTTATTACCAAGGACCAGATACAATGGACTCAACACAGGCCTGTGTTTCAACATGAATATGCCTGCTTCAGGAGTCAGAGAATCTACATACATAAAGTACATAAGAACATAAAGATGGATACATGATGTAGGAGTACAAACACTCTTAAAAAAGAACATGAACACTACTATAATAAATACATGCAAAATAAATGAGTCATAAAAAATGAGATATATAAGAATGTATTAAAAAAATCTCTCTCTCTCTCTCTCTCTCTCTCTCTCTCTCTCTCGAGAGAGAGAGAGAGAGAGAGAGAGAGAGAGAGATTAAGGGGAATGCCAAAAACAATGTAAAAACCAAAAAATAAAAACTCATATGGATACTTTAACATGCAAAATTTGATTGTGCTATAACCAATAAAGAGATAATTCATATATAAATGTGCAGGTGCAAAAGTGCCTCTGGAGTTCTGCTTTGGTTGTCCTACGTCCCTTCCTTCCTCTGTTGGGCAGCACTTTTCCCATAGGGAATCCTTCCTTGTTGTGTTTTGGTGTTGTCTTATCTTGTAGCCACCCCCAAGAGATCTGGCTTGTCATGGATGCCAAAGAAAGGCAGGAGCCTGAGAATCTTGGGAAGATATCTGTAATGCTCCTTTGAGCATTTAGACCACTTGGATGTTGAGGGAGTGATAGGCCTTTCTGTTGTAGTAGGTCCCTTCCCTTCTTTGTGGAGACCAGATGGCCACATGCGTGCAATCTATAATCCCTAGTAGAAGCAGGCTATTGAATAAAATTGGGACACACTTTTTTCTCTGAACTACACTGTGAGTAGAAAGGCTATATAAGCAGAAATGTGGGTGAGATGGGCCCTCAGAAGCTGTATGATGCAGTGAGGTCACAGATGGCTGAGGCCTGTAGTGACTGCCAACTAAACTTAAAGCTGCCAGTGGCAAGAACGGAAAGTGCTGTGATGACCTTTAGGTGGACTGATATAGGTTATCCCATTTGAGTGGTGAAGTGTAGCACAGGGCCAACCTGCTGGCAGATAGCAGCCTTATCAAAACAGAATCTATTGAGAAACTGCTTATCTGCAAGGTCCATGAACTGGGTCCTGGGCCCATATGCCCTTTGATATCATTGCCCCTTCCAGACCCTTCTCTGTGTCATGTGTGCCTGCAGCACAGTGGCATAGCCACAGGTGGGCCTGGGTGGGCCCTGGTTCAGGCCCACCCAACAGTAGCACATGTTTAGTGGTAGCTGGTGAAGATCCTAAGCTCTATCAGCTGAAGACTTCCCCTTGATGGTAGCCAAGATGGAAAGAAGTGTTTTCTTGCCAGCTGAGATATTTTTTTGGTGCTGGTGGGGGAGAACACTTGGTGCCCACCCACTTCTTGCCTAGGCCCACCCAAAATCTGTTGCCTGGCTATGCCCCTGCTGCTGCAGCCTGGCCTGCACAGTTCTCAGCTATAAAAGTCAGTCATAATAACTTCTTTCTTCTGCTACCAGCACCCAGGTGAGCTGCAAAATGGCAGCCCACAACCACTGATAGAGCTGGACAGAGGAGCATAGGAGCCAACTTTTCAAAATGATTGGGGGTGCTAAACCCACTGGAAATTACTCCTTCCTGACACTGTTTAGGAGTTTGCTCATTATTGGGGGGTGCTCGAGCACCTATGGAGTTGGCTTCCATGCAGAGGAACCAACATTTCAAAATGATTGGGGGTGCTAAACATAATACAAATTACCCCTCCTTGGACACAATGAAGGAGGTTGCTCAATGCTGCACCCATATGCACTCAGAGATACTCATTGTGTGACAAACAGGCAGTCAGAGACACACACACACAAAGTGGCAACAACACTCATTCACCAGAGACAGCCACAGACAGACAGGCAAACAAATTGCAAGGTGGCAAACACAGAGAGTTTGAGGGAAGTTTGGCCAGGGGGTAAAAGGGGGGGGGGAACAGAAAGAGTATGACTGAAGAGGCTACAAGGGTGATGAGGGCTGGAAACAGAGCAGGGAAATGTAAGATAGCCAAAGACACACCTAAATGGACACAGATGACAAATCAGGCACTTGAACAGCTCTCAGATCTCCTACAGCCACCAACATAAGCACCAGGTTCTTTGGCATTTGTGCATGTTATAGCAGATGCAAATACCGATACTTAGATTTTCAGCCTTCAGTGTCCACAGGCTTTATGGAACATGACATGGCCATTATCCCCCAGATTCTATATATGACACCCAAATGTGGGTGAACTGTCAAGATGTGCATGCACATTAATTGGTTAATGAGCTCTTAAGAACACTATGATAGCTATAAATGTTCTTTGGTACATCACTACTACTACTACTTAACATTTCTAAAGCGCTATTAGGGTTACGCAGCACTGTACAATTTAACATGGAAGGACAGTCCCTGCTCAAGGAGCTTACAATCTAAAAGACAGGTGTACAATCTAAAGACAAGTGTACAATCTAAAAGACAGGTGGACAATCTAGAGACAAGTGTACAATCTAAAAGACAAGTGTAGAGACAATCTGATAGGGCATACTATATTTCTCGAAAGGTTAGGTGCCGAAGGCAGCATTGAAGAGGTGAGTTTTAAGCAGAGATTTGAAGTTGAAAGTTGTTTGTTGAAAGTTGTTTGTTTGCTAATGCCTTGGGGCTTGGTGATAACTGTGTTGGCAGCAGGTGTGTTATATACGGATTGATTTTGTTATATATATTGTACATTTCATTTTATGTTTCATTGTTATGCTTATTTTACACTGTACCCCACCTTAAACAAGCCCTCTACAATATATATATATATATATATATATATATATATATATATATATATATATATATATATTTTTTTTTTTAATAATAAATATTGTCTGTTCAGATCTCTCCTTCAGAATCTCTAGGCGTTCCTAAAGTAAAGTCATTCCGCCCTGCACTCCACCTTTATTTAAGGTTAAGTCTTGGGCAGGCCTTCCACCCATAATCCCAGTTGTGTGTTGCCTTCTCATTTTGCCTCTGGAGATCTTTGTAGTGTATCCAACTTTTGTTGACTCAGCCTTAGAGAAACAGCAAGGTTGTAGAATCATCTGCTACTTTGCAGCCACAGCACTCATTCAGTATGGTAGTTCTGCATCCAGTCTTTGGAATACACCTGATTAATCTTGCTTTCACAATATCAGTAATGAATATGCATGCATGAAGTACTCTGTATTTATATACAATGGAAACAATGCATATCATACATATTTACTGAAGATATCCTATCAACCAAACTAGCCAGGTTGGTGCGGAGTACCAAGTTTAGGAGGTCATGGATTTAATATACTGCCTTTCTGTGGCTACAACCAAAGATCTCTATATATATAAAAGGCACCACCAACGTTCTATGAAGCCTCCAGCCGGAAGTGTGAAGCGCCAGAGATATCCGGTTTCCCCATGAGTGAAGGAAAACAGCACAGCACGAAATCCCTCTCTCTGTAACAGTGAAGGACTCAGAGGGGGGAGGGGAGAGAGATGCCCTCACTCTCTCTGTAACACAAACACAGAACAGCAGGAAACTTAACACTGAAGGACTGGACTCCGAGGGGGGAGGGGGGAGGGAGAGAGGGCAGGGACACACATTCCCACATGCACACTCTGAAGAAAACCTTGCTAGCCCCCGTTTCATTTGCATCAGAAACGGGGCTTTTTTACTAGTGTTTACATATATTATATTATATGCAGGTACTTTTTCTGTCCCTAATGAGCTCACAATTTAAGTTTATATATAGGGCAATGGAAGGTTAGGTGACTTGCCCAAAGCCATGAGGAGCTGCAGTGGGAATCAAACCAATTCCCCAGGTTCTCAGCCCACTGCACAACCATTAAGCTATTCCTCCACTGTGATGTAGAAACGCAAGCTAAAGAATCTGCCTTCCTCTTCCTACTCTTTTTCTCTCACAATGTTGGAAAAAAGGTCCAGTTGTATCCCAAAGAATCTGCAAAGCACAAGTTGGTGGAGACAGGGTTCAGGTGATGGGCCTTCATAGTGCCACATACATTATTCTTTTGCACAATATGTCGTGCAATGCTCCTCACATAGCCTGTGACAGATGGCAACAGGGAAATGGGGGGGGGGGGGGGCTAAGGGGGTGGGTATGCATTACACAGGCACAGGTGCTGTGTGAGCTGAGGTGGCCATGGGAACAGAGAGTGGAGAGGAGGGGGTCCAGATATGTGCAGCCCCTCATGTTAGCATTCAATAGTTAGTGGAGGGGAGTCCTATAATTAGTTGCCATAGGATATTCTGTACATTTTGATTTTACTGATTTTTTTTCTTTCTTATAAAAAAGCAGCAACATATATTGCAACAACAAGGAGCCCTCAGTGCATGTGACCCAAAATGGAGGCATGGCAATTTTCATTTTGCTGCACGTCCATTTTCAGCAAAAATAAAAAAGGCATTTTTTACAGGTGTGCAGAAAAATGATTCCGTGTGCACCCAAAACACGCGTCTACACTACTGCAGGCCATTTTTCAGCACGCCTTTGTAAAAGGGCCCCTTAGTCAGGGTTGATGCTACAATTTGAATAAGGAGCCCGTCTTCTTTATTGAATTTATAGGAAAGGATAGTAGGTACAAAGAGTACAGAGACAAGGGATTTGCCTCGATGTTAGTACTGCTAGATTTCTCAGCAGCTTTTGACACTGGATCATGATATCTTGCTAGCACGACTGACAGAAACAGGTATCAATGGAACAGTACTTGCCTGGTTCAGATCCTATCTATCAGACAGGCAACAATCCATAATGTTTGACAGCAACTCATCACCACCATGGACACTGACCTGTGGGGTACCACAAGGATTGATACTGTCACCTATTCTGTTCCATATCTACCTCAAGCCACTAGCTGAGCTGATTCGATCAATGGACACTCAGTTCTACATCTATGCAGACGATGTGCAGCTACTCATACCCATTGAACCTGACTTACCTACAGCCTTGAATAAACTGATTACCTGTCTAACATCAATTCAAGAATGGGCTAAACACAACAAGCTTTGCCTGAACCCAAGTAAAACCAAGCTTCTCTGGGTCCCTAACACAAGTGGATACATACCCGACATCAAAATCCCTTTTGGGAAGTATGAACTCCCCCTCAAATCACAAGTCAGAAACCTTGGAATACAGTTAGATTCAACACTTACACTGATTCCCCAAATCCAAGCAACCTTCAAGAGCTGCTTCTACTATTTGCGACAGCTACGCTGCCTCTCTCCTTACATCGAGAAGGTAAATCTTATCCCAGTTGTGCATGCCATGATAACATCAAGACTGGATTACTGCAATGCACTATACAATGGTCTGACTACAAAGGGCCTGCACCAGCTCCAGTTGATTCAGAATGCGGCTGCAAGACTCATAGAAGGTTGCAAGTGACGTAACCATACCACACCATTTTTGCAAAAACTTCATTGGCTACCAGTACAGTACAGAGCTAAATTTAAAACTCTATGAGGCATATTTTCAAAGCACTTAGCCTTCCAAAGTTCCATAGAAACCTATGGAACTTTGGAAGGCTAAGTGCTTTGAAAATATGCCTCCTAGTCTGATCTTCAAGGCCCTGAAAGGACATGGCCCCAAGTACCTGAAAAATAGGATGATCCTCCACACACCATCAAGGACACTAAAGTCCTCCCAAGGACTTTCACTAACCACACCCTCTCCAAAAGACATTACACGATGTGATACCCGCAAGCGAGCCTTCTCCGGAGTAGCCCCCACACTCCGGAATGCACTGCCTGAAAGGCTGCGCTTAACACAAGACTACCTCTACTTCAGGAAGCAGGTGAAAGCTTGGCTCTTCAACCAGGCCTTTACTGGAAGAAGTAACTAACTCGTTAATCTCACTCACACACACAAGGAGTACTCAGATTGCATATACTGCAGCAGGACATGTTTATCCTCTCCTACCCTAGCTGAGATAACATTTAACCATTTCTCTGACCTCATGTGCATCTTTCTTTAAATCAATCACCTTACTTCCTACTTTCTTACCCTTCTTTATATTACATCTTTGCTTTACCCTTCGCTATCGCCTATAATGTTCTATTACGTATTGTGTTGACATTGTAAACAGTACCTAAATTCTACCTGGGGTTGCAAAATTGTTCTGGTTTCAAATATATAACAACAATAGTACTGTGGAAACCGTTATTACAATATAAGCAATTTTTTTCTTTTTTTCTCTATGCTGTACTCTGCTATTGTCATCTATATATTTCACTAATTGTGAATCTATACTATAACGATATGTGAGTGCTCAGTGATATACCATCGTGCTTCGGCTGGTCTACTGCACAATGTATAACGTCTTATACATCATCGCACTGCCCTCCCTCTCTCCATACAACATTCTTTTTTTCTGATTGTTCTTTAGCCCCCGTTATTCCCGATTCATACTCTATGTGAAAATTCTCAAGCACAAAACAACTTGGGGCTGAAGATCTTAAATGTGTGCAGGGCTCCTGTAGGTTTTCTGTGCAGCGAACTGCCTCAGCTTCTCATAATTGTGCAAAAACTTGATGTATCTCGATTGAGGTTGGTGTCCCACCTTATAGGTACAGATGAGGGAATACAGCAGTCTTGGAAGGCAGTCAGCATGGTTCTCTTGAAAAAGCACCTGATGCGAAACACACATGGTGTCGAGAACTACAAGAGATGAAACAACAATTACAACTAAGACTGTAAAGAAGAAAATATTTTTAGATCACGTTTTTGCACAATTATGAGAAGAAGCTTAAGAACAATCAGAAAAAAAGAATGTTGTATGGAGAGAGGGAGGGTAGTGCGATGATGCATAAGACGTTATATATTGTGCAGCCGAAGCACGATGGTATATCACTGAGCACTCACATATCGCTATAATATAGTATAGATTTACAATTAGTTAGTGAAATATATAGATGCCTATAGATATAGAGTACAGCATAGAGAAAAAAGAAAAAAAATTGCTTATATTGTAATAACGGTTTCCACAGTACTATTATTGTAAACAGTACACCATGCCATACTTCGAATTATTTTTGAATATTTTTACTGCTGTAATTGTCTATTGCTCATGTTTGATCTATTCTTACTGTACACCGCCTTGAGTGAATTCCTTCAAAAAGCGGTAAATAAATCCTAATAAATAAATAAAAAAGTTACAAGCTTGAAGAGATCTGACCTTGGAGAGGTATCCTGAAGTACCAGAAATTAGAGAGGACTGAGACACAGATAGTGTACACACATTCATACTTACCTGAAAGTTTTAAGATTTTTGGGAGCTATTTGTCACATAGACCTGAAAAATAGCAAAACATCAGAAAAAAAAATAAATTCTTAGGAATTTATAGGAAAATTTAGAAAAGAAAGGGGGAAACCCCCTCAGATCTGTAACAAATATTATACTTATCTGATTCTGTTCCAAAATTGTCTGAATGTTCAGATGTTAGTGTTTTGAAATTGCTTGTTGTTCTAGCTAAATTGAGAGAATAGGTATTGGTCAATTTTACAGTTTTTAACTCACACATATATTTATTGTTTTAATTCAGCAACATTTGCCTATTATTTCCTATCACAAAATTGAATTCTAACTTTTGAAACATTTAACAACTTCCTTAAATAAAGTGAAAATCATTTCTGTTAACATCATCTGATTCTGAGTTGAATTTATCCAAATAAATTTGATTTTTCCTTGAATAGTTTAGAGCTTTTCAAGCAAGGCTAGTTTAATTTGGTCTGCTTTCTCTGAAAATTCTGCTTCATAAGTACATAAGTATTGCCACACTGGGACAGACCAAAGGTCCATCAAGCCCAGCATCCTGTTTCCAACAGTGGCCAATCCAGGTCACAAATACCTGGCAAGATCCTGAAAAAGTTCAATATTTTATGCTGCTTATCCCAGAAACAGCAGCTTTCTTAGCTGCCACAGCACACTGAATAGAAGGTTTCAATGTATCATCAACAATGATGCCGAGATCCCTTTCTTGGTCTGTGACTCCTAACGTGGAACCTTGCATTACGTAGCTATAATTCGGGTTCCTCTTTCCCACATGCATCACTGCACTTGCTCACATTAAACGTCATCTGCCATTTAGACAACCAGTCTCCCAGACTCGTAAGGTTCTCTTGTAATTTTTCACAATCCTCTCGCGATTTAACAACTTTGAATAGCTTTGTGTCGTTAGCAAATTTAATTACCTCACTAGTTACTCCCATTTCTAGATCACTTATAAATATGTTAAAAAGCAGCGGTCCCAGCACAGACCCCTGGGGAACTCCACTATCTACACTTCTCCATTGAGAATACTGACCATTTAACCCTATTATCTGTTTTCTATCTTTTAACCAGTTTTCAGTCCACAATAGGCCACTACCTCCTATCCCATGACTCTCCAATTTCTTCTGGGGTGTTTCATGAGGTACTTCATCAAACAGCTTTTGAAAATCCAGATACACAATCCAGCTTATAATCGAACGAGAAAAACGCCCAAGTTCCGACCTAAATCGGGAGATGGGCGTCTTTCTCACAAAAACAAATAAAGCGGTATAATCGAAAGCCGAACTTTGGACGCTTTCAACTGCACTCCGTCGCGGATGCGGACAAAGTGGACGGGGGCGTGTCGGAGGCGTGGTGAAGGCGGAACTGGGGCGTGGTTATCACCCGAACAGAGATGGGCGCCTTTCGCCGATAATGGATGCGTTTGTAGCTAGAATTTAGGGCACTTTTCCTGGACCCTGTTTTTTCACGAATAAGGCCCCAAAAAGTGCCCTAAATGACCAGATGACCCCCAGAGGGAGTCGGGGATGACCTCCCCTGACTCCCCCAGTGGTCACTAACCCCCTCCCACCACAAAAAATGATGTTTCACAACTTTTTATTTTCACCCTCAAATGTCATACCCTCCTCCCAAGCAGCAGTATGCAGGTCCCTGGAGCAGTTGTTAGGGGGTGCACTGGACGTCAGGCAGGTGGACCCAGGCCCATCCCCCCCCTACCTGTTACAATTGTGCTGCTTAATGCTTAGTCGTCCAACCCCCCCAAACCCACTGTACCCACATGTAGGTGCCCCCCTTCACCCCTTAGGGCTATAGTAATGGTGTAGACTTGTGGGCAGTGGGTTTTGAGGGGGATTTGGGGGGGCTCAACACCCAAGGGAAGGGTGCTGTGCACCTGGGAGCTCTTTTACCTTTTTTTTTGTTTTTGTAAAAGTGCCCCCTAGGGTGCCCGGTTGGTGTCCTGGCATGTGAGGGGGACCAGTGCACTACGAATGCTGGCTCCTCCCATGACCAAAGGGCTTGTATTTGGTCGTTTTTGAGATGGGCGTCGTCGGTTTCCATTATCAGCGAAAACTGAGGTCGTCCATCTCTTAGGTCGACCTAAATTCTGAGATTTGGGCATCCCCGACCGTATTATCAAAACGAAAGATGGACGCCCATCTTGTTTCGATAATACGGGATACCCCGCCCCTTCGCGGGGACATCCTCAGAGATGGGCGCCCTTAGAGATGGGTGTCCCTGTTCGAAAATGCCCCTCAATATCACCCGGCTCGCCTTTATCCACATTTGGAGTAAAGCGCGACAACTACAAATTTCAGGGTAAAATAAGATGGGCACAAGTTCCAAAGAGGGGCAGAGGAAATAAGCAAACTGAAGTATGTAGGAGTCCAAAAGAAACTTTAATTCAACAACACTCAGGGGTTTAACAAATCACCTGACGTGGCTTCATTTCGCCACTAACAGAGCTGCATTGGGGTGTTTAATACCAGAAAGGTGTGTTTGTTTCAATGATTTCATCAAACTGGTTAAACAAACTCTCACTCTTAAAGAAGTGTTTTTAGTAAGAGGAAGAGAGTTTGTTTAACCAGTTCGGTGGAATCATTGAAACACATACTTCAGCTTGCTTATTTCCTCTGCTCCCCTGATCCCTTTGCACCTTCCTTGGCAGCAGAGCAATAGCAGTGATTGCAGCAACTGGGTTCCTCTTAACATATGAATATAAGTGTTGCTATACTGGGACAGACCTAAGGTCAACACAGTATTTGAGGTGTGGTCGCACCATGGAGTGATACAAAGACACTATAATGTAACCCGGGTCTCGCCACAAATGTTCAGGGCACTAGCCAGCTCTTCCAGTTAGCACCTGAACCAGGGTCACTACAAAACTTTTTAGTTCCTTTCTGAGCTGGGTGAAGGCCAGGGATGGACTTACTCCGGTAGGCTGTAGGGTTTTAAGCCACACTTTACCACTTTAGTTTCTTAACAGTCTGGGAGCAAATAAACTTTACTCTCACTCCCAAGAAATACTCCAGTACAGGTTTTATGAAACAAATGCAAACTTTACTTGAATGCTCACTCCATATCAAAACAGTTCAATCTGTTTCTACAACAGTTTATAACTGAAAGAGGTTTTAAGTGCCAGTTCAAGACTCTTGGTGTAATTTAATAGTTCACTTATAAATCCTAAAGTATTTACATATCTACAGCTCCACCAGTCCAATACACATCCTTATGGGCAGAATAATCCTAGGCTATGCTTGCAGCACTATTGCAACAAGCTGTCTCCACTTAGGGCCAGACCTCTCTGTCTGTCCTCTCCAAAGGTAAACTTAACTGAGCTGCTTCCTTTGGTACCGAACAGGCTCCTTCCTGCTCTGCTCCTGGGCTGGGTTAACCCTTCTACCCACTCCTCACTCTTCACAGTTAATGCTTTTAATTGCAAAAACCACCTCTTAGTTCAGCCTTAGTTTATTGGACCTATCCAGGACACCTCATCTCCTCACGGGTCCTAGTGGGGGTAAAGGCAACCAAAGACTATGTGCTCTGCACATCAACACCTTTTATTAACCTCAAACACCTCCTCTCCCTTCACTCAACAACCAGAAACATTTCCCTCAGCGCTTACCCTTAAACACTCCCCTCTGGGCTGGGCTTCTCGCTCTCCCTTTCCAACCCACCTCCCTCCTCCCAGGTCTCTCATTAATCTAGTAATCCTCAATATATTGAGGGATTACACTCTCTCCCAGTAAATAAAATATGATTTCCCTGGTTCTATCACAGGGAATCATCTTCCTTTGTCCTCAAGGGCCACTTTACATTCCTTCTTTCCCTAAGGGGTCAAAACAAACCTGAGTAACATCAACAGTTAGCAATCAAACAAAATAATTTTTTCCAACACCCCTGACTTCCTGCAACACGTATCCCATATGTTTTACCAAATCACCATGAGTTTACATTATCCAACCCACATTTTCATCAGCTGTTTTGTGTTCCTCTTTTCTTTTTCAAACACAAGAATTATCATTTACCCCTTTAAGAACCAACTTCCTTATTTTTCTTAAACCAGGACATCCAGATGATGGTAAGGGTGGCAGCCTGTTTAAGTTTACACAATGTGTTATCACACCTTACTGTGCTTTTTGTCAGGACACCTTTGCTCTGCAGAAGGTGGCAACCAGCTCACATTTGCATATTATTATTAATTTTTTTTAGAGAACACACATTGCCATCCCAACAATCTATTTTACCCTTTACATTCTCTTTTACCCCTTTGTGATCAAAGAGCAAACATCATTATCAAATAACCAGTTTTATTCAGCACAATTTCTTTCAAACATAATAACTTTTACTCTAGCACACATACAGTGGTGGAAATAAGTATTTGATCCCTTGCTGATTTTGTAAGTTTGCCCACTGACAAAGACATGAGCAGCCCATAATTGAAGGGTAGGTTATTGGTAACAGTGAGAGATAGCACATCACAAATTAAATCCGGAAAATCACATTGTGGAAAGTATATGAATTTATTTGCATTCTGCAGAGGGAAATAAGTATTTGATCCCTCTGGCAAACAAGACCTAATACTTGGTGGCAAAACCCTTGTTGGCAAGCACAGCGGTCAGACGTCTTCTGTAGTTGATGATGAGGTTTGCACACATGTCAGGAGGAATTTTGGTCCACTCCTCTTTGCAGATCATCTCTAAATCATTAAGAGTTCTGGGCTGTCGCTTGGCAACTCGCAGCTTCAGCTCCCTCCATAAGTTTTCAATGGGATTAAGGTCTGGTGACTGGCTAGGCCACTCCATGACCCTAATGTGCTTCTTCCTGAGCCACTCCTTTGTTGCCTTGGCTGTATGTTTTGGGTCATTGTCGTGCTGGAAGACCCAGCCACGACCCATTTTTAAGGCCCTGGCGGAGGGAAGGAGGTTGTCACTCAGAATTGTACGGTACATGGCCCCATCCATTCTCCCATTGATGCGGTGAAGTAGTCCTGTGCCCTTAGCAGAGAAACACCCCCAAAACATAACATTTCCACCTCCATGCTTGACAGTGGGGACGGTGTTCTTTGGGTCATAGGCAGCATTTCTCTTCCTCCAAACACGGCGAGTTGAGTTCATGCCAAAGAGCTCAATTTTTGTCTCATCTGACCACAGCACCTTCTCCCAATCACTCTCGGCATCATCCAGGTGTTCACTGGCAAACTTCAGACGGGCCGTCACATGTGCCTTCCGGAGCAGGGGGACCTTGCGGGCACTGCAGGATTGCAATCCGTTATGTCGTAATGTGTTACCAATGGTTTTCGTGGTGACAGTGGTCCCAGCTGCCTTGAGATCATTGACAAGTTCCCCCCTTGTAGTTGTAGGCTGATTTCTAACCTTCCTCATGATCAAGGATACCCCACGAGGTGAGATTTTGCGTGGAGCCCCAGATCTTTGTCGATTGACAGTCATTTTGTACTTCTTCCATTTTCTTACTATGGCACCAACAGTTGTCTCCTTCTCGCCCAGCGTCTTACTGATGGTTTTGTAGCCCATTCCAGCCTTGTGCAGGTGTATGATCTTGTCCCTGACATCCTTAGACAGCTCCTTGCTCTTGGCCATTTTGTAGAGGTTAGAGTCTGACTGATTCACTGAGTCTGTGGACAGGTGTCTTTCATACAGGTGACCATTGCCGACAGCTGTCTGTCATGCAGGTAACGAGTTGATTTGGAGCATCTACCTGGTCTGTAGGGGCCAGATCTCTTACTGGTTGGTGGGGGATCAAATACTTATTTCCCTCTGCAGAATGCAAATAAATTCATATACTTTCCACAATGTGATTTTCCGGATTTAATTTGTGATGTGCTATCTCTCACTGTTACCAATAACCTACCCTTCAATTATGGGCTGCTCATGTCTTTGTCAGTGGGCAAACTTACAAAATCAGCAAGGGATCAAATACTTATTTCCACCACTGTAAATAATTCAGTGTCAACTTTTGCAAACAACATTGAAACATAATCTTCTTTCTTTTTCTCCAACCACTCACCATTTTTCTTCATCTTCAATAAAACATCCTGTTCATCAGATACTAATTCAACATACTACTTTTTCCAGTTTAACATAAACAATAGACCCTTTCCAGTCACTTTATCCTCTTCCATACCACTTGGGATCTGGTTTGTGTTCATGGCAAGGTGCTAGTTATGCCATGGTATTTGCTCATGAGGAGGGGCATAATCGAATGGGGATGACCATCTCTAAGGGCGCCATCTCTAAGGACGTCCCGGTGAAGGGGCGCAGAAACCGCTATTATCGAAACAAGATGGGCGTCCATCTTTCGTTTCGATAATACGGTCGGGGACGTCCAAATCTCAACATTTAGGTCGTCCTTAGAGATGGTCAACCTAAATGTTGAAATGGTCGAACTTAGAGATGGTCGTCCCCAGTTTTCAGCGATAATGGAAACCAAGGATGCCCATCTCAAAAACATCCAAATCCAAGCCATTTGGTTGTGGGAGGAGCCAGCATTCGTAGTGCACTAGTCCCCCTCACATGCCAGGACACCAACCAGGCACCCTAGGGGGCACTGCAATGCACTTCACAAATTGCTCCCAGGTGCATAGCTCCCTTACCTTCGATGCTGAGCTCCCCAACCCCCCCCCAAAACCCACTCCCCACAACTGTACACCACTACCATAGCCCTAAGGGGTGAAGGGGGGCACCTACATGTGGGTACAGTGGGTTTCGGGTGGGTTTTGAAGGGCTCACATTTACCAGCACAAGTATAACAGGTAGGGGGGGATGGGCCTGGGTCCGCCTACCTGAAGTGCACTGCAGTACCCACTAAAACTGCTCCAGGGACCTGCATACTGCTGTCATGGAGCTGGGTATGAAATTTGAGGCTGGCATAGAGGCTGGAAAAAAATAAAAAATAATTTTTTTTTAGGGTGGGAGGGGGTTGTTGACCACTGGGGGAGTAAGGCGAGGTCATCCCCGATTCCCTCCAGTGGTCATCTGGTCAGTTTGGGCACATTTTTGAGGCTTGGTCGTGAAAAAAATGGACCAAGTAAAGTTGACCAAATGCTCGTCAGGGACGCCCTTCTTTTTTCCATCATTGGCCGAGGACGCCCATCTCTTAAGCATGCCCCAGTCCCGCCTTCGCTATGCCTCCGACAGGCCCCCATGAACTTTGGTCATCCCCGCGATGGACTGCAGTTGAGGACACCCAAAATCGGCTTTCGATTATGCCGATTTGGGCGACCCTGAGAGGACGCCCATCTCCAGATTTGTATTGGAAGATGGGCACCCTTCTCTTTCGAAAATGCCCCTGATGGTATGAGTCCATTACCTCTACATAATTTTTATGGATACATCTCCCAATGTGCCAGTCACTATACTGGGAGTCTATATGGTGCCTAACCATGGGGTTTTCTGGCCCATGGACTGGATAAGTTGGGTCAGGATGCATCTGGTTAAAGAGCGGCCTCCCTGATCCATGTCTCATGCTGCACATCTACCATGCTCATGACCTGTAGAGGGACATATGGGTATCCAAACCGCTACGTCCCAGATTACCCACTTCAGCTGGCGGTCGCTTCAGGAGCTTTTCCCTGCCAGATCTTCATGGGCCGATCCATGGCTTCCAAAGGTGCTCTACTGGCAGGGGGTATCCAGCCCTCCCCTGGCACTTTATGGATCCTCCACATTCACTTCAGTGGCTCAGAGCAGGTAGTCCACCTCCACACTCCTTATCGTCTACTCTGTGACCAACTCGATGGGGACAGTACGGTCCAAAACCCCTCTTTCCAAACACAGATATTCCAGTGGTGTAGGAAGGCTTGGTAATCTGGTAGCCAAGTCTTTGGGGATCTTCTGTAACGAGCCTCATTCTCCCTGGTAGGTCACCAGTGCCTCAAACCTTGATCTCTCCAAATGTCCTTTCATGCTCTCTGGCAGGGGAGCTGGGGTCTGATGCCCAACTGGCACGGCCTCCAGTGGGATCACAGTCTCCTGTCCCACTGCTCTCCTCCGGCCTCGTCCTCATCCCCGGTGCCACTAGAAAAGTCTATTCAGGCTACTAGTGGATTTCAGAAGAGTCAGTGGGGTGCTAATTCTTGACTCACCATCCACTCCACTCTCTCGACTCTCTGATGTTGCTTTCATGGGACTTGGTCCTACGGAATGCAGGCTCTGGCTCGAGCTCACCATTTTGGGTGGCTCCATCTCCTCACAGGGTCTCTCAGGGTCTTCCCCCGAGGTGCTTGGGACCATGGACTTGCTTTGCTTAGCTCTTGGATCCATGTCCAGATGCTGCTCTTTTTGCTGCAAGCATGTTCCTCTTTCTCGGTCGGGGGGGGGGGGGGGGAGGATTAGCGCAATCTCCTCCTGCTGGTAGAAATCTGTGCCGCAGGCCTGACAGTGCAAGTGCACTCAGACTGACTCACTTCAATGTGTACATCCTGGGCAGACAACTCACCCTACGGTTGCCCCATCCTTCACCTCAATAACTGCACACAATTGATATGCCGTTTTGCTTTTGCAATTCCAGCTCTCGCTCTCTCAATCGCCAACTCCCTTACACAGTCCATGTGCTCATCTCCGGCTTTTATCTCTACGTGCGCCATCCCAGGTCCTCGTGCTCGACCATTGCTCCATGGCAGCATGGCTGACATCACTAGAGTTAATTTTCCAATAGGAACTCGCTCCCAGTATTCCATGCAACAATTAACAATTTGGTGTGCTTTCCTCCATCTCCTTGTTGCGGAAACAGTGACCATATTTGTCCCTGCCACTTCCCAGGGACTCACAGTTTTGATGGTGCAGTTGTAGAACTCTGTAGATTTGTGGTCGGTCACCAGTTCAGGTCACTTCCAGTACTGGGAAAAATCATTCAAAGTTTCAGTCCTTTGTTAAGCAGCCTCTCTGGCTTAAACCGACACTATCTCATATTGAATTTGTCAGTACGAGGCAACCATTCCTAATTCATTCAAGAGACCACATTTTATGAGCTCCATTGTCTGTCAGTATATCCTCTGTGCAACTACTGATTGACCCCTGATGAAGGTTTTTTTAAAAACCGAAACACGGACCGTGTTGGGTCCTTAATAAAGTTTTTCTGGAGCATCTCACCTCTTGCCTTGGATTGATCTCTTGAAGTTGTTTTTTCCACCTGTTTCTTTTCTGTGTTAAACCGTATCACCCCATGTTATGGGCACCATTTTGTGGAACCCTGGTCTCACCACAAAGTTCTGGGCACCAGATAGTTCTTTGGGTCAGCACTCAAAACCAGGGTCACAGCAAAAGTTTTTAGTTTCTTTCTGAGTTGGGTACAGGCCGGGACCAGACCTACTTCAGTAGGCCATAGGGTTTTAAGTCACACTTTCAGGCTCATTTTCGAAAGAGATGGACATCCAAAACGCGACATAAATCAGCACTTGGACGTCCTTCTCACAGAGATGTCAAAATCAGTATAATCGAAACCGCATTTTGGACGTCTTTATCGGAAGTCCATCGCAAGGACGTCCAAGTCTCAAGGGGGCATATTGGAGGCATGTTTCAGGCTGGACTTGGGCATTCCTAAGAGTCTTTGAGCCATAATGGAACAAAGCAAATATGTCCAGGACTAAAACTTGGATGTTTTCACCTAGACCTGTTTTTATTATGAATAAGGCACAAAAAGGTGCCCGAAATGACCAGATGACCGCTGGAGGGAATCGGGGATGACCTCCCCTTACTCCCCCAGTGGTCACTAACCCCCTCCCACCCTCAAAAAACATGGTTAAAAAGATTACTTGCCAGCCTCAGATGTCATACTCAGGTCCATG
The DNA here is from genome assembly GCF_901765095.1 of Microcaecilia unicolor. NCBI lineage: Eukaryota > Metazoa > Chordata > Amphibia > Gymnophiona > Siphonopidae > Microcaecilia > Microcaecilia unicolor. Next base: position 157,448,880 of record NC_044032.1, on the reverse strand, counting down.
ACAGCGCATGCAGGTCCCTGGAGTAGTTTAGTAGTAGGTGCAGTGCACTTCAGACAGGTGGACCCAGGCCCATACCCCCCTACCTGTTACACTTGTGGAGGAAACAGCGAGCCCGCCAAAACTCACCTGAAACCCCTTCACCCTTAAGGGCTATGATAGTGGTGTACTGTTGGGGGTAGTGGGTTGGGGGGCTCAGCACACAAGGTAAGGGAGCTGTGTATCTGGGAGCATTTTATGAAGTCCACTGCACTGCACTGCCCCCTAGGGTGCAAGATTGCTGTCCTGGCATGTTAGGGGGATCAGTCTACTAAAAATGCTGGCTCCTCCCATGTCCAAATGGCTTGAATTTGGATGGGTTTTGTTTTCGAAAATGGCTGAAAATCAAAGATGTCCAAATTGCAAAACGTCCAAATCCATGGACCATGGTATTAACACAAAAGATAGATGTCCATCTTTTTTGAAAATGACCTTCTCCCCACTTTGGAATTTGGACGTCTTTATAAAACGTCCAAATTCTGACTTATACGTTTCTTTCAAAAATGTCCCTCCACGGAACTTTGTAAGTCTAAGTGTTTTGAAAATACGCCTCTGTAACCTATGTACCTTTGTTGGTCTATGTACTTTGAAAATGAGCCTCATGATGTCCTCTATTGGTTTAATGTGGATTACCACGTTAGCGACACATAAATGCAGGTCAAGGTCTAGATGTATTATTTATATCAGTAAAAACTGATTTCCAGCTATGGATTAAAGATGTATCAGTCTCACCTGTTGTCTGGTCAGATCATAGTAAGATAGAATTTATTTTCTTATTACATGGAGATGCTTCTTCAGTTAAAACACAACAGTCATCAAGCAAATGGATCAAGGCCACTTGACCAAGAAAAGATTTCAAACTTTAATTGATCGATCCCTCTTAGTCATGCCTTTATCTTCTTCCAAGACCAATATCCAGGAGATGATAACTATTTGGAATTCACAACTAGCTAGGGCAGTTCAGTCTTCAGCTTCTTTCAAGTGGATTAAACTAAGGGCTTATAATGCCCCCTGGTTTTCAAAGGAGTTAAAAACTTTGAAATGTGGATGTAGGAAATTGGAGAGATTATGGTTACATGCTAATTTAGAACAAGCTAAACTAAAATGGAGGGAATGCATTACACTTTATAAAGAAAATTTAGTAATGGCTAAAAGATCAAATATTAGGGAATGAAATTGATAAAGGAGAAAAACACTTTCCCCTTCAGACCAGGGGTTCTCAACCCAGTCCTTGAGACACACCAAGCCAGTCTGGTTTTCAGAATATCTACAGTGGGGGAAATAAGTATTTGATCCCTTGCTGATTTTGTAAGTTTGCCCACTGACAAAGACATGAGCAGCCCATAATTGAAGGGTAGGTTATTGGTAACAGTGAGAGATAGCACATCACAAATTAAATCCGGAAAATCACATTGTGGAAAGTATATGAATTTATTTGCATTCTGCAGAGGGAAATAAGTATTTGATCCCCCACCAACCAGTAAGAGATCTGGCCCCTACAGACCAGGTAGATGCTCCAAATCAACTCGTTACCTGCATGACAGACAGCTGTCGGCAATGGTCACCTGTATGAAAGACACCTGTCCACAGACTCAGTGAATCAGTCAGACTCTAACCTCTACAAAATGGCCAAGAGCAAGGAGCTGTCTAAGGATGTCAGGGACAAGATCATACACCTGCACAAGGCTGGAATGGGCTACAAAACCATCAGTAAGACGCTGGGCGAGAAGGAGACAACTGTTGGTGCCATAGTAAGAAAATGGAAGAAGTACAAAATGACTGTCAATCGACAAAGATCTGGGGCTCCACGCAAAATCTCACCTCGTGGGGTATCCTTGATCATGAGGAAGGTTAGAAATCAGCCTACAACTACAAGGGGGGAACTTGTCAATGATCTCAAGGCAGCTGGGACCACTGTCACCACGAAAACCATTGGTAACACATTACGACATAACGGATTGCAATCCTGCAGTGCCCGCAAGGTCCCCCTGCTCCGGAAGGCACATGTGACGGCCCGTCTGAAGTTTGCCAGTGAACACCTGGATGATGCCGAGAGTGATTGGGAGAAGGTGCTGTGGTCAGATGAGACAAAAATTGAGCTCTTTGGCATGAACTCAACTCGCCGTGTTTGGAGGAAGAGAAATGCTGCCTATGACCCAAAGAACACCGTCCCCACTGTCAAGCATGGAGGTGGAAATGTTATGTTTTGGGGGTGTTTCTCTGCTAAGGGCACAGGACTACTTCACCGCATCAATGGGAGAATGGATGGGGCCATGTACCGTACAATTCTGAGTGACAACCTCCTTCCCTCCGCCAGGGCCTTAAAAATGGGTCGTGGCTGGGTCTTCCAGCACGACAATGACCCAAAACATACAGCCAAGGCAACAAAGGAGTGGCTCAGGAAGAAGCACATTAGGGTCATGGAGAGGCCTAGCCAGTCACCAGACCTTAATCCCATTGAAAACTTATGGAGGGAGCTGAAGCTGCGAGTTGCCAAGCGACAGCCCAGAACTCTTAATGATTTAGAGATGATCTGCAAAGAGGAGTGGACCAAAATTCCTCCTGACATGTGTGCAAACCTCATCATCAACTACAGAAGACGTCTGACCGCTGTGCTTGCCAACAAGGGTTTTGCCACCAAGTATTAGGTCTTGTTTGCCAGAGGGATTAAATACTTATTTCCCTCTGCAGAATGCAAATAAATTCATATACTTTCCACAATGTGATTTTCTGGATTTAATTTGTGATGTGCTATCTCTCACTGTTACCAATAACCTACCCTTCAATTATGGGCTGCTCATGTCTTTGTCAGTGGGCAAACTTACAAAATCAGCAAGGGATCAAATACTTATTTCCCCCACTGTATAATGAATATGCATGAGAGAGATATTTATCTCATACATATTGAATGTGGGTATCCTGAAAACCTGACTGGTTGGGTGTGTCCTGAGGACTGGGTTGAGAACCGCTGCTGTAGACGAAGTAGGATAGTATGACAGTGCTGCCAATACTTGGATTGTGGATTGCTAAGCAGGTATTGGGGCACCCTCTCTCTCCCACTGACTCGTTCTTGAAATTACCAATAGTGAGGGCAGTGGTATAGGCCCCCTTTCTCCTTTTGGCTCGTTTCTGTGATTACCAATATGTTGGGCAGCAATATAGGTCAGGCCTTTCGCAAAAGATTAGATTTTCCATTTCAGGGGGACTCCTGTGACCTGTCCATGTTGTTGACCGGCACCTGTCCTGGAGCTGTGGCCTCGGGAAAATGAATCAACGAATTGGACCCTGGAACTTCCATATAGGAGGGCACAGGATCTGACATGAGTGGTCAACTCCTTGCATCCTGGAACACTTGGAAGCAAACTAAATACATGCTTCCAATCTAGCAAATGGCCAACTCCTCTGTCCTCTGCAGGAGGCCCTCTTTTACTTGGGAACCTGGAAGAGGTCCTGACCTGAAGGTGATGCTTCGCTTCCTGAGCTATGATACATGGGGCTCCCAGGGCCTGTGGCGGGGGCACCAGAGCCAAAAGAAATTCTTTGAACGATGTGTACCAAAGACAGCATGGCATGATAACTTGACCCAGTGACTTTAAATTACCCATGGATTGTTTAATGAAGTGGTGATGCCTAGCTGGAGGGCATTGTGGGTGTGGGCCAGGGTCTCACAGCAAGAAGAAGACATGATGTGACCTTGCTGAATGATAGCATGCACAGTGGGTCATTGCCTCCCTTCTGCGGAGACAACCTCTAACTGGAAGACATATTGGGGAGTGAGTGCTAAACTGACAAGATGGATATGGCTCAGGTGCTCCAGTATTTTATTTTGCTTCAGTTAATAAAGCAGCAGCCAAAATTTCTTCTACACAATGCGAGGTATGAAGTAGTTGATTATGAGTGAATTATGTAAAATACTTGGGGGGGCTCATTTTCAAAGCACTTAGAGTTACAAAGTTCTATAGCTTACTGCAGTGCTAATTTTTAAAAGAGAAAAATGTCTAAAAGCGGCATAAAGAAGCATTTGGATGTTTTTCTCACCAATTTTGAGCTAGACCTGTTTTAATAACGACTAAGCTACAAAAAAGTGCCCTAAATAACCAGATGACCACTGGAGGAATAAAAGAATGATCCCCCAGTGGTCACTGACCCCCCATCCCCC